>NC_086446.1:166111148-166411148 GCF_028390025.1 Pseudophryne corroboree
GCAGCGGTTGGGAACGGTACCCACAGATACTTTGTTATGTAGTGCTGATGTTACCAGCCTCTACACCTGCATCCCACATGATGCAGGTGTGGAGGCGGTAAGAGCACTTATGGAAGGCAACGCTACATACCGGGGCCCTGAGTTGTCTTTTTTCCTACATCTGTTGAGCTTGGTTCTGAAAATAAACTATTTTGTGTTCAATGGGGTTTTTTATTTACAGATATCGGGGTGTGCGATGGGGTCCGCTGTGGCCCCATCGTACGCTAATGCGTTCATGTACCATCTTGAGAATATTATGTTCCACCTTGATCCTCTAGTCAGCCTCCATGTGGTTTATTACAGGTGCTATATTGACGATCTTATAGTCTGTTGGAGTGGTTCTAGGGAAGATCTGATACAGTTATGGGACCAACACAATGCGACAGATCATGTGGTGAAATTTACGTATGTGATTGATGATAAACAAATTAATTATCTGGATGTTACTATCACCCTTAATTCTGGCCAACTTAGTACCTCCTTATTTGTTAAAACCACAGATAGGAACACCTTTTTGAACTACCAAAGCTTTCACCCACTTGCTCTAAAGAAAGGTTTGCCATACTCACAGTTTTTGCGGGTACGGCGAATCACGTCAGATCCTCTAGACACCATTAGGGCCCTCGATGAAATGTTGTTGAGGTTCGCTCAGAGAGGTTACCCTATTAGGGAACTAGAGAAATCCAAGGAGGCAGTACTCTGTATACCTAGGGAGCAATTGTTAAGCCCCAGGGTCTGCCAGGATACTAAAGCAGATAGATTACCATGGGTAAGTAGATTTACTACGTGTTCAAAACGGACAGTGAGTAAAGCTAAACAATTGTGGCCTATTATACAAACGGATATAGCTTTGAGTAGTTTATCTAATACCAGATTATTACCTAGCCAGACTAGGGGTAATAATATAGGGGACCATGTGGTTCGTCTTGATGTTACCAATATGACTAGATCTGATCAAGCTCATTTTCTTAGACCCAAGATGGGGTGTTATAGGTGTCTGGGATGTGCCACCTGCAATACTTTGCAGACGGGCACCACTTTTAATCATCCACAAACAGGCCATAAAATACCCATTAGACATCGGCTTACATGTACTACAATCCATGTGATATATTTGCTCACATGTCCGTGTGGTCTTGCCTACGTGGGCAAGACCATACGACAATTTAGGGAAAGGATGGCACTCCACAGGAGCGCAATCAAAAAGGCGCTCGAGAAGGGTTCCAGTGACCAGCCTTTTGCTCGCCATTGCCTGTTGGCAAAACATGGGGTGGCTAGCATTCGAGCTATTCTTATTGACCATACCCCCATAATGTTGAGGGGTGGCAATAGGGATAAGTTACTTTTACAAAAAGAGTCACGTTGGATCTTCAGACTGGGAACACTGTCCCCTGGTGGTCTTAATGAAAACTTGGGGTTACAGTTTTTTCTTTAGCCCAATTAGAGAGTACCTATTTGTTTAACCTCTATGTTATCATGTATTTGTTCCTTAGATGGGAGGTAGCACAGCACTGGGATAATCTTGTGTCTCCAGTATTAGAACACTATACCAATATAGCGAGGTGTATAAATCCGCTATTTTGTGGGATAGTTCCTATTTATGGTATACTATTATAATGATATAGCGACTGATAGGGGCTATTATGATTTCCTCCCTTGTGGTGATATTTATGTATTTTAAATGTGCTGTTTCATGTTATATATGTATGTTTCTTTCAGGTTCTACAGATATGTGGGAGCCTGTGATTTTGTTTTATCCGTTACCATGACAATCTCCCCGTCCCGCGGCGCACCGTGATGTCATAGCCCGGCGTCGCGGAAGCGAACAGCGTGTGCAGGCGGGCGGCAGCGCCGTGAGGACAGGTGAGTACAATCTTTACACTGATGTCTTTGTCTGTGTTGTATATAAATATTGTATATGTGGGTTTTTCACTGTTGTCTAGCCCTGAGGACGGGGAGTTTCCCCGAAACATGTAGGCGAATAAAGGGACACTATTTTGCATCTATCTACCAGCCTGCTTGAGTGCCGCTGATTTCTTTATCCTGTTTTGTCATCTATTGACCTGGAGGGCACCGCAGCAAAGCAACTCTCTATAATTTGGAGTGCCGGTATATTTTTTCGATTTATATATATATATATATATATATATATATATATATATATATATATATATATTTGAGTATATGGATATATGTGGATATATGTATATCTTGAGGATCGAAATAGATAATCATATCATGTGTGGGATCATATTGCTCAGAATCGCGTAAACATTAATCTGGTTGAAATAAGAATATTATCATATATTTCGACATTAAGTTATTAAAAATACCAGATTTATGTAGGATTAATGTGATGGGTTTAACTGGTCATGGGGCGGGAACTCAGATGCAAACAGAAATCACATCTCAAGTCTTTGCCATCGCCCACTTCTTGAGCTGACCCGGTGCACAGGATATGTCCCACCCCCGAACCAATGGAAGAAGAGCACACAGTGTCTATTGTATTATGTTTTAATCCACTGTATGGGTGGAGCCAGCTGCATGCCAGGTCACTATCACAGACTCTAAAGGTCATCTACCCAGATGACTGAGGACCATACTGGGAAGCGCAGGCGAAAACCAAACACATATGTACCATTGACTGTAGCCATAATTGTATTGTATTGTATTGTTATTGTAACCCCCTTTCAGTAATTATATGTTGGTGTGTCGGAACCCGGCATTTTAAATACAACCTGGTGTCGTGTTTCCTTTCCCTGCTAAGGTATTAAAGTGTATTTACAGCCACTTGGGCTGCTGAATTGTGCTAACAGCGTATAGGCCTGTGTACGCAAACTGTGTAGTCACTACGCCCTTTAGGCGTACGTACGCAGAGTGCGTACACTGTGCGACTTTGTGTACGTAAGGTTTGTGAATAACATAAAGGTGAAAGGTTAATTACCACGGCCGCAGCGGCTCAATATTAAAGTGTATCAAGTGTGTTTAAGGTATATGCTTTTTAGTCCTGTAAGTAAACCAGCGTTTACAGACTCTCCACCTCTCTACAAAACTTCAAATGGGTGCTCAAGACCCACTTGTTCACCAAACCCAGCCATCTCTCATGCTAAGCCCTCTGTGGCCCAGGCTCACTTTCTACCCCATCCGTGTCATTCCTGTCTGTGTGCCCCTCCCCTTTAGAATGTAACCTATCACGAGCAGGGCCCTCTTCCCTCATGTGCCTTTACGTCTCTTACTTAACCTATCTTCTTTTCAATACTCCCTTTGATGGCACCAAATCCTTCAGTTTTCTGCCACCCTGATACTTATTTCAGTGCTGTTTACTGACGCAGCTATGTTTATATACCCTGTACTTGTCCTATATTGTATTGAACTGTAAGTCACTGTCTTCATGTTTTGCTTATATGTTAACTCTGTAATTGGGAACTGCAGATCCCATGTGGCGCCATATAAATAAAGGATAATAATAATCCTGTTAAAAGCCCCTTTATCTGCTTCCCCTACTGGTTGAGGTTTCCCCCTGGGGGTCACTCCCTCCTCCTTCCCCATGCAGAGGTCAGCGTAGCGTGTGCAGGGGGGACTGCCTGCTGCAGATAAGCACCACTTGGCCCATCACGTCGGTCCATATACACGAACACACATTTACACGTGAGGGTCGCATGCTCATAGAGCTCCCATCCCCAGCTCCAAAACTCACAGCCGCCTCCTTCATTACAGGGACATCATGAATACCAATGCACCCACCCCAGAGATGCTCGCTACCCAGGTCCCACCTCTGTGTGCCGGTCAGCTCCAAGGTGTGCACCCGGGCCACGCTTCACAGAGACCCTGAGGAGAGCGTGTAGCCAAGGAGGTAGCCAGGGCAATCACTGGACTGCAGCGGACATCATGCCACCGCGCACCTACTACCGTCTCCCGCTTGCATCAACCGCTAGACCTAATGTGGCTGCGTCGGGAGGGAAGAACAAAGGGCTCACAATCATGCTGCCAAATCCGCTGCTAGTCCTCTTGCCTACTCCAGGGTCACGCTACCTACATACAATTCATGAACATCAGTTGTCCCCCTCTCCAGCTAACACCAGACATCCTGGTTTAAGAACGTTTCATGTACAGGCCACAAAGGCTCCTGCACTCCCTAGCAATGCACCAGCAGTTTCTTCATTGGGGTCGCAGCAATGTCTAAGGGCCCTATAAGAGCTATTTCTCTGACGTCCTAGTGGATGCTGGGAACTCCGTAAGGACCATGGGGAATAGCGGCTCCGCAGGAGACTGGGCACAATCAAAGAAAGCTTTAGGTCACCTGGTGTGCACTGGCTCCTCCCACTATGACCCTCCTCCAAGCCTCAGTTAGATTTTGTGCCCGGCCGAGGTTGGATGCACACTAGGGGCTCTCCTGAGCTTCTAGAAAGAAAGTATATATTTAGGTTTTTTATTTTACAGTGAGACCTGCTGGCAACAGGCTCACTGCAGCGAGGGACTAAGGGGAGAAGAAGCGAACCTACCTGCTTGCAGCTAGCTTGGGCTTCTTAGGCTACTGGACACCATTAGCTCCAGAGGGACCGACCGCATGGAACTGGCCTTGGTGTTCGGTCCCGGAGTCGCGCCGCCCTCCCCCTTACAGAGCCAGAAGCAAGAAGAGGTCCGGAAAATCGGCGGCAGAAGACATCAGTCTTCACCAAGGTAGCGCACAGCACTGCAGCTGTGCGCCATTGCTCCTCATACACACTTCACACTCCGGTCACTGAGGGTGCAGGGCGCTAGGGGGGGGCGCCCTGAGCAGCAATAAAAAGACCTTGGCTGGCAAAAATACCACAATATATAGCCCCAGAGGCTATATATGTGATAATTACCCCTGCCAGAATCCAGAAAAAAGCGGGAGAATAGTCCGCGAAAAAGGGGCGGAGCTATCTCCTTCAGCACACTGGCGCCATTTCTCCCTCACAGCTCCGCTGGAAGGAAGCTCCCTGGCTCTCCCCTGCAGTCTACACTACAGAAAAGGGTAAAAAAGAGAGGGGGGGGCACTAAATTTAGGCGCAGCTATAGGGGACATAATTCAGTTAGTCCCTGCATTATATAGCGCTCTGGTGTGTGCTGGCATACTCTCACTCTGTCTCCCCAAAGGGCTTTTGTGGGTCCTGTCCTCTGTTAGAGCATTCCCTGTGTGTGTGCGGTGTGTCGGTACGGCTGTGTCGACATGTTTGATGAGGATAATGAGGTGGAGGCGGAGCAGTTGCATATAGAAGGGATGTCACCCCCTGCGGGGCAGACACCTGAGTGGATGGACTTATGGAAGGAATTGCGTGCACGCGTCGACTCCTTACACAAAAAATTTGACGACATGCCAAATGCGGGACAGCCGGCTTCTCAGCTCGTGCCTGTCCAGGCGTCTCAAAGGCCATCGGGGGCTCTAAAACGCCCGCTACCTCAGATGGCAGACGCGGATGTCGACACGGATACTGACACCAGTGTCGATGACGATGAGTCTAGTCTAATGTCCACTAAGGCCATTTGTTGCATGATTGAAGCAATGAAAGAGGTGTTACACATTTCTGATATAAACCCAGGTACCACTAAAAAGGGTATTATGTTTGGGGAGAAAAAACTACCCGTAGTCTTTCCCCCATCAGAAGAATTAAATGAAGTGTGTGAAGAAGCGTGGGCTTTCCCTGATAAAAGATTGGTAATCTCTAAGAAGTTACTTATGGCGTTCCCTTTCCCGCCAGAGGATAGGTCACGTTGGGAAACACCACCTAGGGTGGATAAAGCGCTCACACGTTTGTCTAAAAAGGTGGCACTACCGTCTCCGGATACGGCCGCCCTCAAGGAGCCTGCTGATAGAAAGCAGGAGGCTATCCTGAAGTCTGTATATACACACTCAGGCATTATACTTAGACCTGCTATTGCGTCAGCGTGGATGTGCAGTGCTGCCGCTGCGTGGTCAGATTCCCTGTCAGAAAATATTGACACCCTAGACAGGGACACTATTCTGCTAACCATAGAGCATATTAAAGACTCAGTCTTATACATGAGAGATGCACAGAGGGAGATCTGCCGGCTGGCATCTAAAATAAGTGCACTGTCCATTTCTGCTAGGAGAGGCTTATGGACTCGCCAGTGGACAGGGGATGCAGATTCAAAAAGGCACATGGAAGTTTTGCCTTATAAGGGTGAGGAGTTATTCGGGGATGGTCTCTCGGACCTAGTTTCCACAGCAACTGCTGGGAAGTCAGCATTTTTACCCCATGTTCCCTCACAGCCTAAAAAGGCGCAGTTTTATCAAGTACAGTCCTTTCGGACTCAGAAAAACAGGCGTGGAAAAGGCGGGTCCTTTCTGTCCAGAGGCAGAGGTAGGGGAAAAAGGCTGCAACAAACAGCAGGTTCCCAGGAGCAAAAGTCCTCCCCCGCTTCTTCCAAGTCCGCCGCATGACGGTGGGGCTCCACAGACGGAGCCAGGTACGGTGGGGGGCCGCCTCAAAAATTTCAGCGATCAGTGGGCTCGCTCACAGGTGGATCCCTGGATCCTGCAAATAGTATCTCAAGGGTACAAACTGGAATTCGAGGCGTCTCCACCCCACCGGTTCCTAAAATCTGCCTTACCGACAACTCCCTCAGGCAGGGAGGCTGTGCTAGAGGCAATTCACAAGCTGTATTCCCAGCAGGTGATAGTCAAGGTGCCCCTACTTCAACAAGGACGGGGTTACTATTCAACACTGTTTGTGGTACCGAAACCAGACGGTTCGGTGAGACCCATTTTAAATTTGAAATCCTTGAACACATACATAAAAAAATTCAAGTTCAAGATGGAATCGCTCAGGGCGGTTATTGCAAGCCTGGACGAGGGGGATTACATGGTATCCCTGGACAGCAAGGATGCTTACCTGCATGTCCCCATTTACTATCCTCACCAGGAGTACCTCAGATTTGTGGTACAGGATTGCCATTACCAATTCCAGACACTGCCGTTCGGACTCTCCACGGCACCGAGGGTGTTTACCAAAGTAATGGCGGAAATGATGATACTCCTTCGAAGAAAGGGAGTTTTAATTATCCCGTACTTGGACGATCTCCTAATAAAGGCGAGGTCCAAGGAGCAGTTGTTGGTGGGAGTAGCACTATCTCAGGAGGTGCTACACCAGCACGGTTGGATTCTGAATATTCCAAAATCACAGCTGGTTCCGACGACACGTCTACTGTTCCTGGGTATGATCCTGGACACAGTCCAGAAAAAAGTGTTTCTCCCGGAGGAGAAAGCCAAGGAGCTGTCATCTCTAGTCAGAGACCTCCTGAAACCGAAACAGGTATCGGTGCATCACTGCACGCGGGTCCTGGGAAAGATGGTGGCTTCTTACGAAGCAATTCCTTTCGGCAGGTTCCATGCCAGAATCTTTCAGTGGGACCTGTTGGACCAGTGGTCCGGATCGCATCTTCAGATGGATCGCCTGATAACCCTGTCTCCAAGAACCAGGGTGTCTCTGCTGTGGTGGCTGCAGAGGGCCCATCTTCTAGAGGGCCGCAGATTCGGCATACAGGACTGGGTCCTGGTGACCACGGATGCCAGCCTTCGGGGCTGGGGGGCAGTCACACAGGGAAGAAACTTCCAAGGACTATGGTCGAGTCAGGAGACTTCCCTACACATAAATATTCTGGAACTAAGGGCCATTTACAACGCCCTAAGTCAGGCAAGGCCTCTGCTTCAAAACCAGCCGGTACTGATCCAGTCAGACAACATCACGGCAGTCGCCCATGTAAATCGACAGGGCGGCACGAGAAGCAGGATGGCAATGGCAGAAGCCACAAGGATTCTCCGATGGGCGGAAAATCACGTACTAGCACTGTCAGCAGTGTTCATTCCGGGAGTGGACAACTGGGAAGCAGACTTTCTCAGCAGGCACAACCTCCACCCGGGAGAGTGGGTCCTTCATCCAGAAGTCTTCACGCTGATTGTAAATCGATGGGAACGTCCACAAGTGGACATGATGGCGTCCCGCCTAAACAAAAAACTAGAGAGATATTGCGCCAGGTCAAGGGACCCTCAGGCGATAGCTGTGGACGCTCTGGTGACACCGTGGGTGTACCAGTCAGTTTATGTGTTCCCTCCTCTGCCTCTCATACCAAGGTTACTGAGAATAATAAGAAAACGAGGAGTAAGAACAATACTCGTGGTTCCGGACTGGCCAAGGCGAGCGTGGTACCCGGAACTTCAAGAGATGATCTCAGAGGACCCATGGCCTCTGCCGCTCAGACAGGACCTGCTGCAGCAGGGGCCCTGTCTGTTCCAAGACTTACCGCGGCTGCGTTTGACGGCATGGCGGTTGAACGCCGGATCCTGAAGGAAAAGGGCATTCCGGAGGAAGTCATTCCTACGCTGATTAAAGCCAATGAAAGATGTAACTGCAAAGCATTATCACCGCATATGGCGGAAATTAGAGATGTGCACTTGAAATTTTTCGGGTTTTGTGTTTTGGTTTTGGGTTCGGTTCCGCGGCCGTGTTTTGGGTTCGACCGCGTTTTGGCAAAACCTCACCGAATTTTTTTTGTCGGATTCGGGTGTTTTTTTCAAAAAACCCTAAAAAACAGCTTAAATCATAGAATTTGGGGGTCATTTTGATCCCAAAGTATTATTAACCTCAAAAACCATAATTTCCACTCATTTTCAGTCTATTCTGAACACCTCACACCTCACAATATTATTTTTAGTCCTAAAATTTGCACCGAGGTCGCTGGATGACTAAGCTAAGCGACCCTAGTGGCCGACACAAACACCTGGCCCATCTAGGAGTGGCACTGCAGTGTCATGCAGGATGGCCCTTCCAAAAAACACTCCCCAAACAGCACATGACGCAAAGAAAAAAAGAGGCGCAATGAGGTAGCTGTGTGAGTAAGCTAAGCGACCCTAGTGGCCGACACAAACACCTGGCCCATCTAGGAGTGGCACTGCAGTGTCACGCAGGATGGCCCTTCCAAAAAACACTCCCCAAACAGCACATGACGCAAAGAAAAAAAGAGGCGCAATGAGGTAGCTGTGTGAGTAAGCTAAGCGACCCTAGTGGCCGACACAAACACCTGGCCCATCTAGGAGTGGCACTGCAGTGTCACGCAGGATGGCCCTTCTAAAAAACACTCCCCAAACAGCACATGACGCAAAGAAAAAAAGAGGCGCAATGAGGTAGCTGTGTGAGTAAGCTAAGCGACCCTAGTGGCCGACACAAACACCTGGCCCATCTAGGAGTGGCACTGCAGTGTCACGCAGGATGGCCCTTCCAAAAAACACTCCCCAAACAGCACATGACGCAAAGAAAAATGAAAGAAAAAAGAGGTGCAAGAAGGAATTGTCCTTGGGCCCTCCCACCCACCCTTATGTTGTATAAACAGGACATGCACACTTTAACCAACCCATCATTTCAGTGACAGGGTCTGCCACACGACTGTGACTGAAATGACGGGTTGGTTTGGACCCCCACCGAAAAAGAAGCAATTAATCTCTCCTTGCACAAACTGGCTCTACAGAGGCAAGATGTCCACCTCATCATCATCCTCCGATATATCACCGTGTACATCCCGCTCCTCACAGATTATCAATTCGTCCCCACTGGAATCCACCATCTCAGCTCCCTGTGTACTTTGTGGAGGCAATTGCTGCTGGTCAATGTCTCCACGGAGGAATTGATTATAATTCATTTTAATGAACATCATCTTCTCCACATTTTCTGGAAGTAACCTCGTACGCCGATTGCTGACAAGGTGAGCGGCGGCACTAAACACTCTTTCGGAGTACACACTTGTGGGAGGGCAACTTAGGTAGAATAAAGCCAGTTTGTGCAAGGGCCTCCAAATTGCCTCTTTTTCCTGCCAGTATAAGTACGGACTGTCTGACGTGCCTACTTGGATGCGGTCACTCATATAATCCTCCACCATTCTTTCAATGGGGAGAGAATCATATGCAGTGCCAGTAGACGACATGGCCGTAATCGTTGGCAGGTCCTTCAGTCCGGACCAGATGTCAGCATCAGCAGTCGCTCCAGACTGCCCTGCATCACCGCCAGCGGGTGGGCTCGGAATTCTGAGCCTTTTCCTCGCACCCCCAGTTGCGGGAGAATGTGAAGGAGGAGATGTTGACAGGTCGCGTTCCGCTTGACTTGACAATTTTCTCACCAGCAGGTCTTTGAACCCCAGCAGACTTGTGTGTGCCGGAAAGAGAGATCCAAGGTAGGTTTTAAATCTAGGCTCGAGCACGGTGGCCAAAATGTAGTGCTCTGATTTCAACAGATTGACCACCCGTGAATCCTTGTTAAGCGAATTAAGGGCTCCATCCACAAGTCCCACATGCCTAGCGGAATCGCTCTGTGTTAGCTCCTCCTTCAATGTCTCCAGCTTCTTCTGCAAAAGCCTGATGAGGGGAATGACCTGACTCAGGCTGGCAGTGTCTGAACTGACTTCACGTGTGGCAAGTTCAAAGGGCAGCAGAACCTTGCACAACGTTGAAATCATTCTCCACTGTGCTTGAGACAGGTGCATTCCACCTCCTATATCGTGCTCAATTGTATAGGCTTGAATGGCCTTTTGCTGCTCCTCCAACCTCTGAAGCATATATAGGGTTGAATTCCACCTCATTACCACTTCTTGCTTCAGATGATGGCAGGGCAGGTTCAGGCGTTTTTGGTGGTGCTCCAGTCTTCTGTACGTGGTGCCTGTACGCCGAAAGTGTCCCGCAATTCTTCTGGCCACCGACAGCATCTCTTGCACGCCCCTCTCGTTTTTTAAATAATTCTGCACCACCAAATTCAAGGTATGTGCAAAACATGGGACGTGCTGGAATTTGCCCATATTTAATGCACACACAATATTGCTGGCGTTGTCCGATGCCACAAATCCACAGGAGAGTCCAATTGGGGTAAGCCATTCCGCGATGATCTTCCTCAGTTGCCGTAAGAGGTTTTCAGCTGTGTGCGTATTCTGGAAACCGGTGATACAAAGCGTAGCCTGCCTAGGAAAGAGTTGGCGTTTGCGAGATGCTGCTACTGGTGCCGCCGCTGCTGTTCTTGCGCCGGGAGTCCATACATCTACCCAGTGGGCTGTCACAGTCATATAGTCCTGACCCTGCCCTGCTCCACTTGTCCACATGTCCGTGGTTAAGTGGACATTGGGTACAGCTGCATTTTTTGGGACACTGGTGACTCTTTTTCTGAGGTCTGTGTACATTTTCGGTATCGCCTGCCTAGAGAAATGGAACCTAGATGGTATTTGGTACCGGGGACACAGTACCTCCAACAAGTCTCTAGTTGGCTCTGCAGTAATGATGGATACCGGAACCACGTTTCTCACCACCCAGGATGCCAAGGCCTCAGTTATCCGCTTTGCAGCAGGATGACTGCTGTGATATTTCATCTTCCTCGCAAAGGACTGTTGGACAGTCAATTGCTTGGTGGAAGTAGTAAAGTGGTCTTCAGACTTCCCCTCTGGGATGACCATCGACTCCCAGCAGCAACAACAGCAGCGCCAGCAGCAGTAGGCGTTACACGCAAGGATGCATCGGAGGAATCCCAGGCAGGAGAGGACTCGTCAGAATTGCCAGTGACATGGCCTGCAGGACTATTGGCATTTCTGGGGAAGGAGGAAATTGACACTGAGGGAGTTGGTGGGGTGGTTTGCGTGAGCTTGGTTACAAGAGGAAGGGATTTACTGGTCAGTGGACTGCTTCCGCTGTCGCCCAAAGTTTTTGAACTTGTCACTGACTTATTATGAATGCGCTGCAGGTGACGTATAAGGGAGGATGTTCCGAGGTGGTTAACGTCCTTACCCCTACTTATTACAGCTTGACAAAGGCAACACACGGCTTGACAAATGTTGTCCGCATTTCTGTTGAAATACTTCCACACCGAAGAGCTGATTTTTTGGGTATTTTCACCAGGCATGTCAATGGCCATATTCCTCCCACGGACAACAGGTGTCTCCCCGGGTGCCTGACTTAAACAAACCACCTCACCATCAGAATCCTCCTTGTCAATTTCCTCCCCAGCGCCAGCAACACCCATATCCTCCTCATCCTGGTGTACTTCAACACTGACATCTTCAATCTGACTATCAGGAACTGGACTGCGGGTGCTCCTTCCAGCACTTGCAGGGGGCGTGCAAATGGTGGAAGGCGCATGCTCTTCACGTCCAGTGTTGGGAAGGTCAGGCATCGCAACCGACACAATTGGACTCTCCTTGTGGATTTGGGATTTCGAAGAACGCACAGTTCTTTGCTGTGCTTTTGCCAGCTTGAGTCTTTTCATTTTTCTAGCGAGAGGCTAAGTGCTTCCATCCTCATGTGAAGCTGAACCACTAGCGATGAACATAGGCCAGGGCCTCAGCCGTTCCTTGCCACTCCGTGTGGTAAATGGCATATTGGCAAGTTTACGCTTCTCCTCCGACAATTTTATTTTAGATTTTTGAGTCCTTTTTTTACTGATATTTGGTGTTTTGGATTTTACATGCTCTGTACTATGACATTGGGCATTGGCCTTGGCAGACGACGTTGATGGCATTTCATCGTCTCGGCCATGACTAGTGGCAGCAGCTTCAGCACGAGGTGGAAGTCGATCTTGATCTTTCCCTATTTTTGGAACCTCAACATTTTTGTTCTCCATATTTTAATAGGCACAACTAAAAGGCACCTCAGGTAAACAATGGAGATGGATGGATACTAGTATACTTATGGATGACGAGCGACTGCCGACACAGAGGTAGCTACAGCCGTGGACTACCGTACTGTGTCTGCTGCTAATATAGACTGGATGATAATGAGATAAAATTAAAATATATATATATATCACACTAGTACTGCAGCCGGACAGGTATATATTATGTAATGACGGACCTGCTGGACACTGTCTGTCAGACTCAGCACTGCAGACTCCTAAAGTAAGCTACTAGTATCAAGAAGATAGAAAAAAAAAAAACACGGGTAGGTGGTATACAATTATGGATGGATGAGCGACTGCCGACACAGAGGTAGCTACAGCCGTGGACTACCGTACTTTGTCTGCTGCTAATATAGACTGGATGATAATGAGATAAAATTAAAATATATATATATATATCACACTAGTACTGCAGCCGGACAGGTATATATTATGTAATGACGGACCTGCTGGACACTGTCTGTCAGACTCAGCACTGCAGACTCCTAAAGTAAGCTACTAGTATCAAGAAGATAGAAAAAAAAAACCACGGGTAGGTGGTATACAATTATGGATGGACGAGCGACTGCCGACACAGAGGTAGCTACAGCCGTGGACTACCGTACTGTGTCTGCTGCTAATATAGACTGGATGATAATGAGATAAAATTAAAATATATATATATCACACTAGTACTGCAGCCGGACAGGTATATATTATGTAATGACGGACCTGCTGGACACTGTCTGTCAGCACTGCAGGCTCCTAAAGTAAGCTACTAGTATCAAGAAGATAGAAAAAAAAAAAACCACGGGTAGGTGGTATACAATTATGGATGGACGAGCGACTGCCGACACAGAGGTAGCTACAGCCGTGGACTACCGTACTGTGTCTGCTGCTAATATAGACTGGATGATAATGAGATAAAATTAAAATATATATATATATATCACACTAGTACTGCAGCCGGACAGGTATATATTATGTAATGACGGACCTGCTGGACACTGTCTGTCAGACTCAGCACTGCAGACTCCTAAAGTAAGCTACTAGTATCAAGAAGATAGAAAAAAAAAAACCACGGGTAGGTGGTATACAATTATGGATGGACGAGCGACTGCCGACACAGAGGTAGCTACAGCCGTGGACTACCGTACTGTGTCTGCTGCTAATATAGACTGGATGATAATGAGATAAAATTAAAATATATATATATCACACTAGTACTGCAGCCGGACAGGTATATATTATGTAATGACGGACCTGCTGGACACTGTCTGCAGAATGCGTTTATAAAAACACCACACGACGAGTGTTTAACTTTTTCAGGCAGACAATCACAATATACTGGTGGTCAGCAGACAATCACAATACTGGTGGTCAGTGGTCACTGGTCAGTCACACTGGCAGTGGCACTCTGGCAGCAAAAGTGTGCACTGTACTTAAAATATGTACTCCTGCTATAACTGCTCCCCAGTCTCCCCCACAATTAAGCTGTGTGAGCAGTGAGCACTCAGCACAGTCAGATAATGATATACAGTATTACATATGATGCAGCACACTGGGCTGAGCACAGATATGGTATGTGACTGTGTCACACTGTGTATCGTTTTTTTTCAGGCAGAGAACGGATTAATTAAACTGGTGGTCACTGGTCACACTATCAGCAGCAAGTAGTACTCCTCCTAATAATATGCTCCCCAAAATTTGTGTCTCTCTCTAGTACTCTAGTCTAAACGGAGAGGACGCCAGCCACGTCCTCTCCCTATCAATCTCAATGCGCGTGTGAAAATGGCGGCGACGCGCGGCTCCTTATATAGAATCCGAGTCTCGCGATAGAATCCGAGCCTCGCGAGAATCCGACAGCGGGATGATGACGTTCGGGCGCGCTCGGGTTAACCGAGCAAGGCGGGAGGATCCGAGTCGCTCGGCCCCGTGTAAAAAAACCTGAAGTTCGGGCGGGTTCGGATTCCGAGGAACCGAACCCGCTCATCACTAGCGGAAATATGTTGCTTGGTGTGAGGCCGAAAAGGCCCCAACAGAGGAATTTCAACTAGGTCGATTTCTGCATTTCCTACAAACAGGAGTGACTATGGGCCTGAAATTAGGCTCCATTAAGGTACAGATCTCGGCTCTGTCGATTTTCTTCCAGAAAGAACTGGCTTCATTGCCTGAAGTTCAGACGTTTGTGAAGGGAGTGCTGCATATTCAGCCCCCGTTTGTGCCTCCAGTGGCACCTTGGGATCTCAACGTGGTGTTGAGTTTCTTAAAATCACATTGGTTTGAGCCACTTAAGACCGTGGATCTAAAATATCTCACGTGGAAAGTGGTCATGTTATTGGCCTTGGCTTCGGCCAGGCGTGTGTCAGAATTGGCGGCTTTGTCATGTAAAAGCCCTTATCTGATTTTCCATATGGATAGGGCAGAATTGAGGACTCGTCCCCAGTTTCTTCCTAAGGTGGTATCAGCTTTTCACTTGAACCAACCTATCGTGGTGCCTGCGGCTACTAGGGACTTGGAGGACTCCAAGTTACTGGACGTAGTCAGGGCCTTGAAAATTTATGTTTCCAGGACGGCTGGAGTCAGGAAAACTAACTCGCTATTTATCCTGTATGCACCCAACAAGCTGGGTGCTCCTGCTTCTAAGCAGACTATTGCTCGCTGGATTTGTAGCACAATTCAGCAGGCGCATTCTGCGGCTGGACTGCCGCATCCTAAATCAGTAAAAGCCCATTCCACAAGGAAGGTGGGCTCATCTTGGGCGGCTGCCCGAGGGGTCTCGGCTTTACAACTTTGCCGAGCTGCTACTTGGTCAGGGGCAAACACGTTTGCAAAATTCTACAAATTTGATACCCTGGCTGAGGAGGACCTGGAGTTCTCTCATTCGGTGCTGCAGAGTCATCCGCACTCTCCCGCCCGTTTGGGAGCTTTGGTATAATCCCCATGGTCCTTACGGAGTTCCCAGCATCCACTAGGACGTCAGAGAAAATAAGATTTTACTCACCGGTAAATCTATTTCTCGTAGTCCGTAGTGGATGCTGGGCGCCCGTCCCAAGTGCGGATTGTCTGCAATACTTGTACATAGTTACTGTTAACTAAAGGGTTATTGTTGAGCCATCTGTTGAGAGGCTCAGTTGTTTTCATACTGTTAAACTGGGTATTGTATCACGAGTTGTACAGTGTGATTGGTGTGGCTGGTAAGAGTCTTACCCGGGATTCAAAATCCTTCCTTATTATGTCAGCTCGTCCGGGTACAGTGTCCTAACTGAGGCTTGGAGGAGGGTCATAGTGGGAGGAGCCAGTGCACACCAGGTGACCTAAAGCTTTCTTTGATTGTGGATATCTGGTT
Source organism: Pseudophryne corroboree (assembly GCF_028390025.1). NCBI lineage: Eukaryota > Metazoa > Chordata > Amphibia > Anura > Myobatrachidae > Pseudophryne > Pseudophryne corroboree. The sequence continues at coordinate 166,127,199 of NC_086446.1, forward strand.
TTCACCTGACTGCGCTCATCCCCTACAGTTTGAGTACTCGTGAAATGATGCAAATGGATACTTATATAAAGGTGTGTTTTACTTTCATATGTATCAAATATGACACTCAATATAATGAAACAGTGCAGATAAATATTGTTGAACATGAAAAAGGTGGTAATCACAATGTGTGCTCCACGGGGAGCACCTGTTTAACTCAGTCCTTTAATCACTCAAATTGGTGATTAAATCCTTTAGGTTCTTGGCGTGTGTGTTCTGACACAAAGGCCAATGGGCTGGAAAAAAATATATAAATGTAATGATTGAGTGTCATATTTGATACGTACTCAAACTGTAGGGGATGAGCGCAGTCAGGTGAAAACCAGATATCCATATTGAACCAAAGGGCAAGGACACCCTTTTGACTAGCAGCACATCCCATACAGTAAAACCACCCCAGTGCGCAGATTACCTCCCTTTTTGTTAACTTTCTTTGATTGTGCCCAGTCTCCTGCGGAGCCGCTATTCCCCATGGTCCTTACGGAGTTCCCAGCATCCACTACGGACTACGAGAAATAGATTTACCGGTGAGTAAAATCTTATTTTTACCATAAATTGTTGAGCGCTACTAATTAATTTTGGATGCTGTGTTATGTCGCAATACCTGTTCTTTGTTGATACTTTGGGATGCAGTTAAATTGCCGGCAGTCAGGCAACCGATGCTGGAATTCCGACTGCTCACAATGCCACCAGCCAGAATCCTGGCTCACAGGGGCTATTCCCACTCGTGGGTGTCCATGACACCCATAGAGTGGGAATACAACCTGTGATGAACGCTCATCCTGCTGCTGGCATACTGATATCCAGGATGCCGTTGTCTGTATACTGACGGCTGGCATCCCAACCGTTGGTAATTTATATTGATCCCGATACTTTCACCTCCATCGGTCAGCACATGGTCCCATCACAGATGCCAGTACTGCTTCACTGTTTACTGTATTTTCTGTTACGTCCTAGAGGATGCTGGGGTCCATTTTAGTACCATGGGGTATAGACGGTTCCGCAGGAGCCTTTGGCACTTTATGACTTTTTAACAGTGTGAACTGGCTTCTCCCTCTATGCCCCTCTTCCAAACCTCAGTTTAGAAAATGTGCCCGGGAGACTGGCTGCACATCAGTGGAGCTCTACAGAGCTTTGCTGGAAAAATAATTTGTTAGGTTTTTTTATTTTACAGGGAAGCTGCTGGTAACAGCTTCCCTGCTTCGTGGGACTTAGGGGGGGGGGGGGGGGGGGGGGGGGAGTAGGAACCAACTTCTCAATTATTTCAATGGCTCTGCTTCTGCTGACAGGACACCATTAGCTCCTGAAGGGTACTGAACACAGCCCTTGCCTGGCTGCTGCTCACTCCCACAGCACTGCCGCCACCCCCTAACAGAGCCAGAAGTCAGAAGGCTGGTGAGTATTTACCGTAGACCTGCAGAGAGGGGTCCTCCGGTCATCGTGGTGGCATAAAGGTACCAGCACAGCACGGGACGCTGCACAGCAACATGTCTCTCAGCACAAGGTGTAGAGCGCGCGCGCGGGGGGGGGGGGTGTGCTCTGAGGGACATATTAAAATCCTTACTCTCACTAGCATAAAGTACAAACATGTGAGCCGCTGATGTACATACCCCCGCCAGTATAAAAAATGTGTTCACTGTTGTAGAATCGCGCCATTACAGGGGGACCGGGCTTCTCCTCAGACTTGCCAGTAACACTCATTGGGCACCATTTTCTTCAACAGAAACACCAGTGTGCTGATCCTGAAGCTGCTTCTCCTCACACATCGCTGATACAAGTACCAGGGTGTTATAGAAGGAGGGGAGCACATATTACATTAGGTCTGCGGATTTAATATTGAATTATACAGCGCTGTGATTGTGTATACTGTATACAATAACTTATAGGTGCGTGGTGTGGACTGGCAAATCCCTTTGGGTCCCTCTGACAGACATTAGTGTAGGTCTGTCCCCATTAGCTCCCCGGTGTGGAAGTGGTGTGACTGTGTAAGTGTGTACCATGTCTGGAGAAAGTTCTTCCCCAGAGGAACCCAATTTGAATGCACAAGAGTGTTCTGAGCCTGTGTGGGTGAGAAAGCTTCAGAAGAATGGCCCTCATTCCGAGTTGTTCGCTCGTTCTTTTTCATCGCATCGCAGTGAAAATCCGCTTAGTACGCATGCGCAAAGTTCGCACTGCGACTGCGCCAAGTAACTTTACTATGAAGAAAGTATTTTTACTCACGGCTTTTTCTTCGCTCCGGCGAACGTAATGTGATTGACAGGAAATGGGTGTTACTGGGCGGAAACACAGCGTTTTAGGGGCGTGTGGCTGAAAACGCTACCGTTTCCGGAAAAAACGCAGGAGTGGCTGGAGAAACGGTGGGAGTGCCTGGGCGAACGCTGGGTGTGTTTGTGACGTCAACCAGGAACGACAAGCACTGAACTGATCGCACAGGCAGAGTAAGTCTGGAGCTACTCTGAAACTGCGAAGTAGTTTGTAATAGCAATATTGCGAATACATCGGTCGCAATTTTAAGAAGCTAAGATTCACTCCCAGTAGGCGGCGGCTTAGCGTGAGCAACTCTGCTAAATTCGCCTTGCGACCGACCAACTCGGAATGAGGGCCAATATGTCTAAGCTTGCAAAGAAATTCTCTGAGTCTGAACAACAGACAAAGTATTGGAGACAGTCTGTGGAGGATGCACTGTTTGCTGACTCCTCCACGTCATCCACTCGGAATCCCTCCAGTTCCCAGAAAAGGTCTCTGGCGCAGATTATGCAAAGGGACACTAACACAGATTCCGTCACGGAGGTCGACACTGGGTATTTGAGAGGGGTAGACCCCAAACTAGCTAAGAGCATTCAGTGTATGATAGACGCTATAAAAGAGGTGTTAGAATTTACTGACATAACATCTGCACCTTATTATTATTACCAGTTATTTATATAGTGCACACATATTCCGCAGCGCTTTACAGAGAATATTTGCCCATTCACATCAGTCCCTGCCCCAGTGGAGCTTACAATCTATATTCCCTACCACATGTACACGCACACACATTCAAGCTAGTGTTCATTTTGTTGGGAGCCAATTAACCTACCAGTATATTTTTGGATTGTGGGAGGAAACCGGAGTACCCGGAGGAAACCCACGCAAGTACGGGGAGAATATACAAACTCCGCACAGTTAGGGCCATGGTGGGAATCGAACCCATGACCTCAGTGCTGTGAGGCAGTAATGCTAACCATTACACCATTCGTACTGCCACCTGAGGAAAAAGATTATTTAAAATTAAATAAAAAACATGTGGTGACTTTTCCTCCGTCTAAGGACTTAAATATGCATTCTTTGAAGAATCCTGGTCTAACCTGGAAAAGAAGTTTGCTATTCCTAGAAGGTTGCGTGTAGCATACCCTTTCCCTGAAGAGGCAGGCGTAAGTGGGAGTCACCCCCAATGGTAGACACCTCAGTATCTAGGCTGTCGAAGAAAATCAGTTTGCCTTCCCCAGGGTCAGCTTACTTAAAAGAGCCTGCTGACCGCAAGTTAGAGACGACTTTAAAGTCTATCTATATAGCTACGGGTACGTTACTCAGGCCCACAATTGCTTCTGCGTGGGTAGGTAACGAAGTGGAAAAGTGGGCAGACTTGATTGTTAATATTGACACTGTCGATAAGGATGATATGTTTCTAATTTTAGGTCATATCAAAGATTCTGCAGGTTACTTAGTTGAGGCTATGAAGGACGTGGCCTAATGGGCTCAAGAGCCTCTGCTATGGCAATTTCATCCTGCAGGGCGCTCTGGATCCGCCAATGGAATGCTGATGCAGAACCCAAAAGAAATATTGAGGCGCTCCCCTACAATGGTGAGGCCCTTTTTGGTGAAAAGCTGGATGCCATGATATCAACTACTACATCTGGCAAATCAGCATTTCTGGCGTCGGCAGCTGCACCGGCTAAAAAAGTATTTCATTCTCATACTATGCAGTCCATTCGGCCCAACAAGTACAAAAAGGCAAAATGTACTCCCGTCTTCGCAGGAAGAGGGAGAGGAAGAGGTAGGAAATCTACAACACCATCAGGCTCGCAGGAGCAGAAGTCAACAACTACTTCTGCCAAAACCACAGCATGATGCAGGGGCTCCCCTGCGGGAGTGCGATCGGGTGGGGGCGCGTCTTCTGTTCTTCAGCCCGGTCTGGGATCACTCAGATCTGGATCCTTGGATATTACAAATAGTATCCCAAGGTTACAAGTTAGAATTTCAAGACCTTCCCCTATGCCGATTTTTCAAATCAGCCTTGCCAGTTTCTGCTCAGGACAGAACAAAAGTGCTAAACGCAATACAGAAATTAGTTCAAGACGAAGTAATTTCCTTGGTTCCTGCTGAACAACAGAACAAGGGTAGTGCCGAAGCCGGAGGGCTCGGTCAGGCCGATTTTAAACCTAAAAACTCTGAATCTTTATTTGAAAAGATTCAAATTCAAGATGGAGTCCCTGAGAGCGGTGATCTCCAGCTTGGAGGGAAAGGAATTTCTGGTGTCGGTGGACATCAAGGATGCTTATTTGCATGTTCCCATTTTTCCTCTGCATCAAGCATACCTGAGGTTTGCGGTTCAAGACTCTCACTAGCAGTTGCAGACGGTACCTTTCGGGCTCTCCACGGCTCCAAGAATATTCATGGTAATGGTGGAGATGATGGTTCTCCTTCGCAAGAAAGGAGTCAACATAATTCCTTACTTGGATGATCTCCTCATAAAGGCGAGATCGAGGGAGAAGTTAGTCCAGGACTTAACACTATCCCTGACGGTGCTGCAACAGCACGGTTGGATCATCAACTTCCAAAAATCACAATTGGAACCGACAATGAGATTATCATTTCTGGGAATGATACTGGACACAGAAGAACAGAGAGTATTTCTACCAGTGGAAAACGCTCAGGAGATCCAGAGCATGGTCAGACAAATTTTGAGGCCAAAACGTGTATCCATTCATCAGTGCATTCACCTGCTGGGGAAGATGGTAGCGGCTTACGAGGCGCTACAATATGGCCGATTCCATGCCAGGGTTTTCCAGTGGGACCTACTGGACAAGTGGTCCGGATCGCATCTGCACATGCATCAACGGATAACCCTGTCAGTGAAAGCCAGAATTTTGCTCCTGTGGTGGCTACAAAGTTCTCACCTCCTGGAGGGACGCAGGTTCGGGATTCATGCCTGGATCCTGGTAACAACGGATGCAAGCCTCCAAGGTTGGGGAGCAGTCACGCAAGGGGAAAGCTTCCAAGGAAGATGGTCAAGTCAAGAAGTACTCCTTCACATAAACATTCTGGAATTGAGAGCTGTGTACAACAGCCTTCATCAAGCGGCGTACCTTCTACAAGACTGTCCTGTACTGATCCAGTCAGACAATGTAAGGGCAGTGGCTTACATAAACAGTCAAGGCAGAACAAAAAAGCAGAGTGGCAATGGCAGAGGTGACAAAAATACTCCTCTGGGCAGAGAGACATGCAAAAGCTCTGTCAGCAATTTTAATTCCGGGAGTGGACAACTGGGAAGCAGACTTCCTCAGCAGACACGATCTCCATCCAGGAGAATGGGGCCTCCACCCAGAGGTCTTTGCGGAGGTAGCAAGTCGTTGGGACGTTCCTCAAGTAGATATGATGGCATCACGTTTCAACAATAAGCTTCAGAAATGTTGTGGTCGAGAGACCCACAAGCGATAGCAGTGGATGCCATGGTAACCCAGTGGGTGTTCCAGTCAGTGTATCTGTTCCCTCCACTTCCGCTAATACCAAAGGTTCTCAAGATCATCAGAAGAACAAGGGTTCGAGCAATTCTAATTGCTCCAGACTGGCCAAGGAGGGCTTGGTATCCATATCTTCAGGAGTTACTACTGGAAGATCCTCGGCCTCTTCCTCTTCGCGAGGACCTGCTTCAGCAGGGGCCGTTAGTTTATCAGGACTTACCGCGGCTGCGTTTGATGGCATGGCTGTTGAGTGCCAGATCCTAGCCCGTAAGGGTATTCCCAATGAAGTAATTCCAACACTTATTCTGGCCAGGAAAGGGGTAACGTCCAAACATTACCATCGTATTTGGAGAAAATATGTATCTTGGTATAAATCCAAGAAGTCTCCTGCGGTGGAGTTTCAATTAGTATGACTTCTCCTATTTCTACAGGCAGGAGTGGATGCTGGATTGAGATTAGGGTCTATCAAGGTCCAAATTTCGGCCTTGTCTGTTTTCTTTCAGAAACAGTTGGCTTCCCTTCCTGAGGTCCAGACGTTCGTGAAGGGGGTTCTGCGCATCCAACCTCCCTTTGTGCCTCCTGCGGCGCCATGGGATCTTAACGTGGTGCTGCAGTTCCTTAAATCGGACTGGTTTGAGCCTCTGCAAGAGGTGGAGTTAAAGTTTCTCACTTGGAAAGTGGTCATGCTGTTGGCCTTGGCTTCAGGCGGACGAGTGTCTGAGTTAGGAGCTCTGTCACACAAGAGTCCTCACTTAATATTTCATGAAGATAGGGCTGAACTGAGAACACGTCAGCACTTTCTTCCGAAGGTTGTGTCTTCTTTCCATATCAACCAACCTGTGGTGGTGCCAGTGGCTTTTGACACCTCAGCCGTTTCAAAGTCCTTGGATGTCGTCAGAGCGTTGAGGACTTATGTTGCAAGAACGGCTCGGATAAGGAAAACAGAATCTTTGTTTGTCCTCTATGACCCCAACAAGATTGGGGGTCCTGCTTCTAAGCAGACTATTGCGCGCTGGATCAGAGGTACCATTCAGCACGCTCATTCCACGTCAGGATTGCTGTTACCGACTTTGGTAAAAGCCCATTCTACAAGGAAAGTGGGTTCGTCCTGGGCGGCTACCCGGGGTGTCTCGGCATTGCAAATCTGCCGAGCTGCTACTTGGTCAGGGGCAAACACGTTTGCTAAGTTTTATAAGTTTGACACCTTGGCGGCTGACGACCTTAAATTTGGTCAGTCAGTTCTGCCGAAACATTAGCACTTTCCCGCCCATACTGGGAGCTTTGGTATATCCCCATGGTACTAAAATGGACCCCAGCATCCTCTATGACGTAAGAGAAAATAGGATTTTAATTACCTGCCAGTAAATCCTTTTCTCGTAGAGTAGTCTGTAGAGCAGGCTGGGCGCCTGCCCAGTGCTCATTTCTCTAACGTCCTAGTGGATGCTGGGGATTCCGTCAGGACCATGGGGAATAGCGGCTCCGCAGGAGACTGGGCACAAAGTAAAAGCTTTAGGACTAGCTGGTGTGCACTGGCTCCTCCCCCTATGACCCTCCTCCAAGCCTCAGTTAAGATTTTGTGCCCGAACGAGAAGGGTGCAATCTAGGTGGCTCTCCTGAGCTGCTTAGAGTAAAAGTTTAAATAGGTTTTTTATTTTCAGTGAGACCTGCTGGCAACAGGCTCACTGCATCGAGGGACTAAGGGGAGAGAAACGAACTCACCTGCGTGCAGAGTGGATTGGGTTTCTTAGGCTACTGGACATCAGCTCCAGAGGGACGATCACAGGCCCAGCCATGGATGGGTCCCGGAGCCGCGCCGCCGGCCCCCTTACAGATGCTGAAGCAAGAAGAGGTCCATAAATCGGCGGCAGAAGACTTTCCTGTCTTCATAAGGTAGCGCACAGCACTGCAGCTGTGCGCCATTGCTCTCAGCACACTTCACACTCCGGTCACTGAGGGTGCAGGACGCTGGGGGGGGGCGTCCTGGGAAGCAATGAATTTACCTTAGTTGGCAAAAAATACATCACATATAGCTCCTGGGCTATATGGATGTATTTAACCCCTGCCAGTTTTTCAGAAAAAAGCGGGAGAAGAGCCTGCCGTGAAGGGGGCGGGGCCTATCTCCTCAGCACACAGCGCCATTTTTCCCACACAGCTCCGCTGGTAGGAAGGCTCCCAGAATCTCCCCTGCATCCTGCAACTACAGAAACAGGGTAAAAAAGAGAGGGGGGCACTTATTTGGCAAAATAACAGATATAAGCAGCTATAAGGGATAGACACTTATTGTAAGGTTGTCCCTATACATATATAGCGCTCTGGTGTGTGCTGGCAAACTCTCCCTCTGTCTCCCCAAGGGGCTAAGTGGGTCCTGTCCTCTATCAGAGCATTCCCTGTGTGTGTGCTGGGTGTCGGTACGTGTGTGTCGACATGTATGAGGAGGAAAATTATGTGGAGGCGGAGCAGAGTGTCTGTAACAGTGATGTCACCCCCTAGGGGGTCGACACCTGAGTGGATGTACTGTTGAAAATTACGTGACAGTGTCAGCTCTATATAAAAAAAAACAGTGGTTGACATGAGACAGCCGGCTACTCAGCTTGTGCCTGTCCAGACGTCTTATAGGCCGTCAGACAGATGGCAGATACAGACGCCGACACGGATACTGACTCCTGTGTCGACGGTGAAGAGACAACCGTGATTTCCAGTAGGGCCACACGTTACATGATTGAGACAATGGAAAATGTTTTATACATTTCTGATAATACGAGTACCACCAAAAAAGGGGTATTATGTTCGGTGAGGGAAAAACTACCTGTAGTTTTCCTGAATCTGAGAAATAAAATGAGGTGTGTGATGATGCGTGGGTTTCCCCCCGATAACAATTAATAATTTCTTAAAAAGTATTGGCTGCATACCCTTTCCCGCCAGAGGTTAGGATGCATTGGGAAACACCCCATAGGGGGGATAAGGCGCTCACACGCTTGTAAGAACAAGGGCTCTACCCTCTCATGAGATGGCCGCCCTTAAGGATCCTGCTGATAGAAAGCAGGAGGGTATCCAAAAAAAGGTATTTACACACATACTGGTGTTATACTGCGACCAGCTATCGCCTCAGCCTGGAGGTGCAGTGCTGGGTTGGCATGGTCGGATTCCCTGACTGGAAATATTGATATCCTAGATAAGGATAGTATATTATTGCCTATAGAGCATTTAAAAGATGCATTTCTATATATGCATGATGCACAGCGGAATAATTGCCGACTGGCATCAAGTATAAGTGCGTTGTCCAATTCTACCAGTAAAATGGTCAGGTGATGCGGATTCCAAACGGCATTTGGAAGTATTGCCTTTGAAAGGGGACATTTGGGGTCGGTCTTTTAGACCTGGTGGCCACGGCAACAGCTGGGAAATCCACGTTTGTACCCCAGGTCGCCTCTCAAAATAAGACGCCGTATTATCAGGCGCAGTCCTTTGTTGGCAAGCGGACAAAAGGTTCCTCTTTTCTGCTCGTGACAGAGGGAGAGGAAAAAGGCTGCAGAGATCAGCCAGTTCCCAGGAACAGAAACCTTTTCCAGCCTCTGCCAAGCCCTCAGTATGACGCTAGGGCTTTACAAGCTCAGGCACGGTGGGGGCCCGTTCTCAATGAATTTCAGTGCGCAGTGGGCTCACTCGCAAGTAGACCCCTGGTTCCTTCAGGTAATATCTCAGGGGTACATATTGGAATTCGAGACGTCTCCCCCTCGCCGTTTCCAAAAGTCGACTTTACCGACGTCTCCCTCTGACAGGGAGGCAGTTTTGGAAGCCATTCACAAGCTGTATTCCCAGCAGGTGATAATCAAGGTACCCCTCCTGCAACAGGGAACGGGGTATTATTCCACACTATTGTGGTACCGAAGCCAGACGGCTCGGTGAGACCGATTCTAAAATCTAAAATCTTTGAACACTTACATACAGAGGTTCAAATTCAAGATTGAGTCACTCAGAGCAGTGATTGCGAACCTGGAAGAAGGGGACTACATGATGTCTCGGGACATCAAGGATGCTTACCTTCATGTCAAAATTTACCCTTCTCACCAAGGGTACCTCAGGTTTATGGTACAGAACTGTCACTATCAGTTCAGACGCTGCCGTAGGGATGGTCCACGGCACCCCGGGTCTTTACCAAGGTAATGGCCGAAATGATGATATTCCTTCGAAGGAAGGGAATTTTAGTCATCCCTTACTTGGACGATTCCCTGATAAGGGTAAGATCCAGGGAACAGTTGGAGGTCGGTGTAGCACTATCTCAGGTAGTGTTGCGGCAGCACGATTGGATTCTCAATATTCCAAAATCGCAGCTGGTTCCGTCGACGTGTCTTCTGTTCCTAGGGATGATCCTGGACACAGTCCAGAAAAAGGTGTTTCTCCCGGAGGAGAAAGCCAGGGAGTTATCCGAGCTAGTCAGGAACCTCCTCAAACCGAGCCAAGTCTCAGTGCATCAATGCACAAGGGTTCTGGGTAAAATGGGGGCTTCCTACGAAGCAATCCCATTCGGCAGATTCCACGCAAGAACTTTCCAGTGGGACCTGCTGGACAAATGGTCCGGGTCGCATCTTCAGATGCATCAGCGGATAACCCTGTCACCAAGGACAAGGGTGTCCCTCCTGTGGTGGTTGCAGAGTGCTCATCTTCTAGAGGGCCGCAGATTCGGCATTCAGGACTGGGTCCTGGTAACCACGGATGCCAGCCTGCGAGGCTGGGGAGCAGTCACACAGGGAAGGAATATCCAGGACTTATGGTCAAGCCTGGAGACATCACTTCACATAAATATCCTGAAGCTAAGGGACATTTACAATGCTCTAAGCTTAGCAAGACCTCTGCTTCAAGGACAGCCGGTGTTGATCCAGTCGGACAACATCACGGCAGTCACCCACGTAAACAGACAGGGTGGCACAAGAAGCAGGAGGGCAATGACAGAAGCTGCAAGGATTCTTCGCTGGGCGGAAAATCATGGGATAGCACTGTCAGCAGTATTCATTCCGGGAGTGGACAACTGGGAAGCAGACTTCCTCAGCACGACCTCCACCCGGGGAGAGTGGGGACTTCACCCAGAAGTCTTCCACATGATTATAAACCGTTGGGAAAAACTCGACAGGTATTGCGCCAGGTCAAGGGACCCTCAGGCAATAGCTGTAGACGCTCTGGTAACACCGTGGGTGTACCATTCAGGGTATGTGTTCCCTCCTCTGCCTCTCATACCCAAGGTACTGAGATTGATAAGATGGTGAGGAGTAAGCACTATATTCGTGGCTCCGGATTGGCCAAGAAGGACTTGGTAACCAGAACTTCAAGAGATGCTCACGGAGGATCCGTGGCCTCTACCTCTAAGAAGGGACCTGCTCCAGCAAGGACCCTGTCTGTTCCAAGACTTACCGCGGCTGCGTTTGACGGCATGGCGGTTGAACGCCGGATCCTGAAGGAAAAAGGGCATTCCGGATGAAGTCATCCCTATCCTGATCAAAGCCAGGAAGGATGTAACCGCAAAAACATTATCACCGCAATTGGCGAAAATATGTTGCGTGGTGCGAGGCCAGTAAGGCCCGACGGTGGAAATTCGACTGGGTCGATTCCTACATTTCCTGCAAACAGGAGTGTCTATGGGCCTGAAATTGGGGTCCATTAAGGTTCAAATTTCGGCCCTGTCAATTTTCTTCCAAAAAGAACTAGCTTCAGTCCCTGAAGTTCAGACGTTTGTAAAAAGGGTACTGCATATACAGCCTCCTTTTGTGCCTCCAGTGGCACTTGGGATCTCAATGTAGTTTTTTGGGTTCCAAAAGTCACATTGGTTTGAACCACTTAAATCTGTGGAGTTAAAATATCTCACATGGAAAGTGATCATGCTGTTGGCCCTGGCCTGGGCCAGGCGCGTGTCAGAATTGGCGGCTTTATCCTGTAAAAGCCCTTATCTGATTTTCCATTCGGACGGAATTGAGGACTCGTCCTCAATTTCTCCCTAAGGTGTTTCAGCATTTCACTTAAACCAACCTATTGTGGTGCCTGCGGCTACTAGGGACTTGGAGGATTCCAAGTTGCTGGACGTAGTCAGGGCCCTGAAAATATATGTTTCCAGGACGGCTGGAGTCAGAAAATCTGACTCGCTGTTTATCCTGTATGCACCCAACAAGCTGGGTGCTCCTGCTTCTAAGCAGACGATTGCTCGTTGGATTTGTAGTACAATTCAGCTTGCACATTCTGTGGCAGGCCTGCCACAGCCAAAATCTGTAAAAGCCCATTCCACACGGAAAGTGGGCTCATCTTGGGCGGCTGCCCGAGGGGTCTCGGCTTTACAACTTTGCCGAGCAGCTACTTGGTCAGGGGCAAACACGTTTGCTAAATTCTACAAATTTGATACCCTGGCTGAGGAGGACCTGGAGTTCTCTCATTCGGTGCTACAGAGTCATCCGCACTCTCCCGCCCGTTTGGGAGCTTTGGTATAATCCCCATGGTCCTGACGGAATCCCCAGCATCCACTAGGACGTTAGAGAAAATAAGAATTTACTTACCGAGAATTCTATTTCTCATAGTCCGTAGTGGATGCTGGGCGCCCATCCCAAGTGCGGATTGTCTGCATTACTTGTACATAGTTATTGTTACAAAAATCGGGTTATTGTTGTTGTGAGCCATCTTTTCAGAGGCTCCTTCTGTTATCATGCTGTTAACTGGGTTCAGATCACAGGTTGTACGGTGTGATTGGTGTGGCTGGTATGAGTCTTACCCGGGATTCCAAATCCTTCCTTATTGTGTACGCTCATCCGGGCACAGTATCCTAACTGAGGCTTGGAGGAGGGTCATAGGGGGAGGAGCCAGTGCACACCAGCTAGTCCTAAAGCTTTTACTTTGTGCCCAGTCTCCTGCGGAGCCGCTATTCCCCATGGTCCTGACGGAATCCCCAGCATCCACTACGGACTATGAGAAATAGAATTATCGGTAAGTAAATTCTTATTTTTTCCTGCTGATTACGTTTATCTTTTTGCACAGTTTTCATGTGTTCAGATGTTAACAGCTGTTGCTGTTGCGTTATGCATGCTGGTTGGCATGAGTTCGGTTAAAGGCCATGTTAGCCGACATGTTTTTTGTTTATGGTGTGAGCTGGTGTGAATCTCGCCACAAGTTTAATATTAATTCCTCTCTCGAAAATGTCCGTCTCCTCGGGCACAGTTCCTATACTGGGGTCTGGAGGAGGGGCATAGAGGGAGGAGCCAGTTCACACTGTTAAAAAGTCTTAAAGTGCCGAAGGCTCCTGCGGAACCGTCTATGCCCCAAGGTACTAAAATGGACCCCAGCATCCTCTACGGACTACGAGAAAAAGATTTACCGGCAGGTAATTAAAATCCTATTTTTTGTATCTGCTTTTCTTACCATGTGCTTTTTGTCCCACTGCATAACGCATGTATGCTATACCTCCATTGAAGTGCATCTTTCGTGGGCAGGATGTAATTCACGTGGATCTGTTCATAAAGGGCCAGATTTCCCAGATATGCTTCAGGTCCTTGTGTGCCTTATCTGCAATAGCATAACCGCCGTAGTGTACCCAACATGGCTGCCTCACCTGGTACGCTCATGGATGAAATAAAAAAATACATGGACCTGACTGTTATTGCTGGGCCCCACTCCAAGTGTTAGGACACTGCAACCACCCATTTTGTGTCATCGCTTCTAGGGGCAATAAATTCCATCCAGTGTACTCCTACGTAATAAAATTGCAGAAAAAAACATTAGATAGAAGGAAAAAAAAAGGCACTTTCACTGCTGTAAAACTCAATCCTACATATTTTTATGTTTTGGTGTGTACATTTAACAGCAAGCTTTGGTGATGTTTCTCTTATGTCCTAGAGGATACTGGGGTTAACATTAGTACCATGGGGTATAGAAGGGTCCACTAGGAGCCTTGGGCACTTTAAGAAATCAATAGTGTGCACTGGCTCCTCCCTCTATGCCCCTCCTACCAGACTCAGTTTAGAAAATGTGCCTGGAGGAGCCGGTCATGCTTGGGAAGCTCCTGCAGAGTTTTCTGCATTTATTTTCTGTTTTATTATTTTCAGGCAGCTCTGGCTGGCACCAGACTGTCTGCTTCATGCAACTTAGGGGGACAGGGGCTGCTGAGGGGCTGAGGGTCCTATTTGTAAGCCCCACCACGGCGAGCACACAGACCGGCAGCACGCCGCCACCCCTAACAGAGCCAGAAGACTGAAGAGTGGTGAGTAGGTGGCCGGCGTCCCAGTTAGCGGATCGCCAGGTGTATCGGCGGCATGAGGGTCAGGGGCAAACGCAGGATTTATTCAGGGGGGTTTCCATGGGTGTGTATGCGTGAATAATTATAATATTCTGCCTTCAGTGTGGGTACAGATCAGGGACGTGCAGTCAGGGGAGGCAGTGCCTCCCCTGTCATAATGATTTAAATAATAAAAAGAAGATATTTATGACACAGTGTCTGTTATAAATATCTTCTTCTATTATTTTAACCATTGTCCCCTGTCACTGTGCTGCATCCTTGCGTTGAGGCAGCGGGAGAGGTGCCTCCCGCTGCTACCATTACAGTCCGGGCAGGGGGCGGGGCGCAGCAATGGGCTGTGAAAGCCCATTGAAAATGCATGGGGAAGCCGCACCTTTACTGGTGCCGCAATGACAGGGGCGTGCATTCAGCCCCGATGAATGCACGCCCCTGTCAGTCCCCCAGATGTGATTGGCCCAGCGGATCCAGTGCTGGATCCGCTGTCCAATCACAAGCGATCTCCCCTTCCCGGCTGCAGCAGGCGCCGTGGGCTTTGTGGGCGCCCGCTGCAGCCAGCGCCGCTGACTGACACTAGAGGTCATAATTGACCCCTAGTGTCTGAGCGGCGCTACTATGGGAGAGACGTCATGAATCATGACGTCTCTCTCTCCCATAGTAGAGACGAGCCGCCCGGCGGACGGAGACGGAGGACAGCGCTGCAGGATCGGTAAGTATGTGTGTGTGTGTTTTTTTTTTTTTTTATGTGTTTGGGCTTTGGGGGGCACCGCCACAAGGGGTAATGCTACAAGGGGCACAGTGACTGGGGGCACAACTACGGGGGGCACAGCGACTGGGGGCACAACTACAAGGGGCACAGTGACTGGGGGCATACCTATTGGGGGCAAAGCTACAAGGGGCACAGTGACTGGGGGCACAACTACAGGGGGCACAACTACAAGGGGCACAGCGACTGGGGGCACAACTATAAGGGGCACAGTGACTGGGGGCATAGCTATTGGGGGCAGAGCTTCAAGGGGCACAGCTACAAGGGGCACAGTGACTGGGGCATAGCTATTGGGGGCACAACTACAAGGGGCACAGTGACTGGGGGCACAACTATAAGGGGCACAGTGACTGGGGGCATAGCTATTGGGGGCAGAGCTTCAAGGGGCACAGCTACAAGGGGCACAGTGACGGGTCACAACTACATGGGGCACAGCGACTGGGGGCACAACTACAAGGGGCACAGTGACTGGGGGCACAACTACAGGGGGCACAGCTACAGGGGGCACAGCGACTGGGGGCACTGCTACTTGGGGCACTGCTACTCGGGGCACAACTACAGGGGCACTGCTACAAGGGGCACAGCTACAGGGGGCACAGCGACGGGGCACAATGACTGGGGGCACTGCTACTAGGGGCACAGCGACTGGGGGCACTGCTACTCGGGGCACAGCGACTGGGGGCACAATTACAGGGGTCATAACTACTGGGGGCACAGCCACAAGGGGCACAGCTACTGGGGGCAAAGCTACAGGGGTCACAACTGCTTGGGGCACTGCTACTCGGGGCACAGCGACTGGGGGCACAATCACAGGGGTCACAACTACTGGGGGCACAGCCACAAGGGGCACAGCTACAGGGGGCACAGCGACTGGGGGCACAACTACAGGGGCACTGCTACAAGGGGCACAGCTACAGGAGGCACAGTGACGGAGCACAGTGACTGGGGGCACTGCTACTCGGGGCACAGCAACTGGGGGCACAGCGACTGGGGGCACAATTACAGGGGTCACAACTACTGGGGGCACAGCCACAAGGGGCACAGCTACTGGGGGCAAAGCTACAGGGGTCACAACTACTCGGGGCACAGCGACAGGGGGCACAACTACTCAGGCACTGCTACTGGGGGCACAGCTACTGGGGTCAAAGCTACAGGGGTCACAACTACTCGGGGCACAGCGACAGCAGGCACAACTACTCAGGCACTTCTACTGGGGGCACAGCTAGAGGGGTCACAACTACTGGGGGCGCCTGCTCCATCCTCCCAGCCAGCAGCAGCACTCTCCCCTGTCTGTGCTAATGTCTTCCTGCGTCAGCGAGTGCATCATATTCATTCATTTCTCTCTCTCTCCCTCCCTCTCTCCCCCCCCCCCCCCCCACTCCTGTGGATTACTTTGTTTGTAAGTTTAATGTTCATTTTTACAGGCACCGGCCCTATTGGATTCTACTGGACAAGTGGACGTGATCGGCATGGGATGTAGGTAAGTGATCTCTCTCATTTTTACAGGTACCCATATTGGATTCTACTGGACAAGTGGACGTGAATCTCAGCGTGGGATGTAGGTAAGTATGTGTGAGTGTGTAAGTGTGTTATAATAAATTTTTACTTACACGGTGTGTGTGTGTTGTGTTTTTATTTGGGTATTTTTTGTTGTTGTAGAACTACAGGTACCAGCGGGCCCGTTATTTCCCCACATGCTGGTACTTGAGGTTCTCCAAGTACCAGCAAGCAGGGGAGGCTTGCTGGGCCTTGTAGTTCCACAACAAAAAACAATATTCTTTTTTTACACACTTATGGCTATCAGCCCGGCACCCACCGCCCAGGGGTGCTGGGGACAGCCTCGGGCTTCACCCCTGGCCCTTGGGTGCCTGGAGGGGGAAGACCCCTTGATTTAAGGGATCCCCACTCCTCCAGGGAACCCCGGCCAGGGGTGACTAGTTGGGGGGTGGTAATGCCACGGCCGCAGGGACCTACATAAATGTGTCCCCCGGCTGTGGCATTATGTCCCTGGCTAGTGGAGCCCGGTGCTGGTTTAAAAAATACGGGGGACCCCTACATCTTTTGTCCCCCATATTTTTGGAACCAGGACCGGACTAAGAGCCCGGTGCTGGTTGTCTAAATACGGGGAACCCCTGTCCAATTTTTTCCTAGTATTTATACAACCAGGACCGGCTCAAAGAGCCCGAGGCTGGTTATACTTAGAAGGGGGGACCTCACGCATTTTTTTTTACATTTTTTAACCCATTCAGACCCTTCTCCATTAAGTTAATGGAAGCCCTGGGCAACAAAATTGCATTTGTGTCCTCCTCCCACTCCCTTCCCAGTACCAAACACTAATTATTATTTTTATTTTCTATAAAAATGTACAATAAATCACAAGTATGATGAGCATGCAGGCAGCGGGCATTGGCGGCATCGGACTGAGATGCAAATTAGTAGCGGAGGGCTGGGTCAGTTGATGGTGGGCAAGTTTGTAAGCCATTGGCGGTGGCAGCGGGCATCAGCTCAGAGGCAGTAGCGGGCATTGGCTTGGCGGCGGTAGGGGTCATTGGCAGGATCCGGCGGACATTATGGCTGTAGTGCCTCACCAGCCACTGACCTCACCGCACGCCACTGGTACAGATGCTGACCACGTAAAAACTGCGGCACTCCCAGGCTTGCTTTTTAAAAAGTTTTTAGTGAAGCAAAATCATCTTGCATAGGTGCAACATTTCGGTGCCCCTACAGCACCGTTTTCAAGCACAACATATAAAACAGACAAACAGTGTGTGTACTGACAACTCACCTAAATAGGCGTCTTCCATCCCGCTGTGAAAGAGCGGAACCCGGCTCCTTCACAGCGTAATGGAAGACGCCTATTTAAAAACTTTTTAAAAAGCAAGCCTGGGAGTGCCGCAGTTTTTTCGTTGTCTATATGTGTATATATATATATATATATATACATACATACAGTGTGTGTGTATGTATATATGTATGTATGTGCATTTATTTATGTGTGTATATATATATATATATATATATATATATATATGCGTGTGTGTGTATATATATATATATATATATATATATATATATACACATCCGAGTAAATTGGCGGCACTCAGAGACTTGTATTAGCTGCAAAAACGTGCTTTAATGATCAACGTTTTGGGCCTTCGCCCGTCGTCAGGATTAGCAAACATGATATGTGACAATGAACAGACATTTATACATAGACTAACAAACACAGAATTACCTGATCAGACGCAGGTGGGTGCTCACCCCCGGCGGCGACCGCCACGAGACCCGCAGCGTCATGACGAGCGCATCCACTGGATGTCGTCATCCGGAAGCGCCCACCTCACCCGGCCAATCAGGTTGCATAACATCCCGTTGCCCCGGCAACCCGGCGGCAGTGATATTCTTATCTAAAGGTTAAAAACAAGTTAAAAGCAGGAAACTTTAGTGACAGATATAGGCAGTATGGACAATATTGGCTAATATTCACTATATTCATCCCCAATTACTGTATGCTATTGAAAGAAGGGGTTACTGATTTCTTTTACAACGGACTAGCCTGTACAGTAAGCTGTTCTATACCATAAATGAGGCTATAGAAAGCATTGTAATCCAAGTGAGTCATTTAAACCTCTTGGGAATACAGTTCCCAAGGTGTAAATCCATTTGCTCTCTAGTTGTAATAATTGCTTTTTCCTATTGCCTCCTCTGATATTAGCAGGAACATGATCAATCAATTTAGTTCTGATACTAGCAATGCTGTGTCTAGCATTGGCACAGTGGCGTGCCACTGGCTGGTCGCTGGTGCCTGATTCTAAGGCTGCTCTGATGGCTGACCTGTGCCCCGCCATCCTGTCCCTAAATTGTCGTTCTGTCTTGCCCACGTAGCTTAAGCCACATGGGCAAGACAGAACGTAAATAACAAATTTGGTGGTACAAGTGAGAGCGTGTCTGATCCTGTATTTTTGCCCTGAATACGGATGTGTAAAGGTGTCTCCTGGTATTAGGGATCTGCAAGTGGTGCAGCCCAAACACCTGTGACAACCTGCTTTTTGACTAAGAAAATGAGTGGCTGCTGCTTGCTTTTTAAGCTTCATAATGTCCCTTTTCACAAGGAGATCTCCAAGGTTGCGACCACGAGTATAACATGGAAGCAGCCTGGTACCTGTCAAGGCTGGTAAATTTTTATCAGTATTGATAATGGGCCAGAAAGTTTTGGCCAGTTGTTTAGTAACTTTACTTTTGGTATTAAATCTGTTGACCCAAGGTAGCACCTGACTGGTGCTAGTTGGAACCCTGTTGGTATGAAGAACATCATGCCGGGACATACTGGAAACCTTACTCTTAATGGTATCCAGCAATCTACGGGGGTATCCTCTTTCCTGAAATTTGTGAACCATATCATCCAAGGCCATCTCTGTTTGCCTTGGATCACTGGTAATCCTGCGAACCCTCAACATCTGTGAGTATGGTAAACCCTCCCGCAGAGGTTGGGGGTGAAAACTATCATGTTTGAGGATAGTATTTCTATCTGTTTCTTTTATATATATAGTGGTGTTAATACCTGTCGGAGTCAAAGTAATGTTCACATCTAGGAAATGTATTGTTGCGGATGAGATGGTATACGTGAATTGGACCTCATGTCCCGAAGCATTATGTTGATCTAACAAATGGGTCAGGGATCTCTCACTTCCCGACCAGAAAATTAATAAATCATCTATGTATCTCTGGTATAACCTGAGATATCCTTTCTGATGAAATAATTGTTTTTCTACCATGATCATATAAGCGTTGGCGTACGATGGGGCCACATTGGACCCCATCGCACACCCAGCTACCTGAAGGTAAAATTTGGTGTCATAAATAAAGTAATTCTTGGTCAGCACCAAATGCAATAACTGCATAAAGAATTCCACTGGTGGACCTGTGTAATGTATATTTCCAGTTATCAACGCTTGTACCGCCTGCAAACCCTTAGCATGCGGGATGCAGGTGTACAAGCTGTTGACATCAGCACTACATAACAGTGGAATTCTTTATGCAGTTATTGCATTTGGTGCTGACCAAGAATTACTTTATTTATGACACCAAATTTTACCTTCAGGTAGCTGGGTGTGCGATGGGGTCCAATGTGGCCCCATCGTACGCCAACGCTTATATGATCATGGTAGAAAAACAATTATTTCATCAGAAAGGATATCTCAGGTTATACCTGAGATACATAGATGATTTATTAATTTTCTGGTCGGGAAGTGAGAGATCCCTGACCCATTTGTTAGATCAACATAATGCTTCGGGACATGAGGTCCAATTCACGTATACCATCTCATCCGCAACAATACATTTCCTAGATGTGAACATTACTTTGACTCCGACAGGTATTAACACCACTATATATATATAAAAGAAACAGATAGAAATACTATCCTCAAACATGATAGTTTTCACCCCCAACCTCTGCGGGAGGGTTTACCATACTCACAGATGTTGAGGGTTCGCAGGATTACCAGTGATCCAAGGCAAACAGAGATGGCCTTGGATGATATGGTTCACAAATTTCAGGAAAGAGGATACCCCCGTAGATTGCTGGATACCATTAAGAGTAAGGTTTCCAGTATGTCCCGGCATGATGTTCTTCATACCAACAGGGTTCCAACTAGCACCAGTCAGGTGCTACCTTGGGTCAACAGATTTAATACCAAAAGTAAAGTTACTAAACAACTGGCCAAAACTTTCTGGCCCATTATCAATACTGATAAAAATTTACCAGCCTTGACAGGTACCAGGCTGCTTCCATGTTATACTCGTGGTCGCAACCTTGGAGATCTCCTTGTGAAAAGGGACATTATGAAGCTTAAAAAGCAAGCAGCAGCCACTCATTTTCTTAGTCAAAAAGCAGGTTGTCACAGGTGTTTGCGCTGCACCACTTGCAGATCCCTAATACCAGGAGACACCTTTACACATCCGTATTCAGGGCAAAAATACAGGATCAGACACGCTCTCACTTGTACCACCAAATTTGTTATTTACGTTCTGTCTTGCCCATGTGGCTTAAGCTACGTGGGCAAGACAGAACGACAATTTAGGGACAGGATGGCGGGGCACAGGTCAGCCATCAGAGCAGCCTTAGAATCAGGCACCAGCGACCAGCCAGTGGCACGCCACTGTGCCAATGCTAGACACAGCATTGCTAGTATCAGAACTAAATTGATTGATCATGTTCCTGCTAATATCAGAGGAGGCAATAGGAAAAAGCAATTATTACAACTAGAGAGCAAATGGATTTACACCTTGGGAACTGTATTCCCAAGAGGTTTAAATGACTCACTTGGATTACAATGCTTTCTATAGCCTCATTTATGGTATAGAACAGCTTACTGTACAGGCTAGTCCGTTGTAAAAGAAATCAGTAAACCCTTCTTTCAATAGCATACAGTAATTGGGGATGAATATAGTGAATATTAGCCAATATTGTCCATACTGCCTATATCTGTCACTAAAGTTTCCTGCTTTTAACTTGTTTTTAACCTTTAGATAAGAATATCACTGCCGCCGGGTTGCCGGGGCAACGGGATGTTATGCAACCTGATTGGCCGGGTGAGGTGGGCGCTTCCGGATGACGACATCCAGTGGATGCGCTCGTCATGACGCTGCGGGTCTCGTGGAGGTCGCCGCCGGGGGTGAGCACCCACCTGCGTCTGATCAGGTAATTCTGTGTTTGTTAGTCTATGTATAAATGTCTGTTCATTGTCACATATCATGTTTGCTAATCCTGACGACGGGCGAAGGCCCGAAACGTTGATCATTAAAGCACGTTTTTGCAGCTAATACAAGTCTCTGAGTGCCGCCAATTTGCTCGGATACATTGGGTCACAGTACCCCTGGAGGGCACCGGAGCGCTACATTTAAAGTTATTACACTAGTGCCGGATATCTGCTTCTACTATATATATATACATATATATAAACAAATAAATGCACATACATACATACATACATATATATATATGTAGAAAGAAATTATTGCGCCACTTGTGTTCACCAACGTTTACGGATCCTAAATGTGTAATGTACCATACAAGTGAACCTGACACTCCCTAGAAATTTAAAAGGGCGTCTGCTTACCCCCAAACAGGGATGGCGGTTCCCTGGAGCACTGGAGCATAAAATTAAATACACAAGGGGGGGTGGGGGGGGGGTTTAGCGACCACTGGTGTCTAAAATGATAAAAGCTCACACTATAGGTGAATAAGTAAAAATATAAAATACAGTTTATTCACAAATAATTTTAAAACAACAAATCTTTTTCTAAAAAATGGGATAAAAAGTATACACACAAAATATAATACCAGTTTAAAATATATAAATAATAAAATTTTTCTTAACTTGGTATGCAGTCACTGCCAGGTTGTCCAACGCGTTTCGTCATTCAGACTTCATCAAGGGGTGTTGGCAGAGTGGGACCAGGCTTCTATTTATACCAGTACTGATCTAATGTCAATTATGACATCACTTCCTGTTGTTACCACATGGTGTTGTATGATAGACTAGACCCTACTAGTTTAAGTTAGTGAGTATCATGATTAAATAGTGTATGCATATAACAAGTTCACTATATGTATTAAAAACAGATTTGAAGCATAAAAATCCGAATAAGCATCTCAAATAGATGTGCCGATGTGTCTTCCGCCCCACTTCCGGTTTCTCGGCGCCGCGTCACTTCCGCCCCACTTCCGGAAATGGGACCGCGCATGCGCCCGCGGTTTCCACTAGTTCAGTTGTTCCTAGAGGACTGGAGTGTTTGATCATGTTACTCCAGCGGCGGCCATCTTTGTGTTGATTTTTTCCTTAGCATCTTTATGCGGCGGCCATGTTAGTGGAGATCAGCATAGTGGACGTTTATATCTGTCCTCCGTGGTGCTCAGCATAAGAAATAAAAAATAAATAAAGAAGGAAGATTAATAGATGTAAAAACGATCTAGTTAGCCTAGTGACAGTTATTACCCATACAGTAGTCTATGTTAAGGTGATTGAGCTGGCATAAAAACATAAGGAAATACATTCTGCAAAATACTAGGTGTGCTTGGTAAATGAATTGGTATTAAAAAAGTGCAGATTCAGTAAATGTAAAGTGCTTTGTGCAAGTTTATAATAATAAGGTGCATATTGGGATATTGGGATTAGTGTAGATAGTGACAAGTTATTGTGTGCTTTTTTAGTCAGGATAGTAATAATGACATGCTCATGTAGGCTTTTTTGAAAAACAGTTTGGTTACAGTACCTGATCTTCCCAGGTGGTCTTCCTGTTCTGGTACTGATCAGGCCCGACACTGCTTCGCTTCCAAGATCGGGCGAGGTTGGGCATATCCAGTGTGGTTTGACTGTAAAAATCACTTACCATACATGTGTCAATATTATTTATAATATGACTAAATACATATTGTGACCGGCCTAAGGCGGATGGTGATATCAGTTGGTATAGTGGGGAGGAGGTGGGATTGGTGAGGGGGTGGGATTGGTGAGGGGGGGGGGTTGGTCAGGGGTGGTAGTGGGGTAAGTGAAAAGGAAGTGGGGGAAGGGGGGGGGGGTTTGTGGGGGGGTGGGTGGGAGTAAGCAGTGGCAAGGGGTGGAGGGAGGGATAGCAGTGGGTTGGGATCCGACCGTAGGATCATGAAGGCAGGAACGAATTCACAGGAACGGAGCAATTTCATAATAGTCATTGAATCCCTTCGGGTGGAGTGTCTGCAGTTGGAATATCCAGTACATTTCTCTGCGTGAAAGTTTATTGGCCAGGTCACCACCCCTTTCTCCCAGCTTCACAAGTTCGATTGCTTTAAAAGTCAATGCTTCTGGGTTGGAGTTGTGCGCTGTGTTGAAATGTCTGGATACTGCATGAGTTTCCATTTTGTTCTTTATATTACGGACGTGTTCCTGGATCCTTATTTTGAGGGGTCTCTTTGTTTTTCCCACATATTGTTTTCCGCACCCACATTCCAATAGATAAATCACCGATTGAGTATTGCAGTTTATGAAATCTTTGATTTTGTAAACTTCCCTTTTTTCTGTGTCCGTAAAGGTCTTCCTCACTGGGTGTAGATACCTACAGATGTTACATCGGCCACACTTGAAGGATCCAGTGCATCTTGGCATTCGTGAGTCTTCTTTGGAGTCCTTACGTAACATGCTGGGGGCTAGTGTATCTTTAAGATTTTGTGATTTCCTGAAGACGATCTCGGGGCGAGGAGGCAGGATTTCTTTAAGGACTGGGTCCATTAATAAGATTCCCCAATGGTTATTGAGTGAGTCTCTGATAGTTTTTTCATGACAGTTATATGTTGTGATGAATGAAACAGAGTCTTTTTTGGTTTCTTTGGTCTTATATTCTAGCAGTGTTGATCTTTCTAGTGCTTTTGCTTTGGTGGCTGCTTCTTCCAAGATGTTAGTTGGATAGTCTTTATCCTTGAATCTGTTTTTGTACTTCTCAATTTGGGCTTCACATTCTTCCTGATTGCTGCAGTTTCTCTTTATTCTGTTAAATTGGGAGAAGGGGATGTTATTTTTCCATTTCTTTAGATGATTACTTTTATAGTGCAGGTAGCTGTTTGTATCAACTTGTTTGATGAAGTTCTTAGTCTCGACTCTTCCATCCTTCCCCATTAAAACCAGATCGAGAAATTCAATAGACTCTTGGTTGATCTTAGATGTAAAAACGAGATTCATATCATTGTTGCTCAGAAATTCAAGGAATTCATAAAAACATTCTTCTGTGCCATCCCAGATGATTAAAATGTCATCTATGTAGCGACGGTAAAAGATTAGATGTTTCTTAAAATCATGGTTACCATAAATAAAATTCTTCTCCCAACTGCCCATAAAAAGGTTTGCGAAGCTTGGCGCAAAAATCGTACCCATAGCGGTCCCACATCGTTGTAGATAAAAGTCATCTAAAAATTTAAAATAATTGTGCTGAAGAATAAAAAACATGACATCACAGATAAAATCTTTATGGATGGCTGTTAGTGTGGTATCATTCTCCATGAATTCTCTGCATGCTGTTACACCTTTTTTGTGGTTTATACAAGTGTATAACGATTGAACGTCTATTGTTGCCCACTTAAAGGTGTCTTTCCATTCAAAATCTTTGAGGGAGTTCAATACGGCAGTAGTGTCCTTTAAATATGATGGTAACTCTTTGACGTAGGTTTTTAAGAAGACGTCTACATATTCTGATAAATTTGACGTGAGTGAATCAATACCTGCCACAATGGGTCTTCCGGGCGGGTTTTCCAGATCTTTATGGATTTTAGGCAAGAAATAGAAAATAGGGGTAATGGGGTCTGATTTCATCAGAAATTGGAATTCTCCCTTTGTAAGAATGTCTGTACGTAGACCACGTACTAAAAGTGTTCTCAATTCTTCAATAAAGACATCTTTGGGGTCACCGGACAATTTCATGTAAGAAGCGTCATCTCCCAGTAGTCTCTGAGCTTCATTAATGTATTTTTCACGGTCCATGATAACCAGACCCCCCCCCCCCCTTTGTCAGCTTGTTTTATAATAATTCCTTGATTTTTCTGTAGCTTTTTTAGTGCCTCTTTTTCTCGATTCGTGATTTTCTTCTCCTTAATTTTTTCTAAGTCGGTTTCACATAGGTCCTTTTTTACCATTTCATAAAAGATATTAATATTGCTCCCTTTCGACTCCAAATGATAAAACTTGGAAGTTGGTTTTAAGCCTGATTTTGATTGGTTTTCATAATTACTGATAATAGCATCATCTTTCCTTAAAAAGTGTCTTTTCAGTGTTAATTTTCTAATGAATTTGTTTAGATCAATGAAGGTCTCAAATTTATTAAGACCCCCTGTGGGTGCGAATGTGAGGCCTTTGTTGAGTAAGGATGTTTCTGGTTTTGACAAAGTATGTTTTGAGAGGTTGAAGATTCCTTTTTCCTTTATATCCGTCATTACAGTGTTCTTTTCTTGTTCTCTCTCCCCCCTACTGCCCCGTTTTCCTCTTCCTCTGTATACCTTCTTTTCAGCGGTGATGCAAGGCGGATATCTTCCTTCAGAGAATTTCTTGTGGCTTCTTTCGGTCTTGTTCCAGTTCTTTGGGCTAAAAAAGTCTGGTCACTATTAGAGTTGAATCTTTGTAGTGCTGTGAATCTGTTCTGCATCCTTATGGTTGGAGATGGTGTATTTCCTTCTAAGTTCCGTGAGGGTTTTCTTTTCACTGGTACGGTTTTCCAATATTGTCTGTCTGTTCGGTTTATTTGCTGATTCATGTTTCCAAATCTGCTCCAATTCTTTATTTTTCCCTGTTCGTAGTCTATTTTGTCCCTTAGAATTTTTTTTTCTTTATTCTTGGTGACTTCTTCTTCAATATGTTCCATTTTCCTATGAAGAACTTTTTC
The DNA here is from genome assembly GCF_028390025.1 of Pseudophryne corroboree. Classification (NCBI taxonomy): domain Eukaryota; kingdom Metazoa; phylum Chordata; class Amphibia; order Anura; family Myobatrachidae; genus Pseudophryne; species Pseudophryne corroboree. The sequence continues at coordinate 166,153,396 of NC_086446.1, forward strand.
ATTAATTTTAAAGTCCTCTTTATCTTTAAATGGTTCCAGTTCTGTTTCTTTGCACTTAATATTCTTCTCTAGTTCCAAGAGGGAGTTCTTCTTTTCCTCAATCAAAAGTTTCATGAGGTCAATGGAACAGTTGTGTAGTGTTTTATCCCATTTTTCTAAAAAGGCTGTATCAAGATTGCCGAATGTTGGTTGTTTTAGGAGTCTAAATATATATATATATATATATATATATATATATATATATATATATATACACATAAATAAATGCACATAAATACACACACACTGTATATACATACACACATATATATATATGTGTGTGTGTGTGTGTATATGTATATATATATGTATATATATCACCTAATACACTTAAATATAAATAAATGGTGGTATACTGTACATACCACCAGGGACTGGGAGCAGGAGTTCTGTGACGAGGGAGGGAGGGACGGAGGGAACTTCTGTGGCTGAGCTTCCACAGCCAGCAGCTCCACCCGGACTTTCACTATGCAGAGAGCTACGTACTGTAGCTCTCTGCTGGTGCTGCAGGAGGTCCGCGGTAGCGGTCACGATCGCGTCTTTTGCTGAGACGGAGACAGTGCTGTCTCCGTCTCAACAATAACACATTTGGCTCATCAGGGGGGGTTTCCAGGTACTCGGAAACGCCCCTGCGTGCGCCACTGAGGGTAGAGCGCAGCACTTCATGCACGCTGCGCTCCTGCTTCAGGGACACTGCAGTGACCGCTGTGAGGGGCGGCTGAAGCCATGCTTATTACCCATGACTGGCACTGTTTAAAGGGGATCCGAACCCCCCCGAACTTCACCCATTTTACACGGGTCCGAGGCAGACTCGGATCCTCCCGCCTTGCTCGGTTAACCCGAGCGCGCCCGAACGTCATCATCCCGCGGTCAGATTCTCGCGAGATTCGTATTCTATATAAGGAGCCGCGCGTCGCCGCCATTTTTCACTCGTGCATTGGAGATGATCGTGAGAGGACGTGGCTGGCGTCCTCTCAGTTTCTATGTTCAGTGGGCTGCAAATATCTGTGCTCAGTGTGCTGCAAGTGCAAATATCTACGTTCTCTGCCTGAAAAACGCTCCATATCTGTGCTCAGTGTGCTGCAAATATCTGTGCTCAGTGTGCTAATTGCTTTATTGTGGGGACTGGGGACCAGCAGTATTATATAGTAGGAGGACAGTGCAGAGTTTTGCTGACCAGTGACCACCAGTATTATACGTTCTCTGCCTGAAAAACGCTCCATATCTGTGCTAGATTTGTAGTATATAGTAGGAGGACAGCGCAGAATTTTGCTGACCACCAGTATAACTATATATATATAGCAGTACGGTACAGTAGTCCACTGCTCTACCTCTGTGTCGTCAAGTATACTATACCATCCATACCTGTGGTGTATTTCAGTTTTGCACAGTTTGCTGACCACCAGTATATATAATATATAGCAGTACGGTACAGAAGGCCACTGCTCTACCTACCTCTGTGTCGTCAAGTATACTATCCATCCATACCTGTGGTGCATTTCAGTTTTGCACAGTTTACTGACCACCAGTATATATAATATATAGCAGTACGGTACAGTAGGCCACTGCTCTACCTACCTCTGTGTCGTCAAGTATACTATCCATCCATACCTGTGGTGCATTTCAGTTTTGCACAGTTTGCTGACCACCAGTATATATAATATATAGCAGTACGGTACAGTAGGCAACTGCTCTACCTACCTCTGTGTCGTCAAGTATACTATCCATCCATACCTGTGGTGCATTTCAGTTGTGCGCAGTATATATAGTAGTAGGCCATTGCTATTGATATATTACTGGCATATAATTCCACACATTAAAAAATGGAGAACAAAAATGTGGAGGGTAAAATAGGGAAAGATCAAGATCCACTTCCACCTCGTGCTGAAGCTGCTGCCACTAGTCATGGCCGAGACGATGAAATGCCATAAACGTCGTCTGCCAAGGCCGATGCCCAATGTCATAGTAGAGAGCATGTAAAATCCAAAGAAATAAAGCTCAGTAAAATGACCCAAAAATCTAAATCAAAATCGTCTGAGGAGAAGCGTAAACTTCCCAATGTGCCATTTACGACACGGAGTGGCAAGGAACGGCTGAGGCCCTGGCCTATGTTCAAGGCTAGTGGTTCAGCTTCACCTGAGGATGGAAGCACTCATCCTCCTGCTAGAAAACTTGAAAGAGTTAAGATGGCAAAAGCACAGCAAAGAACTGTGCGTTCTTCTAAATCACAAATCCCCAAGGAGAGTCCAATTGTGTCGGTTGCGATGCCTGACCTTCCCAACACTGGACGGGAAGAGGTTGCGCCTTCCACCATTTGCACGCCCCCTGCAAGTGCTGGAAGGAGCACCCGCAGTCCAGTTCCTGATAGTCAAATTGAAGATGTCACTGTTGAAGTACACCAGGATGAGGATATGGGTGTTGCTGGCGCTGGGGAGGAAATTGAAAAGGAGGATTCTGATGGTGAGGTGGTTTGTTTAAGTCAGGCACCCGGGGAGACACCTGTTGTCCGTGGGACGAATATGGCCATTGACATGCCTGGTCAAAATACAAAAAAAATCACCTCTACGGTGTGGAATTATTTCAACAGAAATACGGACAACTGGTGTCAAGCCGTGTGTTGCCTTTGTCAAGCTGTAATAAGTAGGGGTAAGGACGTTAACCACATAGGAACATCCTCCCTTATACGTCACCTGGACCGCATTCATCAGAAGTCAGTGACAAGTTCAAAAACTTTGGATGACAGCGGAAGCAGTCCACTGACCACTAAATCCCTTCCTCTTGTAACCAAGCTCCTGCAAACCACACCACCAACTCCCTCAGTGTCAATTTCCTCCTTACACAGGAAAGCCAATAGTCCTGCAGGCCATGTCACTGTCAAGTCTGACGAGTCCTCTCCTGCCTGGGATTCCTCCGATGCATCCTTGAGTGTAACGCCTACTGCTGCTGGCGCTGCTGTTGTTGCTGCTGGGAATCGATCGTCATCCCAGAGGGGAAGTCTGAAGACCACTTGTACTACTTCCAGTAAGCAATTGACTGTCCAACAGTCCTTTGCGAAAAAGATGAAATATCACAGCAGTCATCCTGCTGCAAAGCGGATAACTCAGGCCTTGGCAGCCTGGGTGGTGAGAAACGTGTTTCCGGTATCCACCGTTAATTCACAGGCAACTAGAGACTTGATTGAGGTACTGTGTCCCCGGTACCAAATACCATCTAGGTTCCATTTCTCTAGGCAGGCGATACCGAAATTGTACACAGACGTCAGAAAAAGAGTCACCAGTGTCCTAAAAAATGCAGTTGTACCCAATGTCCACTTAACCACGGACATGTGGACAAGTGGAGCAGGGCAGTCTCAGGACTATATGACTGTGACAGCCCACTGGGTAGATGTAAACAAAGGGAAAAGTGCGGCTGCGCTGAATTTCAGAAATATATGATATAATTAATAGAGAGAGCCAAAGTATCAATTCTAAAAATGAACAATTTTATTTAAAATACTGATAATAAATGAGAAAACAATAGGATTTTAGTCAGTTACTTGTCTCAAGGTGTCAACACCATTCAGGAGCTTATATCGAGTTGCAGCTGTGATGTGTAGTGCTAAAGTCCATAGTCCGTGACTGAGAAGATGCTTTTGATAGTGCACAGAAATGAACACAGAATGCAATTGTGGAGCTCCTATATTGTAATGCAGATATGTGGCCTGTGGAACATTCAGTGATTAATACCTCTCAATGGGCTGGTCCATATACCGGGCGTCCCCGGTCTGGTATCCTGCGTTGCCCACGCGTGCAATGCAGCAGAGAGGAGACGGAATGCCGATGTGATCAGCTGGCTGGTGCGGCGTGGATGACAACGGCTGCCGAAAGCAGGGATCGGTCCGGAGCGTAGCCGTCTAAGAATGTCGAGCTCTGCACCAAAAGTGAGACACCTGAGCAAGGTGTGTAGGAGGCGGGTACTGGGTAGATATATTGCCTCCCGCAGCAAGAACAGCAGCGGCGGCACCAGTAGCAGCATCTCGCAAACGCCAACTCGTTCCTAGGCAGGCTACGCTTTGTATCACCGCTTTCCATAAGAGGCACACAGCTGACAACCTCTTACGGAAACTGAGGAACATCATCGCAGAATGACTTACCCCAATTGGACTCTCCTGGGGATTTGTGACATCGGACAACGCCACCAATATTATGCGTGCATTACATCTGGGCAAATTCCAGCACGTCCCATGTTTTGCACATACATTGAATTTGGTGGTGCAGAATTATTTAAAAAACGACAGGGGCGTGCAAGAGAATGTCGGTGGCCCGAAGAATTGCGGGCCACTTTCGGCATTCAGCCACCGCGTGCCGAAGACTGGAGAACCAGCAAACAGTCCGGAACCTGTCCTGCCATCATCTGAAGCAAGAGGTGGTAACGAGGTGGAATTCAACCCTCTATATGCTTCAGAGGATGGAGGAGCAGCAAAAGGCCATTCATGCCTATACATCTGCCTACGATATAGGCAAAGGAGGGGGAATGCACCTGACTCAAGCGCAGTGGAGAATGATTTCAACGTTGTGCAAGGTTCTGCAACCCTTTGAACTTGCCACACGTGAAGTCAGTTCAGACACTGCCAGCCTGAGTCAGGTCATTCCCCTCATCAGGCTTTTGCAGAAGCTGGAGACTTTGAAGGAGGAGCTAAAACAGAGCGATTCCGCTAGGCATGTGGGACTTGTGGATTGAGCCCTTAATTCGCTTAACCAGGATTCACAGGTGGTCAATCTGTTGAAATCAGAGCACTACATTTTGGCCACCGTGCTCGATCCTAGATTTAAAACCTACGTTGTATCTCTCTTTCCGGCAGACACAAGTCTGCAGAGGTTCAAAGACCTGCTGGTGAGAAAATTGTCAAGTCAAGCGGAACGTGACCCGTCAACAGTTCCTCCTTCACATTCTCCCGCAACTGGGGCTGCGAGGAAAAGGCTAAGAATTCCGAGCCCACCTGCTGGCGGTGATGCAGGGCAGTCTGGAGCGAGTGCTGACATCTGGTCCGGACTGAAGGACCTGCCAATGATTACTGACATGTCGTCTACTGTCACTGCATATGATTCTGTCACCATTGAAAGAATGGTGGAGGATTATATGAGTGACCGCATCCAAGTAGGCACGTCAGACAGTCCGTATACTGGCAGGAAAAAGAGGCAATTTGAAGGCCCTTGCACAAACTGGCTTTATTTTACCAAAGTTGCCTCCCCCCCTCCAGTGTGTACTTCGAAAGAGTGTTTAGTGCAGCCGCTCACCTTGTAAGCAATCGGCGTACGAAGTTACTTCCAGAAAATGTGGAGAAGATGATGTTCATCAAAATGAATTATAATCAATTCCTCTGTGGAGACATTCACCAGCAATTGCCTCCAGAAAGTACACAGGGACCTGAGATGGTGGATTCCAGTGGAAACGAATTAATAATCTGTGAGAAGGGGGATGTACACAGTGAAAGGGGTGAGGAATCGGACGATGAGGAGGAGGTGGACATCTTGCCTCTGTAGAGCCAGTTTGTGCAAGGAGAGATTGATTGCTTCTTTTTTGGTGGGGGCCCAAACCAACCAGTCATTTCAGTCACAGTTGTGTGGCAGACCATGTCGCTGAAATGATGGGTTTGTTAAAGTGTGCATGTCCTGTTTATACAACATAAGGGTGGGTGGGAGGGCCCAAGGACAATTCCATCTTGCACCTCTTTTTTTCTTTCATTTTTCTTTGCATCATGTGCTGTTTGGGGACTATTTTTTTGAAGTGCCATCCTGCCTGACACTGCAGTGCCACTCCTAGATGGTCCAGGTGTTTGTGTCGGCCACTTGTGTCGCTTAGCTTAGCCATCCAGCGACCTTGGTGCACCTCTTATTTTCTTTGCATCATGTGCTGTTTGGGGACTTTTTTAAATCTGCCACCCTGTCTGACACTGCAGTGCCACTCATAGATGGGCCAGGTGTTTGTGTTGGCCACTTGGGTCGCTTAGCTTAGTCACACAGCTACCTCATTGCGCCTCTTTTTTTCTTTGCATCATGTGCTGTTTGGGGACTATTTTTTAAATCTGCCATCCTGTCTGACACTGCAGTGCCACTCCTAGATGGGCCAGGTGTTTGTGTCGGCCACTTGGGTCGCTTAGCTTAGTCACACAGCTACCTCATTGCGCCTCTTTTTTTCTTTGCATCATGTGCTGTTTGGGGACTATTTTTTTGAAGTGCCATCCTGTCTGACACTGCAGTGCCACTCCTAGATGGGCCAGGTGTTTGTGTCGGCCTCTTGGGTCGCTTAGCTTAGTCATCCAGCGACCTCTGTGCAAATTTTAGGACTAAAAATAATATTGTGAGGTGTCAGGTGTTCAGAATAGACTGAAAATGAGTGGAAAGTATGGTTATTGGGGTTAATAATACTATGGGATCAAAATGACCCCCAAATTCTATGATTTAAGCTGTTTTTGAGGGTTTTTTTGTAAAAAAACACCCGAATCCAAAACACACCCGAATCCGACAAAAAATTTTCAGGGAGGTTTTGCCAAAACGCATCCGAATCCAAAACACGGCCGCGGAACCGAATCCAAAACCAAAACACAAAACCCGAAAAATTTCCGGTGCACATCACTAGTTCTAACCTACTGTATCCCTTTTAATTCAAGTTACCTCAGCCAGTATAAAAGCGGGAAGGCCGCATGCCATTAAGGGGGCAGGGCCTTTACTATGAGCGGATCCAGTGGCTCACCAGTGCCATTTCCTTTCTGCAAGCTTACACAGGCAGCCTGGCTGGTCGGTGCAGCTCCTCCACGCGGTCTCCAAAGCACCTCAGTGGTACCAGGGGGTAATAGCAAAGGTGGGGGGGGGAGCAATAATTTGGTATACTGAACCCTATTAAGGGTTTTTAGTTGGTGACCCAGCTAGGTCTATACCTTAGCTATAGGGGCGCTGTGTGGCTGGCTCCATTTCTCTGTGTCTCCCTAGAAGGGCTCTGTGTGGGCTAACTGTGCTTTTAACCTATTCCTCACTGTGTGGGTGTGTGTTCTTCTGCGTTATCATGTCAAAGGATTGTGTATCATGCACAGCAGAGTGCTTTTTCTCAATCGGGATCATTACAGTGTACTCAGGATAGCACACATTCTCAGGCTAGTGGATCTGAACCTGTATGGTTAGATTCATTAAAAGTGATGATTTCAAATATTTCAAATAAATTATCCCAAAATGAGAAGGAGACGCAATACTTAAGGCAATCTGTAGATGACCTGATGAATAGAAATTCAGTGGTCGTTCCGGCGTCTCAGACCCCTGCTATTTGTCCACAGAAGCGTACTCTGGCCCAAATCATGCAGGCTGATACCGATGATGATGTATCAGTCCCAGAGGAGGGGGAGGTGGACTTGGTGGTGGGGGTGGAATGCAGCTGTAGCACAGGGAATACAGGTCCTGATTGAAGCTATAAGAAAGGTTTTGCATATTCCTGACAAGGTGTCAGAGGACGAGGAGGAATCCTTTTATAATGTAAAAAAGAAATCCTCTGCTACTTTTCCTGCTTCCAAGGAATTAAATTCCCTTTTTGAAGCAACTTGGGTTAATCCTGACAGGACGTTTCAGATTCCAAAATAGTCGATTACATCCTTCCCATTTCCTCAGGATGACAGGAAAATATGGTAAAACCCGTCGATAGTGGACGCGTCAGTTTCAAGGCTGTCACGTAAGATAGTTTTTCCTGTTCCTGGGGCAGCTTCGCTGAAGGATGCTGCAGACCGCAAAATTGAGATCACTCTCAAATCTCTGTACACAGCTGCGGGGTGGCCCAAAGACCCACTATAGTTTGTGCATGGATCACTAGGGCCATTGCAAAATGATCTGGTAATTTAATTGACGGGATAGATTCCTTGTCCAGGGGGGAGATTATTTTACTTCTACAGCATATACAGGATTCTGCTAACTTTATGGTGGAGGCCATAAAAAAGATTGGTTTGCTCAACGCGCGCACTACTGCCATGGCAGTGTCAGCACATAGGGGCTTGTGGCTACGCCAGTGGACTGCGGATGCGGATTCCAGAAAAGGCGTGGAAAGACTACCTTTCACAGGTGAAGCTCTTTTTGGAGATAAACTGGATACGTGGATACCCAAGGCTACGGCGGGTAAATCTACATCTCTTCCTTCTGCAGCTTCCCCGGCTAGGAAATCCTGTTCTGCCCCAACGTTGCAGTCCTTTCAGACAGCAGAGTTTAAAGGTAAGGCCAAAGGCTCTTCCACTGCCTTCAAAGGCAACAGAGGTAAGCCCAGAAAACCTGCAAATACAGTCTTACAGGATCAGACCTCCGGCTCTGCTTCCGCAAAGCCTTCAGCATGACGGTGGACTGCACTGCCTGGCCAACAGGCAGGTGGGAGCCCGGTTACGATATTTCAGTCACGTATGGACCACCTCATGCCTGGATCCATGGGTAAAATATCTTGTTATCCACGGCTACAGACTGGAGTTTCAGGAACTCCCACCTCACAGATTCTTCAAATCCGGCTTATCAGTTTCACCCAAAGCAAGTATGACCTTACAAGCAGCAATTCAAAAACTGGTACAGACTCGGGTCATTGTTCCAGTTCCACTTCACCTACAAAACAAGGGTTTCTATTCCAACCTGTCTGTGGTACCGAAACCGGATGGTTCGGTAAGACCAATTTTAAACCTCAAGTCACTGAACCCGTATTTATGGGTGTTCAAATTCAAGATTGAGTCACTGAGAGCGGTGATCTCAGGTCTGGAGGAGGGAGAGTTCCTGGTGTCTCTGGATATCAAGGATTCGTACCTTCATATTCTGATTTGGTCGCCTCATCAGGCTTATCTAAGGTTTGCATTGCAGGACTGTCACTACCAGTGCCAGGCCCTGCCCTTTGGGCTCTCCACGGCACCAAGGGTGTTTACCAAGGTTATGGCGGAGATGTTTCTCCTCCGTAAGCAGGGAGTAAACATAATACCATACCTGGACGATCTACTGATAAAAGCACCATCCAGGGAAAGGTTGTTACACAGCATTGCCAACTCCACACGACTACTCCAGGATCATGGGTGGATTCTGAATCTGCCAAAATCACATCCGAAACCAACACGGAGGCTTCTGTTCCTAGGGATGATACTGGATACAGAGGTACAGAAGGTGTTCCTTCCTCTTGAAAAAGCATTGGTAATTCAGTCAATGGTAAGAGACGTCCTACGGCCGCCCCGGATATCGGTACATCTGTGCATTCACCTGCTGGGAAAGATGGTAGCCTGCAGTAGGGACTGCAGTACTGAAGGTTTCACGCAAGACCCTTCCAGCTGGATCTTCTGAACAAATGGTCCGGATTGCATCTACACATGCACCAAAGGACCCATCTATCCCCAAGAGCCAGGATTTCTCTTCTGTGGTGGCTACAGACTTCTCACCTGACCGAGGGGCGAAGGTTCGGGATTTAAAATTGGATTCTGCTAACCACGGATACAAGCCTCAGAGGGTGGGGAGCAGTCACCCAAAGGGAACGCTTCCAAGGAAGATGGACAAGTCAGGAAGCTATTCTTCCAATAAACATGTTGGAATTAAGGGCAATATAAAACGCCCTTCGGAAGGCGTCTCATCTTCTTCAAAATCGAGCCATCCAGGTTCAGTCGGACAATGTGACGGCGGTGATGTACATAAACTGATAGGGCGGAACGTAGAGCAGAGCAGCAATGTCGGAGGTGACAAAGATTCTCCTGTGGGCAGAGGGACACGCCGTGGCGCTGTCCGCAATCTTCATTCCAGGAGTGGACAACTGGGAAGCAGACTTCCTCAGCAGACATGACCTCCACCCGGGAGAGTGGGGCCTTCACCCGGAGTTGTTCAGGTGCTTGACACGTCAGTGGGGAATTCCACAGTTCGACATGATGGCCTCTCGTCTCAACAAGAATCTCCAGCGCTATTGCTCCAGGACAAGAGACCCACAGTCGGTGGATGCTCTGGTGACTCCGTTGGTCTACCAGATTGTGTATGTCTTTCCACCACTTCCGTTGATCCCAAGAATTCTAGAAAGAATAAAAAGTGAAAGAGTTCAAGCAATTCTCATTGTTCCGGTTTGGCCAAGAAGGGTTTGGTACTCAGATCTACTAGAACTACTTCTGGAAGACCCGTGGTCTCTGCCTCTTCGGGAGGATCTTCTACAACGGGCCATTCGTCTATCAAGACTTACCGCAGCTACGTTTGACGGCATGGAGGTTCAGTGTCAAATTCTAGCCCGGAAAGAGTTTCCGGACAAGGTAATTCCTACCTTGATCCAAGCCAGGAAAGGGGTAATGTCTAAACATTACCACAAGATTTGAAGAAAATACGTCTCTTGCTGTGAGAACAGGAAATTTCCTGCGGTAGAATTTCAGCTGGGTCCTCTTCTGCTTTTTCTGCAGTCTGGTATGGATGTGGGTCTGCGCCTGGGCTTCATAAAAGGTCCAGATTTCGGCCTTGTCCATTTTCTTCCAGAAACCATTGGCGTCCCTTCCTGTGGTTCAGACCTTCTTGAAAGGAGTTCTGCACATCCAACCACCCTTTGTGCCACTCACAGCACCTTGGGATCTTAACGTGGTGTTACATTTTCTGCAAGCGGATTGGTTTGAGCCTTTACTGGAGGTGGATGTAAAGTTTCTTACATGGAAATCCATCACACTATTGGCCTTGGCTTCGGCACGGCGTGTTTCGGAATTGGGGGCCTTGTTTCACAAGAACCCCTATTTGATTTTTAATGAAGATAGAGCTGAACTCAGAACTCATCAGCAATTTCTTCCAAAGGTGGTGTCTGCGTTTCACATCAACCAACCTATTGTGGGTCCGGTGCTTACTGACACCTCTTCTACTTCAAAGTCCCTGGATGTTGTGAGGACTTTGAGCATCTATGTCAAACGGACAGCTCGTCACAGAAAATCGGACTCTGTTTGTGCTCTATGATCAAGAAAATTGGGTGTCCTGCTTCTAAGCAGTCTATTGCTTGCTGGATCACGCCAACTATCCAGCATGCTTACTCTACAGTAGGTTTGCTGGTTCCTAAATCAGTTCATGCCCACTCTACTCGGTCAGTTCTTCCTGGGTGGATGCCCGGGGTATCTCGGCTTTACAGCTCGGCCGAGCAGCTACTTGGTCTGGTTCGAACACATTTGCTAAGTTCTACAAGTTCAATACCTTGGCCTCTGAGGACCTTCAGTTTGGTCAATCAGTTCTGCAAGAACCTCGGCACTCTCCCACCCGGCTTGGGAGCTATGGTACTAATGTGGACCCCAGTATCCTCTAGGACGTAAGCGAAAAATTAGATTCATAGTAAGAACTTATCATTGTTAAATCTCTGTCTGCGAGGTACACTGGGTTCCACAGGGAATAACATCGGGGTGTAGAGTAGGCTCTTGATCCAAGGCACCAACAGGCTCAAAGCTTTGACTGTTCCCAGAATGCATAGCAGCGCGTCCTCTATAACCCCGCCTCCGTGCACAGGAGCTCAGTTTTTGTTAACCAGTCCAACGCAGTAGCAGGTAAAACAGACGACAACCGTTACTAGCCACCTACACCACATTCTCACGATAGGAGAAGGTGTCAGCGGCTAATGCCATACCAACCCAAAGAAGCTAAGTGCGTCAGGGTGGGCGCCTTGTGGAACCCAGTATACCTTGCAGAAAGAGATTTAACAACAGTAAGTTCTTACCATAAAAACGAGATTTATGGTAAGAACTTACCGTTGTTAAATCTCTTTCTGTGAGGTACACTGGTCTCCACAAGGATTAATATCAGGGTGTAGAGTAGGATCTTGATCCGAGGCACCAACAGGCCCAAAGCTTTGACTGTTCCCAAGATGCACAGCGCCACCTCCTCTATAACCTCGCCTCCAGGCACTGAAGCTCAGTTTCGTTAACCAGTCAAATGCAGTAGCAGGTACCAGAGACGACAATCGTTAGTAGCCACATACACCACCCACTCACTACAGGAAAGGGTGTTGGCGGCCAATGCCATACCAACCCAAAGAAGCCAAGTGCGTCAGGGTGGGCACAGTGGCGGTTCTTGCCACGGGCAAGCGGTACTTTTGCCCGGGGCGCCGCCTTCCGGAGGGCGCCGGCGCCATCCGGAGGGCGCCGCACCAGGGCAAGATCCGCCACTGTGCCCCCCGTAGTGCCCTGCTGTGCCCCCCCGCTTTGAAGGGAACCAGACGCGTAGCGTCTAGTTTCCCTTCATGGAGAGGACCTTAGTTGTGCGGTGCGCGATGACGTCATCGCGCACCGCACAGCAAAGGTCCTCTCCATGAAGGGAAACTAGACGCTACGGTCTAGTTTCCCTTCGTCTAGAGGATCTTTGCTGTGCGATGCGCGATGACGTCATCGCGCACCGCACAGCATAGTGGCACAGACACTAGGGGTCATAATTGACCTCTAGTGTCTATGCTGTTCTATGGGAGAGACGTAATAACGTCTCTCCCATAGATCGAAGAGAACAGAAGAGAGGAGGAGAGGAGAAGAGCGGCGCCGCCGGCGGAGGGGGTCTGGATCAGGAACGGGGATGGTAAGTATACTTTTTATTTATTTTTATTTTTTTCAGCGCGCTGACCACGCCCCCAATCGAAGCCACGCCCCCCATATTTTGCCCGGGGCGCCACAAATCATAGAACCGGCCCTGGGTGGGCACCTTGTGGAGCCCAGTGTACCTCGCAGAAAGATATAACAACGGTAAGTTTTTACCATAAATCTCGCTTTCTGCTGCGAGGTACACTGGGCTCCACAAGGATTAACATCGGGGATGTCCTAAAGCAGTTCCTTATGGGAGGGGATGCACTGTAGCGGGCACAAGAACCCGGCGTCCAAAGGAAGCATCTTGGGAGGCGGAAGTATCGAAGGCATAGAACCTAATGAACGTGTTCACTGAGGACCACGTAGCCGCCTTGCACAATTGTTGGAGGATCGCACCACAGTGGGCCGCCCAAGAAGGTCCAACAGACTGAGTAGAATGGGCTTTAATGGTAGCAGGAGCTGGAAGGCCAGCCTGTACATAAGCATGTGCAATGACTATTCTAATCCATCTGGCCAAGGTCTGCTTGTTAGCAGGTCAGCCACGTTTATGAAAACCAAACAATACAAAAAGAGAATCAGATTTCCGAATGGAGGAGGTTCTCTTCACATAGATACGGAGAGCTCGTACCACATCCAAAGACCGCTCTTTAGAGGACAACTTAGGAGAATTAAAGGCTGTAACCACAATCTTCTGGTTAAGGTGGATGGAAGACACCACCTTGGGTAAATAACCCGGAAGCGTTCTAAGAACCGCCCGGTCACGGTGAAAAGTCAGATAGGGGGACTTACAGGATAAGGCACCCAAGTCCGAGACCCTTCTAGCTGAAGCGATAGCCAGCAAAAACAAAACCTTAAGGGAAAGCCACTTAAGGTCTGCAGACGCAAGAGGTTCAAACAGAGACTCTTGCAAGGCCTCCAGAACCACCAGCAGATCCCAAGGGGCCACAGGTGGTACATAAGGAGGCTGAATCTGCAACACGCCCTGAGTGAAGGTATGAGCATCAGGTAGCGTAGCAATCTTTCTCTGAAACCAAACCGACAAAGCAGAAATGTGAACCTTGAGGGAAGCCAGACGAAGGCCCAAGTCCAGGCCCTGTTGTAGGAAGGCCAACAATTTGGCTGTACTAAACTTGAAAACGTCAAGATTATGAGACGCGCACCAAGTAAAGTAAGAATTTCAGACCCTATGGTAAATCCGAGCAGAAGCCGGCTTACGGGCCTTCAACATAGTTTGAATGACCGCCTCAGAAAAACCCTTGGCCCTCAAGACTGAAGGTTCAAGAGCCACGCCGTCAAAGCCAGACGGGCCAAGTCCTGGTAAACACAAGGGCCCTGAATGAGGAGGTCTGGTCGTTGTGGAAGCAGAAGGGGACGATCTTGCGAGAGGCCCTTGAGATCGGAGAACCAGTGCCGTCTGGGCCACGCTGGAGCGATCAGAAGCAGGTTTCCTCCTTCTTGCTTGAACTTCCGTATTACTCTGGGCAGGAGTGACACCAGAGGGAACATGTACCGCAGCTGAAAGTTCCATGGAATTGCCAGAGCGTCCACAAACGCTGCTTGAGGATCCCTTGTCCTTGCTCCAAAGACCGGAACCTTGTGATTGTGTCGTGACCTCATCAGGTCCACATCTGGAAGGCCCCACTTGTCCATGAGAAGTTGAAACACCTATGGAAGGAGGCTCCACTCTCCGGCATGTATGTCCTGACGACTGAGAAAGTCCGCTTCCCAGTTTAGGACCCCCAGAATGAACACTGTGGATATGGCCGGCAGATGGCGTTCCGCCCACTAAAAAATCTGTGATACTTCCCTCATTGCCATGCGGCTTCGAGTCCCTCCTTGATGATTGATGTAGGCCACCATGGTGGCGTTGTCCGACTGTACTTGAACAGGTCTGTTCTGTATCAAATGCCGGGCCAGGTTCACAGCTCACCGCCCGCTGTTCCAGAATGTTTATTGGGAGTAGAGACTCCTCCTCAGTCCACCGACCCTGAAGGGAGTGTTGTTCCAACACCGCGCCCCAACCTCTCAGACTGGCATCCGTCGTCAGCAGAACCCAGTTGGATATCCAGAAGGGACGACCCCTGCTCAATTGTTGGTCCTGTAGCCACCAGCTCAGTGACAGGCGGACCTCCGGAGACAAGGAGATCATTTGAGATCTGATCCGGTGAGGCAGGCTGTCCCACTTGGCAAGAATTAACTTCTGCAAAGGGCGAGAATGGAATTGAGCATACTCCACCATGTCGAAAGCCGACACCATGAGATCTAGCACTTGCATTGCCGAATGTATCGACAATTGCGGACGAGATAGGAAGCATTGAATCCTGTCCTGGAGCTTCAGGACTTTCTGCTGAGACAAGTGAGTGTCCAGTAACGCTCCCAGGTGCACCATGCTCCGAGCAGGAACCAGGGAAGATTTCTTCCAGTTGACTAGCCACCCGTGGGCTTTCATGAACTGGATAGTCAGATCTAGATGACGCAGGAGAATTTATCAGGATCAACAAATCGTCCAGGTACGGCAGTATCCCGACCCCTGTCAGGCTCCGGAGCCTTACCTCCGGCGGGTGCTCCCATGGGTTACCATCCTGCTGGTTGGCGCGGCTGCAGCGGCAGGGAGCTGCTGGCAGTGGGTCCTCCTGGATGGATGTGTGGTTGCCAAGGGCCGAGGGTCTGGAGAGCCGGGCGCTGCGGCGGGGATCGCTGCGGTAAGGTCCTCTGGTGGTGGCACAGTATAGTGTGTCAGAGACAGAAGCTGGCTAAAGCTGTGTGCTAACAGCTAAGTATGTCTCCTGTGCTAGGGACAGCCATGTTGGAGACCAGAGTATTAACCAATGAAGTTCCCAATCTGTGTCCAGCCAATCCTGCGTGTTCTCCCCTTACAAAAGGGGGCTGGCTCAGAGGGAGAGTGCCATTGCTTCAAGTTACCTCCTTGTGAAAGGTTCTCCAGCTCTGTGCTCCCAGGTTACTTCTGGTTCCCTGGTCCTGGTTGCTCTTATCCATCAGTTACCTAAATGCTGCTGCAGTCCTGCTGTCTAAGTCCGTTGCCACTCGTGGAAGCGCTCACGGGGTCCCAGGTCGTAGAGAAGCTCCAGGTGCTAATGGCGGTTCCCGCAGAGGTCTTCATTTCTTCAAAGTCCAAGTTCTTCAGCCTCATCTTTTAATCATAAAACACAGTCTTCAGTTCTTCTTTACCAGAGTTCTTCAGCTTCACTCTTCAAGTCATTTAACCATAGACTCTAATTCTTCCAGTTTCTTCAATTTCTCCAATATTCGTGTGTACAGCCTGATTATTCATTAAAACTAAAGTTATCTTCCTACGAAGTCCTCCTTTTCTTTACGCCCTCTGGCCAACGTTAACACTTAGTTTGGCTTCCACCCCATGAGGAGGAATTACATTCAGCCACCTCATTTACTCTCCTCACAGGTAGCTGTCCCTTCAGCCAAAACTCTGTTGTCGAAACCCCAACTTACGCCGAGCGTGACGATAAGCACTGGCCCAATGGATCCGGCAAGCAGGCTACCGGGGGTGATGCCTCTGTGGATATTCTGTCTCGTCTAAATAAACTGGAGGCCATGCAGGCACAGATTGTACAATTCATGCAGAATATGTCCACTCGTTTGGATTCTCGTCACACAGCCATTTCCACATCTCGGACTCCAGTTCCAGCTTCCAATCCGCCAGCAACTAATCCTCTAGTATTGATTCCAGTTCCTTGTTTACAACTACCGCCACCCAGTAAATTTGACAGTAGTCCAAAGCAATGCCGAGGGTTCCTCAATCAATGCGAGATCCAGTTCAGTCAGCTAACTTTCCATCTGATCGGACCAAAATCGCATACATCATTTCACTTCTGACCGGACCGGCTCTGGATTGGGCTTCACCCTTATGGGAGAGAACTGATCCCATACTCTCGAATTACCTGGAATTCGTGGCAACTTTTCGTAAAATCTTTGATGAGCCATGCCGGACCACCTCTGCCTCTTTGGAGATTCTGCGTCAGGGAACCCGTTCCGTCGACCAGTACGTGATCCAATTCCGTACTCTGTATTCCGAAGTGGGCTGGAATGAAGAGGCTCTCATTGACACCTTTTGGAACGGTCTCTCCGACAAAATTAAAGATGACCTGGTCACTCAGGATGTGCCAGTTAAGCCCGATCAGCTTATTTCTTTATGTAACAAGATTGATCTAAGATACAAGGAGCGCTGTCTTGAGAGAAAAAGGTTTGAGCGACCCAAACTTTGGGCCTGACCCACTCCTAGACCATCCTCACCGTCTACTGTAGAACCCATGCAGGTCAACCGCTCTCGTCTCACCAATGAGGAACATTAAAGATGCAGACAGGGCAACCTATGCATGTATTGTGGGGCGGCCGACCACTTTGTTAAGTCTTGTATTCAACGACCGGGAAACTCCCGCTCCTAGCTTACGCAGGAGTGGTTAAGCTAGGAGCATTCCCCAACCAATTTACCAGGAAGGAATCACTGTTGGCTGTATGTCTGGAACTTCCCTCTACCTCCCTTCATGTTACAGCACTTTTGGATTCTGGAGCTGCAGAAAGTTTCATTACTTCCGCCTTAGTCCGACAGTCTGAAATACCAACCACTCGTTAGGAGCAAGCTATCTCTATCACCGCGGTTGACGGAAGTTATATCCCTGAAGGGATCATCACCCACCGTACAGTTCCTCTGAAGATGAAAGTTGGTATTCTCCATTCTGAAGTTCTCTCTTTCCTGGTAATTCCCAAAGCCTCTCAAAAAATAATCCTAGGATTCCCGTGGTTGCAGGAGCACAACCCCCGCTTGGATTGGCAAACTATGGATGTACTTGCCTGGGGGGAGTTGTGTTCTCAAAGCTGTTTATCCACCGTCAAGCTACTCTTTACCCTACACTCCACTGATCTCCCAGATGCCTATCAGCCCTTTCTGGACGTGTTCAGTAAGCAAGGGGCGGATACCTTGACTCCCCACCGAAGTTGGGACTGCCCTATCAATTTACTGCCTGGTAAAGCACCTCCCAGAGGCCGAACGTACCCTTTATCTCTCTCGGAAACCCAAGCGATGTCTGAGTACATACAGGAAAATTTGGCCAAAGGGTTCCTTCGCCCTTCCTCTTCTCCAGCCGGGGGAGGACGGGGCCTACGGCCTTGCATCGAATACCGGGGCCACAACGAAGTTACAGTTAAGAACAGATACCCCTTGCCCTTGATTCCCGAACTTTTTTACCGAGTAAAGGGGGCTATCATTTTCACCAAATTCGACCTGCGGGGAGCTTATAACCTTATATGCATTCGCACAGTAGACGAGTGGAAGACTGCATTCAATACTCGTGACGGGCATTACGAATATCTGGTGATGCCCTTTGGCTTATGCAATGCTCCAGCAGTCTTCCAGAATTATGTCAAGGAATTATTCCGAGATCTCCTCTATAAGTGCCTGGTTGTGTATCTGGACGATATTCTAATATTTTCCAAAGATCTGAAAGTCCATTGGGAACAAGTCAGAGAAGTCTTGAGACATCTAAGAGAAAATCGACTCTTTTGTAAACTAGAGAAGTGCACGTTTGAGGTTCCCTCCATCCCTTTTTTAGGTTACATCATTTCCAGGAAGGAATTACAGATGGATCCTGCTTAAGTCAAGCAATCAGAGATTGGACCCTTCCTACCACTCTGAAGGGAATCCAGCGTTTTTTAGGCTTCGACAATTTCTATAGGAAGTTTATTAAACATTGTTCCTCCATCATTGCCCTGATTACAGCACTAACAAGAAAAGGGTCTAATTCTGCAGCTTGGCCACCTGAGGCACTTGGCCTTTTCGTTTCTAAAAGAGGCCTTCATGTCTACTCCTATCCTTCGGCAACCTGATCTCAGTCGTCCTTTTCAGTTGGAGGTGGATGCTTCTTCAGTAGGAGTGGGGGCCGTCTTATCCCAGTACTTCGAGGATCAGAAAGCTCATCCTTGTGCTTATTTTCCCGAAGATTCTCTCCGGCAGAACAAAACTACGCCATTGGAGAACAAGAATTGCTTGCCATAAAACTTGCTTTTGAAGAGTGGAGGCACTTGCTGGAAGGAGCTCAACATCCAATCTCAGTAACCATAAATCACAAAAATCTTTCATATCTTCAAACCGCCTGATGTTTAAACCCACGGCAAGCCAGTTGGGCACTGTTCTTCTCAAGTTTTACTTTTAAGCTCAGTTATCGTCCAGGGTCTCTTAATTGGAAAGCAGATGCGTTCTCTCGTTCATTGAGTTCAGATGAGTCCACAGATCTTCCGGCCAGACAATTCATCCTAGATCCTGCCTCCTTTGCTGCAACTCGTACTACTCTGCTTCCTCCACCGGGAAAAACCTTAGTTGCACCAGAACTCCGAAAAAGACTGCTCAGATGGGCTCATACCTCACCGTGTATGGGACACGCAGGTAGCCTCAAGACTCTTAAGTTCATCCAACGCTCCTATTGGTGGCCTCATCTGAAGACGGATGTTTTGGAATTCATAGCTGCCTTCCCAACGTGCGCCCAACATAAAAGTCCAAGAGGATCACCATCGGGTCTTCCTCATCCGCTATCGGTTCCACAAAAACCCTGGACACACATCTCCATGGATTTTATAACTGACCTACCTGTCTCCAGAGGACGAAACACCATTTGGGTCGTTGTGGACCGATTTTCCAAAATGGCGCACTTTGTCCCACTCACAGGTCTTCCAATCGCTCCACAACCATCAAAAATGTTCATATCAGACATCTTCTGGTTACATTGACTTCCACAAGAGATAGTTTCCGATCAACGGCCTCAATTTGTGGCTAAATTCTGGAGAGCACTGAGTTCAGCTCTTGGAAAGGAATTAAGTTTCTCCTCTGCATACCATCCCCAAACGGATGGCCAGACAGAGAGTGAACCAAGACTTAGAGACTTTCCTATGACTCTTCATGTCTTCTTCTCAGGACGTTTGGCTGGACTATCTTCCATTTGCTAAATTTGCTCACAATAATCTCTACCATTCCGCTACCCATTCTACACCCTTTTATGTGAATTATGGACTTCATCCACGTGTTCCTGCTTTCCAATCTCTTCCAGCTCTCGAAGTACCTGCTGCAGAGTTAGCAATTCACTAAGATGTGGAAACAAGTTCATGAGGCCCTGCTTAAAACGTCCTATAAATACAAATTTTTGCAGATCGGAAACGGAAGGCTGTCCCTAGTCTCAAAGTGGGTGATCAAGTCTGGATTTCTACTCGAAACTTAAGACTCAAGGTCCCTTCCAAAAAATTTGCCCCCAGATTCATTGGACCATATCCTGTTGAAAAAGTATTGAATCCAGTAGCATACAAAGTGACGTTGCCTCCGTACTTGAAGATCCCAAATGCATTTCACATCTCCTTACTGAAGCCTCTCATACTTAACCATTTTCGGGCTGCGCTCCCTAGACCTCCCAAGGTGCAAGCTGCTCAGGGAGAGGAATTTGAAGTTCATAGGATCCTTGAATGTCATAAAAGATATGGTTATCTCCAATATCTTATTGATTGGAAGGCATATGGACCGGGGTTTCTGAAGAGAACATCCACGCTCCAAGATTAGTCCGGGCCTGACATACGAAGAATCCGATGAAAGCACAAGGGTGTTCAGAGCCCACTCTAAAACAGGGAATACTGTCAGGCTCCGGAGCCTTACCTCCGGCGGGTGCTCCCACGGGTTACCGTCCCGCTGGTTGGCGCGGCTGTGGCGACGGCAGGGAGCTGCTGGCGGCGGGTCCTCCTGGACGGATGTGCGGCTGCCAAGGGCTGGGGGCCGAGGGTCTGGAGAGCCGGACGCTGCGGCGGGGATCACTGCGGTAAGGTCCTCTGGTGGTGACACAGTATAGTGTGTCAGAGACAGAAGCTGGCTAAAGCTGTGTGCTAACAGCTAAGTATGTCTCCTGTGCTGGGGGCAGCCATGTTGGAGACCAGAGTATTACCAATGAAGTTCCCAATCTGTGTCCAGCCAATCCTGCGTGTTCTCCCCTTACAAAAGGGGGCTGGCTCAGAGGGAGAGTTCCATTGCTTCAAGATACCTCCTTGTGAAAGGTTCTCCAGCTCTGTGCTCCCAGGTTACTTCTGGTTCCCTGGTCCTGGTTGCTCTCATCCATCGGTTACCTAAACGCTGCTGCAGTCCTGCTGTCTAAGACTGTTGCCTCTCGTGGAAGCGCTCACGGGGTCCCAGGTTGTAGAAGAGCTCCAGGTGCTAACAGCGGTTCCCACAGATGTCTCCATTTCTTCAAAGTCCAAGTTCTTCAGCCTCGTCTTTCAATCACAAACCACAGTCTTCATTTCTTCAAAGTCCAAGTTCTTCAGCCTCGTCTTTCAATCACAAACCACAGTCTTAATTTCTTCAAAGTTCAAGTTCTTCAGCCTCGTCTTTCAATCACAAACCACAGTCTTCATTTCTTCAAAGTCCAAGTTCTTCAGCCTCGTCTTTCAATCACAAACCACAGTCTTCATTTTTTCAAAGTCCAAGTTCTTCAGCCTCGTCTTTCAATCACAAACCACGTCTTCATTTCTTCAAAATCCAAGTACTTCAGCCTTGTCTTTTAATCATAAAACACAGTCTTCAGTTCTTCTTTACCGAAGTTCTTCAGCTTCACTCTTCAAGTCATTTAACCATAGACTCTAATTCTTCCAGTTTCTTCAATTTCTCCAATATTCGTGTACAGCCTGATTATTCATTAAAACTACAGTTATCTTCCTACGAAGTCCTCCTTTTCTTTGCGCCCTCCGGCCAACGTTAACACTTAGTTTGGCTTCCACCCCATGAGGAGGAATTACATTCAGCCACCTCATTTACTCTCCTCACAGGCAGCTGTCCCTTCAGCCAAAACTCGGTTGTCGGAACCCCAACTTACGCTGAGCGTGACAACCCTTTGACGACAGAGTACAGCCGTCATTACCGCCATCACTTTGGTGAAAACTTGCGGAGCCATTGTCAAGCCAAAAGGTAATGCCCGAAATTGGTAATGGAGGTTGCCCACCGCAAACCTCAGGTACTGCTGATGTGACATTGCAATAGGAATGTGCAGGTAGGCATCCTGTATGTCCAGGGAGACCATATAGTCCCCAGGCTCCAAGGCCAGAACAATAGAGCGTAGAGTTTCCATACGAAACTTGGAGACCCTCACATACTTGTTCAAGGACTTGAGATTGAGAATGGGCCGCGAGGACCCGTTCGGTTTCGGGACTAGAAACAGCGGTGAATAGTACCCCTTGCCTCTCTGAGCCAGAGGCACCTGTACTACCACTCCTGTGGTCAGGAGGGAATGTACTACTGAATGAAGAGTGTTTGCCTTCACCGGGTCCAAAGAGACGGCTGTCAGGCAAAATCGATGAGGGGGATGTTTTTTGAAGGATACGGCGTAACCTTGAGTGACGACTTCCCTTACCCAGGCATCTGAAATGGTCTTCAACCATTCCTGGGCAAAACCTAGAAGCTAGTCCTCCACCCTGGGATCCCCCAAGGGGAAACCCACCCGTCATGCGGCAGGCTTGTCAGTTTTGGAAGCAGGCTGACGGACAGCCCATGCAAGAAAGATATATTTGTATTAATTGCTTAATACAAGTTCTGGCGCTATGACTGTGCTGGTTCTCTAAGCTGCTGTTAAAGTGAGAGACAATCAATCTCTCATAGACTGGAAATTACAACGTGTAGAAAATAAAAACAGTGCTAATAATAAATCTAAAAAACAGGTGTTTCCTTAAAAATAAATCACATATACGTTACTCAACATACATATATATAAAAATTTTCTCACAAATGTGAACCATAATAAATAGAGCCTCTATAGCCAGTCTCTGACCACCGACGATTTGATGTAAAAAAGCACACCTATTAGTATTAGTAATGTCCCTGTGACCGGTGATAAAGCTAAATATTTATCTTATATAATACCCTTTATGAGGTCTAAGAACACTGTACGCTATTTACGTATGGAGTACCGTAAGGGTACGCACGTTGCGTAACAATCGCTTAGCCGTAGTCGAGACGCTCAAGCGTCACGTTCGCTCACGGCCAAGAGATCACAGGCAGGCACGCTATTGGCTGCCGACTAACGTAATGATTCGCTATAGCGTAGCGGACGCTCGGGACCACAAGGAGATCACCAGCGGCGCTGACGCTCACAATGTTAAACCTTTATATCTAAACCATAAACAGTGTATTATGCAGTAAGACCTTAGTGTAGTGATAGAGTGTAAATGCAGCACAGTATAAC
Source organism: Pseudophryne corroboree (assembly GCF_028390025.1). Lineage (NCBI taxonomy): Eukaryota > Metazoa > Chordata > Amphibia > Anura > Myobatrachidae > Pseudophryne > Pseudophryne corroboree. Next base: position 166,176,205 of record NC_086446.1, read on the forward strand.
CTTATTAACTTAAAAGCTGTTCGAGCGTCACCGACGCTCTGAGAATACTTAACACTATAAGAAATACACAGATACCGTGCTTAGGGTCCAACGCCTTATATATATATTATGAATGTTATACTTGCAAAAGAATTAATACAATACAAGTCATACACTACAATATAACAGACTAACTAACAAGATAACTACACGGGAAATACAATACAATACAATTACGTTTTAAGGGAAAATAAGAGAAAGAGGAGAAGAGAGAGAGAGAGAGATATGGCCCATAATAACAAGAAAGACAATATGATTGCGGAGAAAACTTACGCACAAAGGAAACGATCGCATGCGCCTCTGGACATCCAGCTCCCGATTTTCAGCAATGATAACCGTTGAAGAGTGAACTGGATGTGATCGGCTTGTCTATTTATGCCCCACACACAATGCAATTCAATGGTCCCTACAATCTCATTGTTCATTGAACACAGGAATTCCTCCTCGCATTATAACAAAAGGTCATAGGTTGATTCATACAGGTGGGCTGTGAAGATTTCCAACTGCTCAGGTGGGTGGGAAACTAGGTTTCCCGCCGCATGGATAATTAAGTGCAAATAATAGTAAATGGACATAAACTTCTTATGTCCATAACTATTCGCACGAGCGATTAATTCGCTTCAAACCAACACCGGAATATTGCTAATTAAATACTCTTCCGATGGATACTAAACACCCCTGTATTACTCCTGTCTGACCCTTCGTATCAAACAAAGGGGGATTTCTCTGTTCATGAACATTCTACATTAACCAAACTTTCAGAATCTATCAAAGGGACCATGATCTACAAAATACATTATATAGTGAAAATATGTAACGATTGAGTCGCACGCTATGAACACATGAACTATACCGTAAATGCACATACCGCGCGCCCGCGGGTGCCCGCAACAGCGAGTATGCGCACGCACGGGAGAGCGCACGCATGCGCAGCGCAGACCTGTATGAGGTGCAAATATGGCAGTGTGCATCGTGATATTTTTCTGACTTTGACACCGGTCACAATATCAACAGGATCCTTAGTTTTAAATATGCAGGTATGTCCAATATTGTGGTTTAATTACCAAATATTTAGTGGATTGGCCGGGTATCCCACCTAGCGAGGGTCCAGAGGCTGTCTCCGATCCGACGCAGATGTTTGGTGGTTTTCCCTCTATAAATTTTCCATGTCCATAGATTGAAGAATGTCCAAGATGGTGATGACTGCAATGGTATCCTGAAGGTGGCTTTGAAGTGTCAGGGTCAGGGCTGGTTCCCCTTACGCGTTTCGCAGCTTTATCAAAGGTGCTCTTACTGGGCTCATATGGCTCTTATATAGGGATATCAATTATCCATACCTAGAAACACCTGTTCACATTTCATTATATTTATATACACAAAATAGTCTTATCTATACATATATAGCAGCAGAAAGGCAGACATCTTTTAATAAGGTAAACTAATTAAAAAACAAGATGAATAAATATGCTAAAATATAGTTTTTATTAAGTGTCAGAATGGGTCCGGTCACATGACCCATATCACAGGGTGTGAGTTTTCACTCATCGTGTGTCCCTATTGGTCAGCAGCATAAACTGAATGGTAACTATAGTAACTGCCCCCACTCTTCCCCTGTCACATGACTGTGTCGCCCAACCATTTGGTTGTATCTCAACGTTTACCTTATTAAAAGATGTCTGCCTTTCTGCTGCTATATATGTATAGATAAGACTATTTTGTGTATATAAATATAATGAAATGTGAACAGGTGTTTCTAGGTATGGATAATTGATATCCCTATATAAGAGCCATATGAGCCCAGTAAGAGCACCTTTGATAAAGCTGCCAAACGCCAGCGAAACGCGTAAGGGGAACCAGCCCTGACCCTGACACTTCAAAGCCACCTTCAGGATACCATTGCAGTCATCACCATCTTGGACATTCTTCAATCTATGGACGTGGAAAATGAATAGAGGGAAAACCACCAAACATCTGCGTCGGATCGGAGACAGCCTCTGGACCCTCGCTAGGTGGGATACCCGGCCAATCCACTAAATATTTGGTAATTATATCACAAGATTGGACATACCTGCATATTTAAAACTAAGGATCCTGTTGATATTGTGACCGGTCACAGGGACATTACTAATACTAATAGGTGTGCTTTTTTACATCAAATCGTCGGTGGTCAGAGACTGGCTATAGAGGCTCTATTTATTATGGTTCACATTTGTGAGAAAATTTTTATATATATGTATGTTGAGTAACATTAAACGTATGTGATTTATTTTTAAGGAAACACCTGTTTTTTAGATTTATTATTAGCGCTGTTTTTATTTCCTGACGGACAGCCCATGCCCGCTTTGGTCTGGGCTTTGCAGGTTTGGAAGTACGAGCTTGTTTCGGGTACTCCTGACCTCTTGCTTTTCCTGGAGGACGAAAGGGCCGAGAGAAATTACTTTTAGCCTTCAGCGCCGAAGGAGCTGTACTTGGTAGGCAAGCTGTTTTAGCTGTAGCCAGGTCAGCCACAATCTTATTGAGGTCTTCTCCAAAATGAATGTCTCCCTTAAAAGGAAGCACCTCCAGGGTTTTCTTAGAATCCATATCCACATCCACCAACCAGGATCTCAACCAAAGGATACGTCGAGCCAAGATGGACGTAGTGGCAGCCTTGGCCGCCAGCACCCCGGCATCGGAGGCCGCCTCCTTAAGGTAAAGAGAAGCCGTGGCAATATATGAGACATTGTTTAGCATGATCAGAAGCGTTGGAAGGTAGTTCGTCCTCCAGCTCCTGAGCCCATGCTTCAACAGCTTCAGCAGCCCATGTTGCTGCAATGGTTGGTCTATGCACAGTCCCCATTAGGGTGTAAATCGCTTTCAAACAACCCTCCACACGTCTATCCATCGGTTCCTTCAGAGAGGTGACGGTTGTCACAGGCAGAGCTGAAGAAACTACCAGTCTTGCCAACTGCGAATCTACAGGTGGAGGAGTTTCCCAATTTTTACTCAGCTCCACAGAGAGAGGATAGCGAGCCAACAGTCTCTTATGCGGTGTGAATTTAGTTCCCAGATTTTCCCAGGATTCCTGACGTATGTCAGCCAGGTGTTGAAAATGAGGTAAAACTTGTTTACGAAATCAAATCCCCAATAGCTCTATAATGAGTGAAATGCGCATAGGCTTATTGCTATGTGTTCTCATATTATAAAAAATATTAAAATTTGCTTATGATACATTATATGCAATTGATATTTAACATATACCGTTAGGAGCTTAATATGCTTTAAGCACAGAGGGACTGTTCTACGCAGCCTTCTTACCTTTATCAGCAATACATATAGGCGCAGTGGATCATGATCCTTTAGGGATTTTACATGAGCGATAGCTAGGAAATTGTATTTAATAGTAAGAGAATTACGTTATTTCCTCTTTAGACACTCTGTGTATGCTAAGTGGTTTCTGTGTTCAGCAATCGCTAAGTGCAAACGTCCCAATAATTTACAATTGCATACTAATAATACACAGTGCTACATACACACATAAACTTTCCCCTCTTGTCAATCTATATATAGGGGCAGTGTCTCTTGGTATCTGTATGAAGTGCAGCAAGTCTACATACATCTAAACACGATCAGTGATCTTTAAGGGCTATTTATATCTCCAGCACAAGCATAACTTAACTCTATGTGGCACGAGAATTAACTACTGCTAATTTATATTGTATATTAAATACCTATATACACAGATAATGCAAGAATAAGCAGTTTTATCTACCCTGTATACCTACCAGCTAATTCTGAACATTAAAAAACGATACATAATAAGCACGGACAGTGGGTATGAAGTGCTGCTGCGTGACACTGATCTGATACAATTTAATACAGTATAGCTTAATAATAAATCATTGTGAATTTATCCTATATAGGCAATACTTATTTATTCTTTTTATATAGGTACTACTAATATGATATATGTATAAAATGCAATAAGTCTGCACACATCTAAACATGATCAGTGTTTTCTAAGGGCTATGCATATGTCCAGCACAGGCACAATGTAATACTCTGTGGCACGAGAAGCAACTACTGCTAATTTATACTGTGTATCAAATACCTATGGCTCTCATTCCGAGTTGTTCACTCGCTAGCTGCTTTTAGCAGCATTACACACGCTAGGCCACCGCCCTCTGGGAGTGTATCTTAGCTTAGCAGAATTGCTAACGAAAGGTTAGCAGTTCTGCTATTAAATATTTCCCTGCAGTTTCTGAGTAGCTCCAGACCTACTCCTAGATTGCGATCACTGCAGACTGTTTGGTTCCTGGTTTGACGTCACAAACACGCCCTGCGTTCGGCCAGCCACTCCCCCGTTTCCCCAGCCACTCCTGTGTTTTCGTCTGGCACGCCTGCGTTTTTTAGCACACTCCCGGAAAACGCTCAGCTACCACCCAGAAAACCCACTTCCTGTCAATCACTCACCGATCAGCAGAGCGACTGAAATGCATCGCTCGACCCTGTGTAAAATTGCATAGTTTTGTGTGAAAGTACTTAGCACGTGCGCCCTGCGGCCCATACGCATGCGCAGAACTGCCGGTTTTTAGCCTGATTGCAATTCTGCTAAAAACGGCAGTGAGCGAACAACTCGGAATGACCACCTATATACATAGACAATGCAAAAATAAGCAGTGTTAGCTACCCTGTACACCTAGTACCAGCTGATTGTGAGCATTAAAAAACTACACATAATAAGCACGGAAAGTGGGTACAAAGTGCTGCTGTGTGACACTGATCTGATAGAATCCTATACAGTGCAGCTTAATAACGAATCATTGTGCATCTATACTATATAGGAAATACTAATTTATTTATTCTCTCTATATGTGTACCACTAATATGATCCACGGATACTAAATACTGCCGTGACTCATTGAGTAGATTCAACACAATACAGTGTAAAAAGGCAGCTAACTATCTAGGACTATCATTGCATGTAGGATGTTAACTTATATATCTGCATATGACCTAATAAATGCTGTCATTGTAAGACATATCTGTTAATAGTTCTCTCTGTGATTAGGCAATATATGTAATACTGCAAGGGTATTTGTACTGTGTGGTGTTCTGGATTCAATGCATGAGTCATACACTCAGCAACAGTGTTTCATTTAATTTAAACCACAAGACTAAGGAATAAGTCATTACACCCACAGTCTGTGCAATAGAGACTCATTGTTGCAATATTTGAACATTAGCTACAATTTTCTGTAACAGCTTATAACTTAAAGGCAAGATAACATATCTCCCCTAGTGGTATATGATATAAGCTCCAAATTATACTGAAAACTTAGGTTTTGATTAAATTTAGCACTGGTACAGTGCTGCATAAACATATGCATATTTGTGTACATTTGAAATAATTCTAAAGAAATACATGAAGGGAATAACACATTAGCTTGTTTTTAAATCTTTATTCACAATTTGTTCTATTTCTATCACTTTTCTTTCTCTTTCGATTTTAATATTTCGCTCTATTATTAATAAAGGACAAATTCAAGTCCCATAAGCAATAATAATTTCAAGTATTAATCCAGGTTGATGAGCATTTAAGCCTTTATTAGATATTACAGTGTGGATACACATTTCTGACAATAAATATACTAAATCTTGTTAGTTGGGTTGAGTGCACCTCAAATTGTACCTGGTTTCTCTGTCCTTTCCCCTCTCTATGGGGATTTGATTTTGTACCCTTGTCCAAACCAGGCGGTAGCACCTTGTGAGCATTAATCCCTCTGTTTCACATACACATATGTGAAATCCCAAAACCAGGGTTTAAACAGATAGTACGGTAAGGCACCCCAACTTTGTAACAAACTATAATTGAGATATCTTGGTGCGGGTTACTCTCCTGATTTGGTGGGAGCTTTGTGCTTGACCAACATCGGAACTTCTAAAAACTTGTTTAACCACCTTCTTACGTTTAAATCTGTCTGGATTATTAGAGACAGCCTCAGGTTCATCAGAGACTTGAAGAATGAGCCTGATAGCCTCAATTAAATCAGGGACATCCACCAGTGACTTCCCTTCCCCGTCAGAGACAGTGTCTGTGGGGTCAGTATATGCGCCATTCTCCTCAGAGGATGTGTCCGGAACAGCGGTGGATTGTGAGGACATAGCGGCCGTTTAGAAGACTTCTTAGTCTTAGGCGGGCGAGAGTGAGACTTATTTTTAGTCAGCGATCGGTTCAAGTGTTGTAACCGAGATGAGATTTGATCTGCCCATGGCGGATTGACTGCAGGGACCATAAACTGCTGCACAGGTATAGGAAGTCCCAAAGGGGGCATAAGTTTTGTTACCAGCGTATTTAATAATGTGGAGAAGGTAGCTCAAGGTGGGTCATTAGTGGACCCCGGTGCTACAGACCAGCTGGGAGATAAGGAACCCCCTGAACCTGAACTCTCCACTGCCATGTTTTCCTCAAAAGTGTCTGCAGCATCACCACCATGCAATGTGGGAGAAGCCCCAGTTCCGTTGCCCTGTGTAGCTGACTTAATGATAAGCTCAATATCAGGCAACCTAGTACAATATTAGCAGTGATATACCTAGCAAGAACTCCCAGTGTAGTGTTTCAGCACAAATCAGGAATCCAAGAGATATATGGTGACTATAAATGACAAAGAAAAATACACAATAAGTATATCTTGTGAAATACCTATATCAGTTAACAAACCTGACGCACTTAGCCCCCTTAGGTTCAGGGCTGTTTCTAGCTAATTTGTCTCCCAGTGCGAGATTTAAAAATGCGCCCCCCATGACATAAAAAAATGTGCCCCGCCCACACACATCTAGATAAAAAAACAACTTGCGCGCGCACCCGGCAAGGGGCGTGGCCTCATCTAAATGGGTGTGGCCTCATTTAAATGGGCATGGCCTCGTCTGAAAAGACTACCTCACAATCCAGTTTTTGACCCTGCTCCAACAGATCACGACCACCACAGGAAAAAAAAATTCTACAATATTAAGCCCCACACAGTAATGCCCCCTGCACCATATTATACCACACACTGCAATGCCCTTGATACATTAAATCCCCACACTACGGCAGGCAAGAGTCCCCATTTCACACATTACGACAGGTGTCCCCATTTTACACAGAGAGAGAGAGATAGAATACTTACAAAGGCGATTACCGCTCTTTGGCCCGCCTCACCAGTCGCGCCGGCCTTTCCCTCTTCCTAACTTGGATCCCCCTCTGTACTCCGCTCGGGGGGGGGGGGGGGAGTTTCGCAGAGTGACGGGGTTGCATCGTGACGTAACGACGCAACCGCGTCTTTCCGTGAAACTCCACCCCCCAAGCGGGTTACTCGGGGAGAAATAGGAGGGGGAAGCAGGAAGCCACAGTTAGTGCCGCGGCGGGCGCCCAGTGCGGTTGCACTGCTCGCCTGCCCCAAGAAACGGCCCTGCTTAGGTTACAGAATATAGGAGTAGCAAGCTGAATGAAATACAAGAGATGGAAGCCTAGCAGCAGCTACATGCACACACACATATAGGCCCTCATTCCGAGTTGTTCGCTTGCTGCTAATTTTAGCAGAATTGCTAATAGGCTAAAATCCGGCAGTCCTGCGCCTGCGTATACACAGCAGGGCGCACGCGCTAAGCAAATTTACACAAAACTATGCTATTTTACTCACAGGCGAACGAAGCTTTTCAATCGCTGTGCTGATTTACAGGAAGTGGGTGTTTCTGGGTGGAAACTAGCCGTTTTCAGGGAGTGTGCTAAAAAAACGCAGGCGTGCCAGGTAAAAACGCAGGAGTGGCTGGAGAAACGGAGGAGTGGCTGGTCGGACGCTGGGCGTGTTTGTGACGTCAAACCAGGAACTAAACGGACTGAAGTGATCGCAATCTAGGAGTAGGTCTGGAGCTACTCAGAAACTGCAAGGAAATTGCTTTCGTAAGCAATTCTGCTAATTCTTTCGTTAGCAATTGCTAATCTTTTGTTAGCAATTCTGCTATGCTAAGATACACTCCCAGAGGGCGGCGGCTTCGTGTTTGCATTTCTGCTAAAAGTAGCTAGCGAGCGAACAACTCGGAATGAGGGACATAGTCACAAATGTACAATGCAGACGTTATACCAAACAAAACTGCACTGGACTAGCAATACAAAGTGATACTCGGTATACCTCTATAGATATATATGTAAACAGTAGATATAACAAAACACAGTAGGTACTGGATGTATATCACAGGGTGTTTGTACCACACAACCCTGACTGTATGCACTCTTTCTTAACCAACACTCTCCACTGACAGGTAGAATACTTAAGTGTCCTGTAAAATGCACAGCGCTGACGAGCAGGCGGCTTTACAGAGGAGGATTTGCCCCAGCAGTCCCAGGAACAGCGAAGCTCCGTGTAATGGTGGCTGACAGTGAGTGAGGGAGATATACATGCAGCTCCAGGACGGGAACATTTACCAAAATGGTGCCCTGGGGCTGGAGGAGGGGCTACAGGTCAGGCCTTATTTCCCTGCTGGCTTCCCCACTGGGTGCTGCAGGTCGTAATAAAACGGGTTTTACAGAGACAAAACCCCACCTGTGCCCTATGTCCCGGAGGCTAGTGGAGCGGCTGCCCCTTACAGTGTCCACGCCAGCGCGAGCGGCCTGCCTCCCACGGCCGCGCTGGATCGCGATTACAGCAGGCCAAAGAGACCCCTTACCTCCCCTTTGAATGCGGCCACGCGATCCAGGAGACAGTGGTAAGTGTGTGACTAACGTAGAGAAGAACACCGGAGCCTCTGCTGTAGTGACCCGGTAACCAGGGTGCGGGAGTATACAGCGCCGCTGGGGGAGTGATGGAGCTGCAGCAGTGGATGTCTGACTGACATCTAACACTGCTGCAGCCCTTGAAGTCTTCAATTATTCTTTCTTCTGAAAAATAGTTTTTTCCTAAGACTGCAGGGGCAGCCCTCCTGTTGTATGCCTGCTTACTGCATGGCACCAACTTACAAAACTGAGCTTCTGTGAACGGAGGCGGGGTTATAGAGGAGGCGGCGCTGTGCATCTTGGGAACAGTCAAAGCTTTGAGCCGGTTGGTGCCTCGGATCAAGATCCTACTCTACACCCCGATGTTAATCCTTGTGGAACCCAGTGTACCCCGCAGCAGAAATCTCATTTTCTGCTGCGGGGTACACTGGGCTCCACAGGGAATGACATTGGGGATGTCCTAAAGCAGTTCCTTATGTAGCGGGCACGAGAACCCGGCGTCCAAAGGACTCATCCTGGGAGGCAGATTTATCGAAGGCATAGAACCTTATGAACGTGTTCACTGAGGACCACGTAGTCGCCTTACACAATTGTTCAAGGGTCTCACCACGGCGGGCCGCCCAAGAAGGTCCAACAGACCGAGTAGAATGGGCCTTAATAGTAGCAGGAGCTGGACGACCAGCCTGTACATAAGCATGTGCAATCACCATTCTAATCCATCTGGCCAAAGTCTGCTTGTGAGCAGGCCAGCCACGTTTGTGAAAACCAAACAGTACAAAGAGAGAATCAGACTTCCTGATAGGAGCTGTCCTCTTCACATAGATACGGAGAGCCCGTACCACATCCAAAGACCGCTCTTTGTAAGACAATTCAGGAGAGGCAAAGGCCGAAACCACAATCTCCTGATTAAGGAGACACCACCTTAGGTAGGTACCCAGGACGTGTTCTAAGAACCGCCCGGTCATGGTGAAAAATCAGATATGGTGACTTACAGGACAAAGCACCCAAATCCGACACCCGTCTGGCAGAGGCAATAGCCAGCAGAAACAACACCTTAAGAGAAAGCCACTTAAGGTCTGCCGATTCAAGAGGCTCAAACTGAGACCCTTGCAACGCCTCCAGAACCACCGACACGTCCCAAGGAGCCACCGGTGGGACTTAAGGAGGTTGAATCCGCAACACACCCTGAGTAAATGTATGAACATCAGGCAAAGGTGTAATTTATCTCTGGAACCAAACCGACAAGGCAGAAATATGAACCTTGATGGAGGCCAGATGAAGGCCCAAGTCCAGGCCCTGTTGTAGGAAGGCCAAAAGTTTGGCCGTATTAAACTTGTAAGCGTCATGATTGTTAGATGCGCACCAAGCAAAGTAAGAATTCCAGACCCTATGGTAAATCCGAGCAGAAGCCGGTTTCCAGGCCTTCAACATGGGTTGAATGACCGCCTCAGAAAATCCTTTGGCCCTTAAGATGGAAGCTTCAAGAGCCACGCCATCAAAACCAAATCGAGCTAAATCCTTATATACACAGGGGCCCTGAACGAGGAGATCTGGGCGCTGCAGAAGTAGAAGGGGACGCTCTATCGAGAGACCCTGAAGGTCTGAGAACCAATGCCGTCTGGGCCATGCTAGAGCGATCAGAAGTAGGATTCCTCCTTCTTGCTTGCACTTCCTTATTACTCTGGGCAGGAGTGACACTGGAGGGAACACGAATGGCAGCCGAAAGTTCCACGGAATTGCCAGTGCGTCCACGAACGCTGCTTGAGGATCCCTTGTCCTTGCTCCGAAGACCGGAACCTTGTGATTGTGTCGAGATGCCATCAGGTCCACATCTGTAAGGCCCCACTTGTCCACGAGGAGTTGAAACACATCTGGATGGAGGCTGCATTCTCCGGCATGTACGTCCTGACGACTGAGAAAGTCCGCTTCCCAGTTTCGGACCCCCGGAATAAACACTGCTGATATGGCTGGCAGATGGCGTTCCACCCACTGAAGAATCCTTGATACTTCCCTCATTGCCATGCGGCTTCGAGTGCCGCCTTGATGATTGATGTACGCCATCGTGGTGGCGTTGTCCGACTGTACTTGAACAGGTCTGTTCTGTATTAAATGCTGGGCCAAGTTCAATGAGTTGAACACCGCCCGCAATTCCAGAATGTTTAATCGGGAGGAGAGACTCCTCCTCGGTCCACCGACCCTGAAGGTAGTGTTGTTCCAACACCACGCCCCAACCTCCCAGACTGGCATCCGTCGTCAGAAGAACCCAGTTGGAGATCCAGAAGGGATGACCCCTGCTCAATCGTTGGTCCTGAAGCCACCAGCTCAGTGACAAATGGACCTCCGGAGACAAGGAGATCATTTGAGACCTGATCCGGTGAGACAGGCCGTCCCACTTGGCAAGAATCAGCTCCTGCAGAGGGCGGGAATGTAATTGAGCGTACTCCACCATGTCGAAAGTCGACACCATGAGACCTAGCACTTGCATTACCGAATTTATCGACACTTGTGGACGAGATAGGAAGCATCGAATCCTGTCCTGAAGCTTCAGGACTTTCTCCTGAGACAAGAACCACCGTTGGTTGTGAGTGTCCAACAACACCCCCAGGTGCACCATGCTCTGAGCAGGGACCAGGGAAGTTTTCTTCCAGCTGATGAGCCACCCGCAGGCTTACAGAAACGTGTCAGATCCAGATGGCGTAGGAGAATTTCTGGGTAATTTGCCAGGATCAACAAGTCGTCCAGGTACGGTAGGATCCTGACCCCTTGACGGCGGAGCACAGCCGCCATTACCTTGGTGAAGACTCGTGGAGCCGTGGTCAAACCAAAAGGTAACGCCCGAAATTGGTAATGGAGGTTGCCAACCGCAAACCTCAGGTACTGCTGATGCGACACTGCAATGGGAATATGCAGGTAAGCATCCTGTATGTCCAGGGAGACCATATAATCCCCAGGTTCCAAGGTTAGAACAATAGAGCGAAGAGTTTCCATACGAAACTTGGGAGACTCTCACATATTTGTTCAAGGACTTGAGGTTGAGAATGGGCCGAGAGGACCCATTCGGTTCGGGACTAGGAATAGCGGTGAATAGTACCCCTTGCCTCTCTGAGCCAGAGGCAGCTGTACTACCACTCATGTGTCCAGGAGGGACTGTACCACCGAATGAAGAGTTTTTGCCTTCACCTGATCCGAAGGGACGTCTGTCAGGCAAAATCGATGAGGGGGACGATTCTTGAAGGATACGGCGTAACCTCGAGTGATGACTTCCCGTACCCAGGCATCGGAAGTGGTCTCCAACCATTCCTGGGTATACCCTAGAAGTCGGCCCCCCACCCTGGGATCCCCCAGAGGGAGGCCCGCCCCGTCATGCGGCAGGCTCGTCAGTTTTGGAAACAGGCTGACGGGCAGCCCAGGCCCGTTTGGGTTTGGGCTTATTGGGTTTGGAAGTGCGAACCTGTTTCGGGTACGCGTGACCTTTTATTTTCCCTGAAGGACGAAAGGAGCGAAATGGAGTACTCTTATCCTTCGGCACCGAAGGAGCAGTACTAGGCAAACATGCTGTTTTAGCAGAAGCTAATTCAGCCACTATCTTGCTGAGGTCTTCTCCGAAAAGAATGTCTCCCTTAAAAGGGAGTACCTCCAGGGTTTTCTTAGAGTCCATATCCACAGACCAGGACCGTAACCAGAGAATCCGGCGAGCCAAAATGGACGTAGTAGAAGCCTTGGCTGCCAGAATACTGGCATCAGAAGCCGCCTCCTTAATGTAATGAGACGCTGTGACAATATATGACAAGCATTGTCTAGCATGATCAGAAGCATTGGAAGTCAACTCCGCCTCCAGCTCCTGAGCCCACGCTTCCACAGCCCATGTCGCTGCAATGGTGGGCCTATGCGCAGCACCGGTTAGGGTGTAAATTGCCTTTAAAAACAACCCTCCACATGCTTATCCGCCGGCTCTCTCAGGGACGTGACGGTAGTTACAGGCAGAGCTGAGGATACCAGCAGCCACGCCACCTGCGAATCCACTGGCGGGGGTGTTTCTCAATGTTCACTTAGCTCCGCAGCGAGGGGGTAGCGAGCCAGCATCTTCTTGTGAGGCGTGAATTTCTTTCCTGGATTTCCCCAGGATTCCTGACGTATGTCAACTAAATGGTCAGAGTGAGGTAAAACCTGTTTAACCACTTTCTGACATTTAAACCTGTCCGGTTTCTTAGGGGCAGAATCAGGCTCCTAGTCATCATCAACTTGAAGAATGAGCCTGACAGCCTCCAACAAGTCAGGAACATCCACCTGTGAAACAGCTTCCACATCAGAAGCATCGGGATCAGAATCAGTGGAGTCAGTATAAACGCCATCCTCATCAGACGAGGTGTCTGGGACGTTGGTGGATTGTGAGGAAGTAATTGCCTGCTTAGGCGGGCGAGGGTTAGACTTCTGAGTAGTCAGTGATTGGTTCAATTGCTGTAACTGATTGGACAGTTGATCTGCCCACGGCGGGTTAACCGCGGAGACCATAAGCGGTTGTACCGGCACAGGAGGTCCCATAGGGGGCGTTAGTCTAGTTACCAGCGTATTCAATAGCGTGGAGTAGGTAGCCCAAGATGGGTAATTTTGAACCCCCGTTGCTACAGTCCCACTGGGGGGTAAGGAACCCCCAGAACCTGAACCCTCAGCTGCTATATTATCCTCAAATGTGTCTGCAGCGTCAACACCAGGCAATGTGGGATCAGCCCCAGCACCGTTGCCCTTTGTAGCTGATGCAAGGCAACACAGTACAATATCAGCAGCACAGTACCTGACAAGAACTCTCTATGCAGTGTATTTCAGCACAAACAAGGAATTCTAGAGGTATACAGTGACTAAAAATCACAGAGAAAAATAAACACTGAGTATATCCTGTCAACTTCCTATATTAAATGATAAACCTGACGCACCTAGCCCCCTCAGGTTATAGAATGTAAGGATAGCAATCTGAGTGAGATACACGAAATGGAGGTCACACAGCAGCTATATGCACACAGGGTGGTCTTCAGGTTGCCGGCGGCCGGGTTTCCAGCGAGCACCATATCGGCGCAGACATCTTTTCTCCCTCTTGGGGGTCCACGACCGCCCTGGAGGGAAGACAGCGTGGCGCTCATAGCGTGCCACCGTGCCCGCAAGGGGCTCATTTGCGCTCGCCCAGCTGTCGGTATGCCGGTGGTCGGGATTCCGGCGCCGGTATGCTGGTCGCTGGGACCCCGACCGCCGGCAAACCATACTACACCCTGCACACACACAGAGTCACAGTTTTTACAATGCAGAAATTATGATATGCAATAAAACTGCACTGGACTAGCAATATATAGTAGTACTAAGTATAGCTATACACTTAATAGATATAACAATGCACAGTAAAGACTGGATGTATATCACAGGGTACTTGTACTAAATAACCCTGACTAAATGCACTTTCTCTAACGTCCTAAGTGGATGCTGGGACTCCGTAAGGACCATGGGGAATAGCGGCTCCGCAGGAGACTGGGCACAAAAGTAAAAGGTATACTACAGACAAGAATTTTTGTGGTCACAAACTTTGCGCTACTAGCAGCCCGTAACCCAAATGGTAATGAAGTGTCACCAACACTTAACAATACAATGGAACAAAGAATTTTTACCATACAGGTCAAGGCGCTTGAATATACGATAAACCACGATCTATGTGGATTTCATTGGTCCAGAATAGGCTTAAAACAATAGAAAAACACTATCATAGTGTAGAATGTAAAATCAATGTACATATGATCTCAATAAATTTAAACTCGTACCACAACTTGTGGTCTACTTAATAGTAGACATAGATCGCATTTTTGTCAGGGGGCGGATCTGCAAAATGATGAAAAAGATAATCCAGTATTATCGAAACGCGTTGGTGGTGGAGACGGGAGGATACGTGGAGTACTCATCTGCTTGCATGCGGGTTCCTGGGGACGCCTAGATCATTACATGCTTGTTAACCTTTAACATCTGGTGAGAGTCCACTATCTTCCGCAATGTTTTATTCTATGTTTTATTAAATGGTGTTACACTATTTGGAGTTTCTTTCCAATTTTATATCGTGAATACGCCAATCCGGGAAAGATTGCCATATATAAGGAAGGAGGGACGAAAGATTGGGGATCATCATTTTGCAGATCCGCCCCCTGACAAAAATGCGATCTATGTCTACTATTAAGTAGACCACAAGTTGTGGTACGAGTTAAAATTTATTGAGATCATATGTACATTGATTTTACATTCTACACTATGATAGTGTTTTTTCTATTGTTTTAAGCCTATTCTGGACCAATGAAATCCACATAGATCGTGGTTTATCGTATATTCAAGCGCCTTGACCTGTATGGTAAAAATTCTTTGTTACAAAAGTAAAAGCTTGAACTAGCTGGTGTGCACTGGCTCCTCCCCCTATGACCCTCCTCCAAGCCTCAGTTAGATTTTTGTGCCCGAACGAGAAGGGTGCATGCTAGGTGGCTCTCCTGAGCTGCTTAGAGTAAAAGTTTATTTTAGGTTTTTTATTTTCAGTGAGTCCTGCTGGCAACAGGCTCACTGCATCGTGGGACTAAGGGGAGAAGAAACGAACTCACCTGCGTGCAGAGTGGATTGGGTTTCTTAGGCTACTGGACATTAGCTCCAGAGGGACGATCACAGGTTCAGCCTGGATGGGTCCCGGAGCCGCGCCGCCGGCCCCCTTACAGAGCCAGAAGAACGAAGAGGTCCGGTGAAATCGGCGGCAGAAGACGTTCCTGTCTTCAACTAAGGTAGCGCACAGCACTGCAGCTGTGCGCCATTGCTCTCAGCACACTTCACACTCCGGTCACTGAGGGTGCAGGGCGCTGGGGGGGAGCGCCCTGAGACGCAATAAAAACAGAAATACCTTAGGATGGCAAAAGAAATACATCACATATAGCTCCTGGGCTATATGGATGTATTTAACCCCTGCCAGTTTTCCAGAAAAAAGCGGGAGATAAGGCCGTCGTGAAGGGGCGGAGCCTATCTCCTCAGCACACAAGCACCATTTTCCCTCACAGTTCCGCTGGAAGGACGGCTCCCTGACTCTCCCCTGCGGTCCCTACAAAAT
Organism: Pseudophryne corroboree; assembly: GCF_028390025.1. NCBI lineage: Eukaryota > Metazoa > Chordata > Amphibia > Anura > Myobatrachidae > Pseudophryne > Pseudophryne corroboree. Next base: position 166,192,086 of record NC_086446.1, read on the forward strand.
CAGGGTAAAAACGAGAGAGGGGGGGCACTATTGGCAGCTAAATTATAAACAGCAGCTATAAAAGGGAGTAACACTTATATAAGGTTATCCCTATTGATATATATAGCGCTCTGGTGTGTGCTGGCAAACTCTCCCTCTGTCTCCCCAAAGGGCTAGTGGGGTCCTGTCCTCTATCAGAGCATTCCCTGTGTGTGTGCTGGGTGTCGGTACGATTGTGTCGACATGTATGAGGAGGAAAATTATGTGGAAGCAGAGCAATTGCCTATAATAGTGATGTCACCCCCTAGGGAGTCGACACCTGACTGGATGGTTGTATTTAAAGAACTACGTGACAATGTCAGCACTTTACAAAAAACTGTTGACGACATGAGACAGCCGACAAATCAATTAGTGCCTGTCCAGGCGTCTCAGACACCGTCAGGGGCGATAAAACGCCCGTTACCTCAGTGGGTCGACACAGACCCAGACACGGATACTGAGTCCAGTGTCGACGGTGAGGAGACAAACGTAATGTCCAGTAGGGCCACACGTTACATGATCACGGCAATGAAGGAGGCATTGAACATTTCTGACACTACAAGTACCACAAAGAAGGGTATTATGTGGGGAGTGAAAAAACTACCAGTAGCTTTTCCTGAGTCAGATGAATTAAATGAGGTGTGTGATAAAGCGTGGGTTTCCCCCGATAAAAAAGTGCTAATTTCTAATAAATTATTGGCACTATACCCTTTCCCGCCAGAGGTTAGGGCGCGTTGGGAAACACCCCCTAGAGTAGATAAAGCGCTCACACGTTTATCTAAACAAGTAGCGTTACCATCTCCTGATACGGCCGCCCTCAAAGAACCAGCGGATAGAAGGCTGGAAAATATCCTGAAGGGTATATACACACATACTGGTGTTATACTGCGACCAGCAATCGCATCAGCCTGGATGTGCAGTGCTGGAGTTGCGTGGTCGGATTCCCTGACTGAAAATATTGATACCCTGGATAGGGACAGTATATTACTAACTATAGAGCATTTGAAGGATGCATTACTATATATGCGTGATGCACAGAGGGATATTTGCACCCTGGCATCAAGAGTGAGTGCTATGTCCATTTCTGCCAGAAGAGCGTTATGGACGCGACAGTGGTCAGGGGATGCGGATTCCAAACGACATATGGAAGTATTGCCGTTTAAAGGGGAGGAGTTATTTGGGGCCGGTCTCTCGGACCTGGTGGCCACGGCAACGGCCGGAAAGTCCACCTTTTTACCCCAGGTCACCTCTCAGCAGAAAAAGACACCGTCTTTTCAAACTCAGTCCTTTCGTCCCCATAAGTACAGGCGGGCAAAAGGCCACTCATTTCTGCCCCGGGGCAGAGGAAGAGGAAAAAGACTGCACCAGGCAGCCTCTTCACAGGAGCAGAAGCCCTCCTCTGCTTCTGCCAAGTCTTCAGCATGACGCTGGGGCTTTACAAGCGGACTCGGACACGGTGGGGGCCCGTCTCAAAAATTTCAACGCGCAGTGGGCTCACTCGCAAGTGGACCCCTGGATTCTGCAGGTAGTATCACAGGGGTACAAACTGGAATTCGAGACGTCTCCCCCTCGCCGGTTCCTGAAGTCTGCTCTACCAAAGTCTCCCTCCGACAGGGAGGCAGTTTTGGAAGCCATTCACGAGCTGTATTCCCAGCAGGTGATAATCAAGGTACCTCTCCTACAACAGGGAAAGGGGTATTATTCCACGCTGTTTGTGGTACCGAAGCCGGACGGCTCGGTGAGACCAATTTTAAATCTAAAATCCTTGAACACTTACATAAAGAGGTTCAAATTCAAGATGGAGTCACTCAGAGCAGTGATAGCAAACCTGGAAGAAGGGGACTATATGGTGTCTCTGGACATCAAAGATGCTTATCTCCACGTCCCAATCTACCCTTCTCACCAAGGGTACCTCAGGTTTGTAGTACAAAACTGTCATTATCAGTTTCAGACGCTGCCGTTTGGATTGTCCACGGCACCTCGGGTCTTTACCAAGGTAATGGCCGAAATGATGATTCTTCTTCGAAGAAAAGGCGTTTTAATTATCCCTTACTTGGACGATCTCCTGATAAGGGCAAGGTCCAGGGAACAGTTAGATGTCGGAGTAGCACTATCTCAGTTAGTGTTACGTCAGCACGGGTGGATTCTAAATATTCCAAAATCGCAGCTGATTCCAACGACACGTCTCCTGTTCCTAGGAATGATTCTGGACACAGTCCAGAAAAAGGTGTTTCTCCCAGAGGAGAAGGCCAGGGAGTTATCCGAGCTAGTCAGGAATCTCCTAAAACCAGGCCAGGTGTCAGTGCATCAGTGCACGAGGGTCCTGGGAAAAATGGTGGCTTCTTACGAAGCGATTCCATTCGGAAGATTCCATGCAAGAACGTTTCAGTGGGATCTTCTGGACAAATGGTCCGGATCGCATCTTCAGATGCATCAGCGGATAACCCTGTCGCCAAAGACAAGGGTGTCTCTTCTGTGGTGGCTGCAGAGTGCTCATCTACTAGAGGGCCGCAGATTCGGCATTCAGGATTGGATCCTGGTGACCACAGATGCCAGCCTGAGAGGCTGGGGAGCAGTCACACAGGGACAAAATTTCCAGGGCTTGTGGTCAAGCATGGAAACATCTCTTCATATAAACATTCTGGAACTAAGGGCCATTTACAATGCCCTAACTCAAGCAAAACCCCTGCTTCAGGGTCAGGCGGTATTGATCCAATCGGACAACATCACGTCAGTCGCCCACGTAAACAGACAGGGCGGCACAAGAAGCAGGAGGGCGATGGCAGAAGCTGCAAGGATTCTTCGCTGGGCGGAGAATCATGTGATAGCACTGTCAGCAGTGTTCATTCCGGGAGTGGACAACTGGGAAGCGGACCTCCTCAGCAGACACGACCTTCACCCGGGGGAGTGGGGACTTCATCCAGAAGTCTTCCAAGAGATGGTAAACCGTTGGGAAAAACCAAAGGTGGACATGATGGCGTCCCGTCTCAACAAAAAACTAGACAGATATTGCGCCAGGTCAAGGGACCCTCAGGCAATAGCGGTGGACGCTCTGGTAACACCATGGATGTACCAGTCAGTGTATGTGTTCCCTCCTCTGCCTCTCATACCAAAAGTACTGAGAATCATAAAAAGGAGAGGAGTAAGAACTATACTCGTGGTTCCGGATTGGCCAAGAAGGACTTGGTACCCGGAACTTCAAGAGATGCTCACGGAGGACCCGTGGCCTCTACCTCTAAGAAAGGACCTGCTCCAGCAGGGACCTTGTCTGTTCCAAGACTTACCGCGGCTGCGTTTGACGGCATGGCGGTTGAATGCCGGATCCTGAAGGAAAAAGGCATTCCAGAAGAAGTCATCCCTACCCTGATAAAGGCCAGGAAGGATGTAACCGCGAAACATTATCACCGCATTTGGCGAAAATATGTTGCGTGGTGTGAGGCCAAAGAGGCCCCTACAGAGGAATTTCAACTGGGTCGCTTCCTACATTTCCTGCAAACAGGACTGTCTATGGGCCTAAAATTAGGGTCCATTAAGGTTCAAATTTCGGCCCTGTCGATTTTCTTCCAAAAAGAACTGGCTTCTGTGCCTGAAGTCCAGACGTTTGTCAAAGGGGTACTGCATATACAGCCTCCTTTTGTGCCCCCGGTGGCACCTTGGGATCTCAATGTGGTTTTGGGGTTCCTAAAATCACATTGGTTTGAACCACTCACCACTGTGGAATTAAAATATCTCACATGGAAGGTGGTAATGCTGTTAGCCGTGGCTTCAGCCAGGCGTGTCTCAGAATTGGCGGCTTTATCTTATAAAAGCCCTTACCTGTTTTTTCACACGGATAGGGCAGAATTGAGGACTCGTCCTCAATTTCTCCCAAAGGTGGTTTCAGCGTTTCACGTGAACCAGCCTATTGTGTTGCCTGCGGCTACTAGGGACTTGGAGGACTCCAAGTTACTGGACGTAGTCAGGGCCCTGAAAATATATATTTCCAGGACGGCTGGAGTCAGGAAATCTGACTCGCTGTTTATCCTGTATGCACCCAACAAGCTGGGTGCTCCTGCTTCTAAGCAGATGATTGCTCGTTGGATTTGTAGTACAATTCAGCTTGCACATTCTGTGGCAGGCCTGCCACAGCCAAAATCTGTAAAAGCCCATTCCACAAGGAAGGTGGGCTCATCTTGGGCGGCTGCCCGAGGGGTCTCGGCTTTACAACTTTGCCGAGCAGCTACTTGGTCAGGGGCAAACACGTTTGCTAAATTCTACAAATTTGATACCCTGGCTGAGGAGGACCTGGAGTTCTCTCATTCGGTGCTGCAGAGTCATCCGCACTCTCCCGCCCGTTTGGGAGCTTTGGTATAATCCCCATGGTCCTTACTTAGGACGTTAGAGAAAATAAGAATTTACTTACCGATAATTCTATTTCTCATAGTCCGTAGTGGATGCTGGGCGCCCATCCCAAGTGCGGATTGTCTGCAATACTTGTATATAGTTATTGTTACAAAATTCGGGTTATTATTGTTGTGAGCCATCTTTTCAGAGGCTCCTTCGTTTATCATACTGTTAACTGGGTTCAGATCACAGGTTGTACGGTGTGATTGGTGTGGCTGGTATGAGTCTTACCCGGGATTCAATATCCTTCCTTATTATGTACGCTCGTCCGGGCACAGTATCCTAACTGAGGCTTGGAGGAGGGTCATAGGGGGAGGAGCCAGTGCACACCAGCTAGTTCAAGCTTTTACTTTTGTGCCCAGTCTCCTGCGGAGCCGCTATTCCCCATGGTCCTTACGGAGTCCCAGCATCCACTACGGACTATGAGAAATAGAATTATCGGTAAGTAAATTCTTATTTTTTCTTAACTAACATTGTCAGCAGACATGTAGAATACTTAAGTGTCCTGTAAAATGCACAGCGCTGACAGGCAGGCGGCTTTACAGAGGAGGATTTGCCCAAACAGTCCCAGGATCTGCTCAGCTTGTCCTAATGGCGCCCAAATGCTGACAGGGAGTGAAAGAGATATGCAGCTCCAGGGCGGGAACATTTACTCTAAATGGTGCCCTGGGACTGGGGGAGAGGCTACAGGTCAAAGCATTATCTCCCTGCTGGACTTCACCGGGTACTGGGGGCTTAAATAAACAGTTTTATGAGAGAAAACCGACCTGTGCCCATGCCCTGGTGGTCTAGTGGGGTCCCTGTACTGCCAGTGTCTACGCCAGCATGTGCAGTCCGCCTCCCACCGGCCGCGCAGGATCGCAAATTCCAGCGGGTCCCGCCGAGAGGACCCACTTACCTCCTCCCTGAGTGCAGCCACACAATCCAGGAGAACAGCGGTCGTGTGTGTGTGACTAATTTGGAAGAAAACCGGAAGCCTCCGCTTTAGGTACCCGGCAACCAGGGCGCGGGTGTGTAGAGCGCCGCTGGGGGAGGTGATGGAGCTGCAGCAGGAGATGTCTGACTGACATCTAACACAGTCAGCGTCTCTGCTGCAGCCCTTGAAGACTTCATTTTTCTTTAAAAGCTTCTTCTCAGGGCTGCAGGAGCAGCCCCACTGTTGTATGCCTGCTTACTGCATGGCACCAACTACAAAACTGAGCTCCTGTGCACAGAGGCGGGGTTATAGAGGAGGCAGCGCTATGCATTCTGGGAACAGTCAAAGCTTTGAGCCTGTTGGTGCCTCGTATCAAGATCCTACTCTACACCCCAATGTCATTCCCTGTGGAGTCCAGTGTACCCCGCAGCAGAAAACGAGATTTATGGTAAGAACTTACCGTTTTTAAATCTCTTTCTGCGAGGTACACTGGGCTCCACAAGGATTCACATTGGGGTGTAGAGTAGGATCTTGATCCAAGGCACCAACAAGCTCAAAGCTTTTGACTGTTCCCAAGATGCTCAGCGCCGCCTCCTCTATAACCCCGCCTCCATGCACAGTGAGCTCAGTTTCGTTAACCAGCCCAATGCAGTATCAGGTATCCGAGACGACAACCGTTCGTAGCCAAGTACACCACACACTCACCACAGGAGAGGGTGTCAGCGGCTATGCCAATACCAACCCAAAGAAGCTAAGTGCATCAGGGTGGGCACCTTGTGGAGCCCAGTGTACCTCGCAGGAAAGAGATTTAACAACGGTAAGTGCTTACCATAAATCTCGTTTTCTGCTGCGGGGTACACTGGGCTCCACAAGGATTCGCATCGGGGATGTCCTAAAGCAGTTCCTTATGGGAGGGGAAGCACTGTAGCGGGCACAAGAACCCGGTGTCCAAAGGAAGAATCCTGGGAAGCGGCGGTATCAAAGGCATAGAACCTCAAGAACGTGTTCCCATGAAGACCATGTTGCCGTCTTGCACAATTGTTCAAGGGTCGCACCACGGTGGGCCGCCCAAGAAGGTCCAACCGACCGAGTAGAATGGGCCTTAATGGTAGCAGGAGCTGGACGACCAGCCTGTACATAAGCATGTGCAATGACCATTTCTCTAACGTCCTAGAGGATGCTGGGGACTCCGTAAGGACCATGGGGAATAGACGGGCTCCGCAGGAGATAGGACACTTTAAGAAAGCTTTGGATTCTGGGTGTGCACTGGCTCCTCCCTCTATGTCCCTCCTCCAGACCTCCGTTTTACACTGTGCCCAGAGGATGAAGGGCGCACTGCAGGGAGCTCTCTTGAGTTCTTTGATACAGAAACCATTTTTGTTTGGATTTTTACTTTTTCACAGGGAGCACTGCTGGCAACAGGCTCCCTGCATCGAGGGACTGAGGAGAGAGGGGCAGACCTACTTAACTGATAGGATCTGCTTCCTCGGCTACTGGACACCATTAGCTTCAGAGGGGGTGAACACAGGTTCGTCCTGGGCGTCCACCCCCGGAGCCACGCCGCCGTTCTCCTCACAGAGCCAGAAGAACAGAAGCAAGAAGACGTCTCAGGCGGCAGAAGCCTACAGCTTCACAGAGGTAACGCACAGCACTGCAGCTGTGCGTCATTGCTCCACATCACCTCACACACTCCGGTCACTGTATGGGTGCAGGGAGCAGGGGGGGCGCCCTGGGCAGCAATAATAACACCTCTTAGATGGCAAATAGGTATATACATGTACAGCTGGGCACTGTACATGTATATAATTGAGCCCCCGCCATTTTACACGATTTTGAGCGGGACAGAAGCCTGCCGCCGAGGGGGCGGGGCTTCTCCCTCAGCACTCACCAGAGCCATTTCTCTCTCCACAGAACGCTGAGAGGAAGCTCCCCGGACTCTCCCCTGCTTACACACGGTGAAGGGAGTTTAAAAAGAGAGGGGGGTGGGCACATAATTGGCGGATAAAGTATAATACAGCGCTGCTGGGGAAAAACATTTTGTGTTGGTCTCCAGGTTGTTGCGCTGGGGTGTGTGCTGGCATACTCTCTCTCTGTCTCTCCAAAGGGCCTTTCAGGGGATACTGTCTTCAGAAAAAGTTTCCCTGGGTGTGTGCAGTGTGTCGGTACGTGTGTGTCGACATGTTTGATGAGGAAGGCTCGCTTAATGTGGAGGGGGAGTGCTTGAATGTCAGGTCACCGTCGGCAACGCAGACACCGGAATGGGTGGATATGCTGAATGTCTTGAATGCAAATGTAAATCTCCTGCATAAAAGATTAGACAAGGCTGAAGCTAGGGATCAGTCAGGTAGCCAGTCCGTGCCTGTCCCTGTGGTGCCAGGACCTTCAGGGTCTCAAAAGCGCCCCATATCCCAGGTCGCTGACACAGATACCGACACAGATACTGACTCTAGTGTCGACTATGAGGATGCAAAATTGCAGCCGAAGGTGGCAAAAGGTATTAGGTACATGATTATTGCCATAAAAGAGGTTTTGCATATCACGGAGGAACCCCCTGTCCCTGACACGAGGGTTCACATGTATAAAGGGAAAAAGCCTGAGGTCACGTTTCCGTCCTCATTTGAGCGAAGTGAATTATGCGAAAAGGCTTGGGAATCTCCGGATAGGAGACTCCATGTTCCCAAAAGGATTCTCATGGCGTATCCTTTTCCACAGAAGGATCGGATACGATGGGAATCTGCGCCTAAAGTAGACAAGGCGCTGACACGCTTATCCAAGAAGGTGGCACTGCCTTCTCCCGATACTGCTTCCCTCAAGGATCCTGCTGATCGCAAGCAGGAAATTACCATGAAGCACATTTACACACATTCAGGAAGTATAGTTAGGCCGGCCATGGCGTCGGCCTGGGTTTGTAGTGCTGTCGTGGCATGGGCAGACTCCTTATCTACGGAGATGGACACCTTAGATAGGGATACCATTCTAATGACCATGGAGCATATCAGAGATGCTGCCTTGTATATGAGGGATGCTCAGAGAGACATTTGTTTACTAAGCTCTAGAATAAACGCTATGTCTATTTCTGCTAGGCGGCTCTTGTGAACCAGACAGTGGACGGGAGACGCCGACTCAAAGCGGCATATGGAGTCATTGCCTTAAAAGGGGGAGGAGTTGTTTGGAGAAGGCCTCTCGGACCCAGTCTCTACTGCTACGGCCGGTAAATCGAATTTTTTACCTTATGTTCCCCCGCAGCATTCTAAGAAGGTACCACATTATCAAATGCAGTCCTTTCGTTCCAATAAAAACAAGAAGGTACGAGGATCGTCCTTCGTTGCCAGAGGTAAAGGCAAGGGGAAAAAGCTGCACTCAGTTAGTTCCCAGGAGCAGAAGTCCTCCCCTACTTCCGCAAAGTCCACAGCATGACGCTGGGGCTTTCCGGGGGGGGGGGTCAGATCAAGTGGGGGCACGTCTTCGTCTTTTCAGCCACGTCTCGGGTCAATCACAGGTGGATCCCTGGGCAATAGAGATTGTTTCCCAGGGATAGACTGGAATTCGAAGACATGCCCCCTCGCCGTTTTTTCAAATCGGCTCTGCCGGCTTCCCCGTCAGAGAGGGAGCTAGTGTTAGCGGCAATTCACAAATTGTACATTCAACAGGTGATAATCAAGGTTCCTCATCTCCAGCAAGGAGAGGGTTATTATTCATCCCTGTTTGTGGTACCGAAACCGGACTGTTCGGTCAGACCCATTCTAAATCTAAAATCTCTGAACCTGTACTTGAAGAGGTTCAAGTTCAAAATGGAATCGCTCACAATGGTCATCGCCAGCCTGGAGGGAGGGGATTGGATGGTGTCCCTGGACATAAAGGATGCGTACCTTCATGTTCCGATTTTCCCCCCTCACCAGGCGTTTCTGAGATTTGCAGTACAGGATTGTCACTACCAATTTCAGACGTTGCCGTTTGGTCTTTCCACGGCCCCGAGAATTTTCACCAAGGTAATGGCGGAAATGATGGTGCTCCTGCGCAAGCAGGGAGTCACAATTATCCCGTACTTGGACGATCTCCTTATAAAGGCGAGATCTCGGGAGAAGTTGCTGGACAGCGTGTCTCTGTCCGTGAAGACGTTGCAGATGCACGGCTGGATTCTCAATTTACCGAAATCCCAGCTAGTACCTGCAACGCGTCTGACCTTTTTGGGCCTGATTCAAGACACAGACCAAAAAAGAGTTTCTTCCGGTGGAAAAGGCTCAGGAGTTCATAGCCCTGGTCAGGAACCTTTTAAAGCCAAAAAAGGTTTAAAGGTTTAGGTGCATCATTGCACAAAGGTTCTGGAGAAGATGGTGGCTTCATACGAGGCCATCCCCTTCGGCAGGTTCCATGCGAGGACTTTCCAATGGGACCTATTGGACAAATGGTCCGGGTCCCATCTACATATGCAGAAACGGATCACCCTGTCTCCCAGGGCCAGGGTATCTCCTGTGGTGGCTGCACAGTGCTCACCTCCTAGAGGGTCGCAGGTTCGGCATTCAGGACTGGATCCTGGTGACCACGGACGCGAGCCTCCGAGGTTGGGGGGCTGTCGCACTGGGAACAAATTTCCAATGTCTCTGGTCAAGCCTAGAGTCTCCACATCAATGTCTGGAGCTAAGGGCCATTTACAACGCCCTACGCCAGGCGGAGGAATGGCTTCAGAACAAACCGGTTCTGATTCAGTCGGACAATATCACGGCAGTGGCTCATGTAAACCGCCAAGGCGGCACAAGGAGCAGAGTGGCCATGGCAGAGGCGACCAGGATTCTGCGCTGGGCGGAAGGCCATGTAAGCGCACTATCAGCAGTGTTCATCCCAGGGGTGGACAACTGGGAGGCGGACTTCCTCAGCAGGCACGACCTGCATCCGGGAGAGTGGGGACTTCATCAAGAAGTCTTCACACAGATCGTGGATCGGTGAGGACTGCCTCAAATAGACATGATGGCGTCCCGTCTCAACAAAAAGCTAAAGAGGTATTGCGCCATGTCAAGAGACCCTCAGGCGGTAGCGGTAGACGCTCTGGTGACACCATGGGTGTTCAGATCGGTCTATGTGTTTCCTCCTCTGCCTCTCATACACAAGGTGTTGAGATTAATAAGACTAAGAAGGGTCAGAACAATTCTCATTGTTCCAGATTGGCCAAGGAGGACTTGGTATCCGGATCTGCAAGAGTTGCTCACAAAAGATCCGTGGCCTCTTCCTCTAAGGCAGGACCTGCTGCAGCAGGGGCCCTGTCTGTTCCAAGACTTACCGCTGCTGCGGTTGAACGCCGGATCCTAGCTGAAAAAGGGATTCCGGAGGAGGTCATTCCTACCCTGATCAAGGCTAGGAAGGATGGAACATCGAAACATTATCACTGTATATGGCGGAAATATGTTTCTTGGTGTGAGGCCAGAGCTGCTCCTACGGAGGAGTTCCATTTGGGCCGTCTGCTTCACTTCCTTCAAACGGGAGTGAATTTGGGCCTAAAATTAGGGTCCATAAAGGTCCAAATTTCGACCTTATCCATTTTCTTTCAAAGAGAATTGGCTTCTCTTCCTGAAGTACAGACTTTTGTGAAGGGAGTGCTGCATATTCAGCCTCCCTGTGTACCTCCGGTGGTGCCTTTCGGATCTTAACGTGGTATTAAGTTTCCTCAAGTCACCTTGGTTTGAACCACTCAAAACAGTGGAGTTGAAATACCTCACTTGGAAAGTGGTCATGTTGTTGGCCTTAGCTTCTGCAAGGCGTGTTTCGGAATTAGCGGCTTTATCATATAAAAGCCCATACCTGATATTTCATGTGGATAGGGCAGAGTTGAGGACTCGTCCTCAATTTCTGCCCAAGGTGGTCTCATCTTTTCATATGAACCAACCTATTGTCGTGCCTGTGGCTACACGGGACTTGGAGGACTCCGAGTCCCTGGATGTGGTCAGGGCTTTGAAGATTTACGTGACTAGAACAGCTAGGATCAGGAAGACTGAAGCTCTGTTTGTTCTGTATGCGGCCAACAAGGTTGGCGCTCCTGCTTCAAAGCAGACAATTGCTTGCTGGATCTGTAACACGATTCAGCAGGCGCATTCTACGGCAGGATTGCCATTGCCTAAATCGGTTAAGGCCCATTCCACTAGGAGAGTGGGCTCTTCTTGGGCGGCTGCCCGAGGCATCTCGGCACTACAACTGTGCCGAGCTGCTACTTGGTCGGGGTCAAACACCTTTGCAAAGTTCTATAAGTTTGATACCCAGGCTGAGGAGGACCTCCTGTTTGCTCAATCGGTGCTGCAGAGTCATCCGCACTCTCCCGCCCGTTTGGGAGCTTTGGTATAAGCCCCATGGTCCTTACGGAGTCCCCAGCATCCTCTAGGACGTTAGAGAAAATAGGATTTTACTTACTGGTAAATCTATTTCTCGTAGTCCGTAGAGGATGCTGGGCGCCCGTCCCAAGTGCGGACTTCTTCTGCAAGACTTGTATATAGTTATTGCTTACATAAGGGTTATGTTGTAGTTGGTCGGTCTTGAACCGAGGCTATGTTACTTGTTCATACTGTTAACTGGGTAGTTTATCACAAGTTATACGGTGTGATTGGTGTGGCTGGTATGAATCTCGCCCTTAGGTTACATAAATCCTTTCCTCGTACTGTTCATATCCTCTGGGCACAGTTTCTCTAACTGAGGTCTGGAGGAGGGACATAGAGGGAGGAGCCAGTGCACACCCAGAATCCAAAGCTTTCTTAAAGTGCCCTATCTCCTGCGGAGCCCGTCTATTCCCCATGGTCCTTACTGAGTCCCCAGCATCCTCTACGGACTACGAGAAATAGATTTACCGGTAAGTAAAATCCTATTTTTAATCCATCTAGCCAGGGTCTGCTTGGAAGCAGGCCAGCCACGTTTGTGAAAAACAAACAATACAAAAAGAGAATCAGATTTCCTAATGGAGGAAGTTCTCTTCACATAGATACGGAGAGCCCGAACCACATCCAAAGACCGCTCTTTGGAAGACAAGTCAGGAGAATTAAAGGCTGGAACCACAATCTCCTGGTTAAGGTGGAAAGAAGACACCACCTTAGGTAAATAACCTTGCCGCGTTCTAAGAACCGCCCGGTCACGGTGAAAAATCAAGTAGGGAGACTTACAGGATAAGGCACCAGAGTTCGAGACTCTTCTAGCTGAAGCAATGGCCAGCAAGAAAAGGACTTTAAGGGAAAGCCACTTAAGGTCAACAGAGGCAAGAGGCTCAAACGGAGATACTTGCAAGGCCTCCCAAACCACCGATAAGTCCCAAGGGGCCACAGGTGGCACAAAAGGAGGCTGAATCTGCAACACACCCTGAGTGAATGTATAGACATCAGGTAGGGTAGAATTTTTTCTCTGAAACCAAACAGACAAGGCAGAGATGTGAACCTTGAGGGAGGCCAGACGCAAACCTAAGTCTAGGCCCTGTTGTAAAAAAGCCAATAGTTTGGCCGTACTAAACTTGAAAATGTCATGATTGTGAGACGCACACTAAGTAAATTAAGCATTCCAGACCCTATGGTAGATCCGAGCAGAAGCCGGCTTATGAGCCTTCAACACAGTTTGAACGACCGCCTCAGAAAAACCCTTGGACCTCAGGAAGGAAGCCTCAAGGGCCATGCCGTCAAAGCCAGACGGGCCAAATCCTGGTAAACACAAGGGCCCTGAACTAGGAGGTCTGGTCGTTGTGGAAGAAGAAGGGGACGATCCCACGAGAGACCCAGTAGATCGGAGAACCAGTGCCGTCTGGGCCACGCTGGAGCAACCAGAAGCAGGTTTCCTCCTTCTTGCTTGTACTTCCGTATTACTCTGGGAAGGAGTGACACTGGAGGGAACACGTACAGCAGCTGAAAGTTCCATGGAATTGCTAGAGCGTCCACGAACGCATCTTGAGGATCTCTTGTCCTTGCGCCGAAGACCGGCACCTTGTGATTGTGTCGAGATGCCATCAGATCCACATCTGGAAGGCCCCACATGTCCATGAGAAGTTGAAACACCTCCAGATGGAGGCTCCACTCTCCTGCGTGTACGTCCTGACGACTGAGATAGTCCACTTCCCAGTTCAGGACACCCGGAATGAACACTGCGGATATGGCCGTCAGATGGCGCTCCGCCCATTGAAGAATTCGTGATACTTCCCTCATTGCCATGCGGCTTCAAGTACCGCCTTGATGATTTATGTACGCCACCGTGGTGGCGTTGTCCGACTGTACTTGAACAGGTCTGTTCTGTATTAGATGCTGGGCCATTGTCAACGCGTTGAACACTACCCGCAGTTCCAGAATATTGATCGGGAGCAGAGAATCCTCCTTAGTCCACCGACCCTGAAGAGAGTGTTGTTCCAACACCGCGCCTCAACCTCTCAGACTGGCATCCATTGTCAGAAGGACCCAGTCGGATATCCAGAAGGGGCGGCCCCTGCTCAATCGTTGGTCCTGAAGCCACCAGCTCAGTGACAGGCAGTCCTACGGAGACAAGGAGATCATGTGAGATCTGATCCGGTGAGGCAGGCTGTCCCACTTGGTCAGAATTAACTTCTGCAGAGGGCGAGAGTGGAATTGAGACCCAGCACTTGCATTACCGAATGTATCGACACTTGCGGACAAGATAGGAAGCATCAAATCCTGTCCTGAAGTTTCAGGACCTTCTCCTGAGACAGGAACAACCGTTGGTTGTGAGTGTCCAATAACGCTCCCAGATGTAACATGCTCCGAGCAGGAACCAGGGAGGATTTCTTCCAGTTGATCAGCCACCCGTGGGCTTTCATGCACTGGACCGTCAGATCGAGAAGACACAGGAGAAGTTCTGGGGAATTTGCCAGGATCAACAAATCGTCCAAGTACGGTAGGATCCTGACCCCTTGACGGCGGAGTGTAGCCGTCATGACTGCCATAACTTTGGTGAAAACTCGCGGAGCCGTTGTCAAACCAAAGGGTAATGCCCAAAATTGGTAATGAAGGTTGCCCACCGCAAACCGCAGGTACTGCTGATGAGATACCGCAATAGGAATATATAGGTAGGCATCCTGTATGTTCAGGGAGACAATATAATCCCCAGGCTCCATGGCCAGAACAACAGAGAGCAGCGTTTCCATACGAAACTTGGAGACCCGCACATGCTTGTTCAAGGACTTCAGATTGAGAATGGGCCGCGAGGACCCGTTCGGTTTCGGGACTAGAAACAGCGGTGAATAGTACCCCTTGCCTCTCTGAGCCAGAGGCACCTGTACTACCACTCCTGTGGCCAGGAGGGAATGTACCACCGAGGTCAACGTGTTTGCTTTTGCCGGATCCAGAGGCACATCTGTCAGGCAATATCACTGCGGGGGACGATTCTTGAAGGGTATGGCTTAACCTCGAGCGACAACTTCCTTCGCCCAGGTATCTGAAGTGGTCTTCAACCATTCCTGGGCAAAACCTAGAAGGCGGCCCCCCACGCTGGGATCCCCCAGAGGGAGGCCCGCCCCGTCATGCGGCAGGCTTGTCAGTTTTGGAAGCTGGCTGACGGGCAGCCCAGACATGCTTCAGTCTGGGCTTGGCAGGTCTGGAAGCACGAGCTTGCTTTGGATATGGCTGACCTTTTGCTTTTCCTGGAGGACGAAATGGCCAAGGGAAAGTACTTTTAGCCTTCTGCGCTGAAGGAGCCGTACTAGGTAGGCAAGCTGTTTTAGCAGTAGCCAGATCAGCCACAATTTTATTGAGGTCTTCTCCAAAGAGAATGTCTCCCTTGAAAGGAAGCACCTCCAGGGTTTTCTTGGAATCCATATCCGACCAGGATCTCAACCAAAGGATACGTCTGGCCAAGATGGACATAGTAGCAGCCTTGGCCGCAAGCACCCCGGCATCGGAGGCCGCCTCCTTAAGGTACAGAGAAGCCGTGGTAATATACGACGGACATTGTTGAGCATGCTCAGATGCATTGGTAGGCAGTTCCGCCTCAAGCTTCAGCAGCCCAAGTCGCTGCAATTGTTGGCCTATGCCCCCCATTAGGGTATAAATCGCTTTTAAACAGCCCTCCACACGTCTATCCGTTGGTTCCTTCAGAGAGGTGACGGTAGTTACTGGCAGAACATAGGAAACAACCATACGCGCCACATAAGAATCTACAGGCGGAGGGGTATCACAATTTTTACAGACGTCCGCAGAGAGAGGATAGCGAGCCAACAGTCTCTTATTCGGTGTGAATTTTGTCCCCGGATTTTCCCAGTATCCCTGACGTATGTCAACCAGGTGTTCAGAATGAGGTAAAACTTGTAACCACTTAACTGGCATGGTCAGATTTCATGCAACTGCGCCATCCCACCCTGTCCCCCTGTTTTTGACGAGGAGATCCGTTCTGCAGATGTGCATAATATAATGTTTAAATAATAAGATTTTACTTACCGGTAAATCTATTTCTCGTAGTCCGTAGAGGATGCTGGGACTCCGTAAGGACCATAGGGAATAGACGGGCTCCGCAGGAGATAGGGCACTTTAAGAAAGCTTTGGATTCTGGGTGTGCACTGGCTCCTCCCTCTATGCCCCTCCTCCAGACCTCAGTTAGGGAAACTGTGCCCAGAGGAGATGGACAGTACGAGGAAGGATTTTTGTAAATCTAAGGGCGAGATTCATACCAGCCACACCAATCACACCGTATAACTTAAGATAAACTTACCCAGTTAACAGTATGAACAACAACATAGCCACGGTACCACCGAAAACTATAGCATAACCCTTATGTAAGCAATAACTATATACAAGTCATGCAGAAGAAGTCCGCCCAGCATCCTCTACGGACTACGAGAAATAGATTTACCGGTAAGTAAAATCTTATTTTCTCTAACATCCTTGAGGATGCTGGGACTCCGTAAGGACCATGGGAATTATACCAAAGCTCCCAAACGGGTGGGAGAGTGCGGATGACTCTGCAGCACCAATTGAGCAAACAGGAGGTCCTCCTCAGCCAGGGTATCAAACTTATAGAACTTTGCAAAGGTGTTTGTCCCCGACCAAGTAGCTGCTCGGCACAACTTTAATGCCGAGACCCCTCGGGCAGCCGCCCAAGAAGAGCCCACTTTCCTAGTGGAGTGGGCCTTAACCGATTTTGGTAACGGCAATCCTGCCGTAGAATGCGCCTGCTGAATCGTGTTACAGATCCAGCGAGCAATAGTCTGCTTTGAAGCAGGGGCGCCAACCTTGTTGGCCGCATACAGAACAAACAAAGCTTCAGTCTTCCTGATCCGAGCAGTTCTGGTCACATAAATCTTCAAAGCCCTGACTACATCCAGGGACTCAGAATCCTCCAAGTCCCTTGTAGCCACAGGCACGACAATAGGTTTGTTCACATGAAAAGATGAGACCACTTTTGGCAGAAAGTGAGGACGAGTGCTCAACTCTGCCCTATCCACGTGAAAAACCAAGTATGGGCTTTTATGCGATAAAGCCGCCAATTCTGAAACACGTCTCACCGAAGCTAACGCCAACAACATGACCACTTTCCACGTGAGGTATTTCAACTCCACAGTTTTAAGTGGTTCAAACCAAGGTGACTTGAGGAAACGTAACACCACGTTAAGATCCCAAAGCGCCACCGGAGGCACAAAAGGAGGCTGAATATGCAGCACCCCCTTCACAAAAGTCTGTACCTCAGGAAGAGAGGCCAATTCTCTTTGAAAGAAAATGGATAAGGCAGAAATCTGGACCTTTATGGATCCTAATTTTAGGCCCAAGGTCACTCCTGTTTGAAGGAAGTGAAGTAGACGGCCCAAATGGAACTCCTCCGTAGGAGCAGCTCTGGCCTCACACCAAGAAACATATTTTCGCCATATACGGTGATAATGTTTCAACGTCACGTCTTTCCCAGCCTTGATCAGGGTAGGAATGACTTCCTCCGGAATTCCTTTTTCCGCTAGGATCCGGCGTTCAACCGCCATGCCGTCAAACGCAGCCGCGGTAAGTCTTGGAACAGACAGGGCCCCTGCTGCAGCAGGTCCTGCCTTAGAGGAAGAGGCCACGGATCTTCTGTGAGCAACTATTGCAGTTCCGGATACCAAGTCCTCCGTGGCCAATCTGGAACAATGAGGATTGTTCTGACCCTGCTTATTCTTACAATTCTCAACACCTTGGGTATGAGAGGAAGAGGAGGAAACACATAGACCGATCTGAACACCCATGGTGTCACCAGAGCGTCTACCGCTACCGCCTGAGGGTCCCTTGACCTGGCGCAATACCGCTTTAGCTTTTTGTTGAGACAGGACGCCATCATGTCTATTTGAGGCAGGCCCCACCGATCCGCGATCTGTGCAAAGACTTCTTGATGAAGTCCCCACTCCCCCCGGATGCAGGTCGTGCCTGCTGAGGAAGTCCGCCTCCCAGTTGTCCACCCCCGGGATGAACACCGCTGACAGCGCGCTTACATGGCCTTCCGCAAAGCGTAGAATCCTGGTCGCTTCTGCCATGGCCACTCTGCTCCTTGTTCCGCCTTGGCGGTTTATATGAGCCACTGCCGTGACATTGTCTGACTGAATCAGAACCGTTCTTCTCCGAAGTAAGTTCTCCGCTTGACGCAGGGCGTTGTATATGGCCCTCAACTCCAGGACGTTGATATGGAGACAAGTCTCCAGGCTTGACCAGAGACCTTGGAAATTTCTTCCCAGTGCCACTGCTCCCCAGCCTCGGAGGCTTGCGTCCGCGGTTACCAGGACCCAGTCCTGAATGCCGAACCTGCGACCCTCTAGAAGGTGAGCACTGTTCAGCCACCACAGGAGAGATACCCTGGTCCTGGGAGACAGGGTGATCCTTTGATGCATTTGTAAATGGGACCCGGACCACTTGTCCAAGAGGTCCCATTGAAAAGTCCTCGCATGGAATCTGCTGAAAGGGATGGCCTCGTATGAAGCCACCATCTTCCCCCAGGACCCGCGTGCACTGATGCACTGAAACCTTCTTTGGTTTCAATAGGTTCCTGACCATGGTCATGAGTTCCTGAACCTTTTCGATCGGAAGAAAAACCTTTTTCTGGTCTGTGTCTAGGATCAGGCCCAGAAAGGTCAGACGCGTTGTAGGAACTAGCTGGGACTTCGGTATATTGAGAATCCAGCCGTGCAGCTGCAACGTCTTCATGGACAGAGACACGCTGTCCAGCAACTTCTCCCGAGATCTCGCCTTAATTAGGAGATCGTCCAAGTATGGGATAATTGTGACCCCCTGCCTGCGCAGGAGCACCATCATTTCCGCCATTAGCTTGGTGAAAATCCTCGGGGCCGTGGAAAGCCCAAACAGCAACGTCTGAAATTGGTAGTGACAGTCCTGCACTGCAAATCTCAGGAATGCCTGATGGGGGGGGGGGGGGGGGGGGGGGGGATATTGGAACATGAAGGTAAGCATCCTTTATGTCCAGGGACACCATCCAATCCCCCACCTCCAGGCTGGCGATGACCGCCCGGAGTGATTCCATTTTGAACTTGAACCTTTTCAAGTACAAGTTCAGAGATTTCAGGTTTAAAATAGGCCTGACCAAACCGTCCGGTTTCGGGACCACAAACAGGGTTCAATAATATCCCTCTCCCTGCTGGAGATGAGGAACTGTGACAATCAGCTGTTGAACATACAATTTTTGGATTGCTGTCAACACTGACTCCCTCTCTGACGGGGAAGTCGGCAGAGCCGATTTGAAAAACCGGCGAGGAGGCAAGTCTTCTAATTCCAGCCTGTATCCCTGAGCAACAATCTCTATTGCCCAGGGATCCACCTGCGATTGAACCCAGACGTGGCTGAAAAACCGAAGACGAGCCCCCACCAGATCTGCCTCCCCCCGGGAAGCCCCAGCGTCATGCGGTGGACTTTGCAGACGCAGGGGAGGACTTCTGCTCTTGGGAACTAGCTGTGTGCAGCTTCTTTCCCCTACCTTTTCCTCTGGTAACAAAGGACGATCCCCGCACCTTCTTGTTTTTATTGGAACGAAAGGACTGCATTTGATAATGAGGTGCCTTCTTAGTATGCTGCGGGGGGACATAAGGTAAGAAATTCGACTTACCAGCCGTAGCGACAAGGTCCGAGAGGCCGTCTCCAAACAACTCCTCCCCCTTGTACGGCAAGGACTCCATGTGCCGCTTAGAATCGGCATCTCCCGTCCACTGCCGGGTCCACAGGAGTCGCCTAGCAGAAATAGACATAGCATTTATTCTGGAGCTTAATAAACAAATGTCTCTCTGAGCATCTCTCATATACAAGGCAGCATCTCTGATATGCTCTATGGTCATTTGAATGGCATCCCTATCTAAGGTGTCAATCTCCGCAGATAAGGAATCTGCCCATGTCACAACCGCACTACAAACCCAGGCCGACGCCATAGCCGGTCTAGCAATAGTACCGGAGTGAGTGTAAATGTGCTTCAAGGTAATTTCCTGCCTGCGATCGGCCGGTTCCTTGAGGGAAGCCGTATCCTGAGAAGGCAGTGCCACCTTTTTGGACAAGCGTGTCAGCGCCTTGTCCACTTTTGGTGAAGATTCCCAGCGTATCCTATCAGTTTGTGGAAAAGGATACGCCATAAGAATCCTTTTGGGAACTTGTGGTCTCCTATCTGGAGAGTCCCAAGCCTTTTCGCACAATTCACTTAATTCAAATGATGATGGAAAAGTGACTTCAGACTTTTTCTCTTTATACATGTGTACCCTCGTGTCAGGGACAGGGGGTTCCTCAGTAATATGCAAAACCTCTTTAATGGCCATAATCATGTACCGAATACCTTTTGCCACCTTCGGCTGTAATTTTGCATCTTCATAGTCGACACTAGAGTCAGAATCTGTGTCGGTATCTGTGTCATCGATCTGGGATATGGTGCGCTTCTGAGACCCAGACGGGCCTGGCGCCACAGGGACAGGCATGGACTGGGTACCTGACTGATCCCTAGCTTCTGCCTTGTCTAACATTTTATGCAATAGATTGACATTTGCATTCAAGACATTCAGCATATCCACCCATTCCGGTGTCGGCGTTGCCGACGGCGACCTGACATTCAAACACTCCCCTTCCACAGTAAGCGAGCCCTCCTCGTCAAACATGTCGACACACGCGTACCAACACACTTCACACACACAGGGAACCCCTCTTCTGAAGACAGTATCCTTGTCAGGCCCTTTGGAGAGACAGAGAGTATGCCAGCACACACCCCAGCGCAACAACCCTGGAGACCAACACAAAATGTTTTTCCCCAGCAGCGCTGTGTAATATGTAAACCGCCAATTATGTGCCCCCCCCCCCCCCTCTCTCTTTTAAGCACCCTTTCACCGTGTGTAAGCAGGGGAGAGTCCGGGGAGCTTCCTCTCAGCAGTGCTGTGGAGAGAAAATGGCGCTGATGAGTGCTGAGGGAGAAGCCCCGCCCCCCTCGGCGGCGGGCTTCTGTCCCGCTCAAACTTAGGAAAATATGGTGGGGGCTCTTTTATATACATGTACAGAGCCCACCTGTACATGTATATAGTCTTTTTTGCCATGCAGAGGTTTATATTGCTGCCCAGGGCGCCCCCCCCCTGCGCCCTGCACCCTTACAGTGACCGGAGTGTGTTAGGTGTATGGGAGCAATGACGCACAGCTGCAGTGCTGTGCGTTACCTCAGTGAAGCTGAAGGCTTCTGCCGCCTGAGACGTCTTCTGACTTCTGTACTTCTGGCTCTGTGAGGAGAACGGCGGCGCGGCTCCGGGGGTGGACGCCCAGTAAGAACCTGCGTTCATCCCCTCTGGAGCTAATGGTGTCCAGTAGCCGAGGAAGCAGAGCCTATCTTTGACAAGAAGGTCTGCTCCTCTCTCCTCAGTCCCTTGGTGCAGGGAGCCTGTTGCCAGCAGTGCTCCCTGTGAAAAAGTAGTAAAAGTAGAAAGAAAAATCCAAACAAAAATGCTTTCAGGCAGAGAACTCTGGAGAGCTCTCTGCAGTGAACCCATCTTGCTCTGGGCACAGTGTAAAACTGAGGTCTGGAGGAGGGGCATAGAGGGAGGAGCCAGTGCACACCCAGAATCCAAAGCTTTCTTAAAGTGCCCTATCTCCTGCGGAGCCCATCTATTCCCTATGGTCCTTACGGAGTCCCAGCATCGTCAAGGACGTTAAAGAAATTTAAAAAAATATTTTTTCAACTTTATTAAATAAAATTAATTTTAAAAAACAATGTTGTTAACACTTTTGAGGGGAAAAATCGTCTGTTAAGTGGATTTATTAAACCACCTTCTTACGTTTAAACCTATCCGATTTATTGGAGACAGTCTCAGGCTCAGGATCATCACACACCTGAAGAACGAGCCTGATTGCTTCAATCAAATCCGGGACATCCACCAATGACTTCCCCTCCCCATCAGAAACATCTGTGTCAGTGTATGTGGGATCAGTATATGCACCGTCCTCGTCAGAGGACGTGTCTTGAATAGCAGTGGATTGGGAGGAGGTAATGGCCCGTTTAGAAGACGACTAAGTCTTAGGCGGGCGAGAGTGACAATTAGATTTAGTCATAGATCGGTTCAAATGCTGAAAATGAGTGTAAAGCTGATCCACCCATGGCGGGTTAACAGCAGGGACCATAAACTGTTGCCGTGGCACAGGTGGTCCCACAGGGGGCATCAATTTAGTTACAAGCGCATTTAACAATGTGGAAAATGTAGCCCAAGGTTGGTCTTGGGATGCCCCAGGTGCTACCAACCCACTGGGGGGTAAGGAACCCCCTGAACCTGAACTCTCAGCTGCCATATTATCCTCCGTTACGTCTGCGGCCTCACAACCACGCAGTGTGGGAGAAGCCCCAGCGTCGTTGCCACGTGTAGCAGACATAACTATGTGCACAATATTGGGCAACCTGGTACAAAGTGTAACAGCACTATACCTATCAAGAACTCTCAGTAAAGTGTGCCTATGATAGCACAGACTGGGAGTTCAAGAGATATAGATGATTTGGTGACTATAAATCACAAGTAAAAATACACCGTCAGTATATCTTGTGATACAATCCTATATGAAGCAGAAAGAAAACCTGAAACACTTGGGCCCCCTCAGGTATAGCAATATAGGAATAGCCCACTGAGTGAAATACCATGTAATAAGGCAACCACGCAGCAGCTACATGCACACACACAAATATAGTCACAAGCGTACCATACAGAAATTATGTACCATAAAACTGCACTGGACTAGCAATACAAAGTAATACTCAGTATGGCTATATGTGTTAACAATAGATTATCAAAGCACAGTAAACACTGGATGTATATCACAGCGTGTTTGTACCACACAACCCAGAATATATGGACGCTTTCTAAACTAACACTGTCCCAGTGACAGGTAGAATACTTAAGTGTCCTGTAGAAAACACAGCATTGGCAGTCAGGCGGTTCTACAGAGGAGGATTTGACCCAGCAGTCCTAGAAACAGCTCAATCTATGATGGCTGCTGGTCCGGAGTGAGGGAGATCTATGCAGCTCCAGGGCGGGAACACTGCTGAACTTGCGCCCTGGGGCTGGGGGGAGGGGCCTCAGGTCCGACCTGCTCCCCATTCTAACATCCCCACCGGGTACTGCGGGCAGTGAAAACGGGGTTAATATAAAGGGGGGGAAAAACAGACTTGTCCCATGAACATCCCTGGTGGCAAGTGGAGCGGCTGCCCAGTAATCAGTGTCGACGGCTGCGCTGGATCGTGGTAAAGTGTGGGCACAGAAGCCCCTTACCTCCCCCTTGTCTGCGGCCCCACGATCCGGGAGATTGGCGTGTGTGTGACTGAACTTTTGGAAGAAACTGGAGCTTCCACTGCAGTGACCCGGCAACCAGGGCGCGGGAGCATACAGCGCTGCTGCGGGTGACGGAGCTGCGCGCACTTTACCTGCTGCAGCCCTGGTAATATTCTGTACAAGAATCTTCTTCTGTTTTCTTTAAAATGAAGCTCTGAATAGGCTGTCCGAGGCAGCCCCGTTAAGTGCCTGCCTACTGCATGGCACCAACTTACAAACTGAGCTCACTGTGCATGGAGGCGGGGTTATAGAGGAGGCGGCGCTGGGCATCTTGGGAACAGTCAAAAGCTTTGAGCCTGTTGGTGCCTCGGATCAAGATCCTACTCTACACTCCGATGTGAATCCTTGTGGAGCCCAGTGTACCCCACAGAAGAAATAGGATTTTAATTACCTACCGGTAAATCCTTTTCTCATAGCCCGTAGGGGATACTGGGCGCCCACCCAGTGCTTCGTGTTTCATGCAGGGTTACTTGGTTAAGTATCATTGGGGGTAATTCTGAGTTGATCGCAGCAGGAACTTTGTTAGCAGTTAGGCAAAACCATGTGCACTGCAGGTGGGGCAGATATAACATGTGCAGAGAGAGATAGATTTGGGTGTGGTGAGTTCAATGTGCAATCTAAATTGCAGTGTAAAAATAAAGCAGCCAGTATTTACCCTGCACAGAAACAAAATAACCCACCCAAATCAAACTCTCTCTGCAAATGTTATATCTGCTCCCCCTGCAGTGCACATGGTTTTGCCCAACTGCTAAAAAAATTCCTGTTGCGATCAACTTGGAATTACCCCCATTGTTGGATCAGCTGTTGCCATTCTTGTTCATGTTGTGTTAACATGGTTCTCTTCTGGTTTGTGTGTGCTGGTTCGAATCTCACCACTCTTTTTCTGAATCCTTCTCAAGATATGTCTGTCTCCTCTGGCACAGTTTCTAGACTGAGTCTGGTAGGAGGGGCATAGAGGGAGGAGCCAGTGCACACTATAGATTTCTTAAAGTGCCCAAGGATCTTAGTGGACCCGTCTATACCCCATGGTAATGTGGACCCCAGTATCCTCACCGGACTAAGAGAAAAGGATTTACCGGTAGGTAATTAAAATACTATTTTTTCTAGAAGTGTACTATGAGTCTTTAAAAAAAAAATAAAAAAAAAATTGAAAAATAAATGGTGTGTTGGAAGAATAGGTCTCCCCTTTCTCCGTCAAACTTTTTTTTTTTTTAACAACTCTTCTATAAAGGAGTGCATATTTTTCGGCAATGGTCTGTATTTTAATGTTTTTATGTGATGCTGGCCGGTATGAAAAATTTTTTTATGTAAATGTTGAATTTGTATGTGTAAATTAAAATCCACATCATATTGGACTGCACATTCCTTGCATTGTTTATTTTTTTTGGGGGGGGTGAGAAGATTTATCAAAGCTTGCTAAAGTACTAAACCATCTAGCTTCTGTCATTTAATAGGTTGTTTTGAAAACAACTGGTCAGAAGATTTGGGGGGGGGGGGGGGGGGGGATACACTAGTCTTCCCCTATAGTAACCCTGCAGAAGAATTTACATAAAAGCCCCTCCCCTTAATGGTGCTGTCACTCAGTACTGGTTTGGAGTGATACTTGATATCACATGAACACATCATTAAACACTACAATAAAAAAGATTTTAAACCTACCGGTAAATCTTTTTCTCCTAGTCAGTAGAGGATGCTGGGGACTCCGTAAGGACCATGGGGTATAGACGAGCTCTGCAGGAAACATGGGCACTCTAAGACTTTAGATGGGTGTGCACTGGCTCCTCGCTCTATGCCCCTCCTCAGTTAAAGAACTGTGCCCAGAGGAGACGGACAGTACGAGGAAAGGATTTTTGTTAATCTAAGGGCAAGATACATACCAGCCCACACCATCCACACCGTACAACATAGAATATACTAACCAGTTAACAGTATGAAACAAAACAGCATCAGCCAGAGACTGATCAAAACTTTAACATAACCCTTATGTAATCAATAACTATATACAAGCCTTGCAGAATTTAGTCCGCACTGGGACGGGCGCCCAGCATCCTCTACGGACTAGGAGAAAAAGATTTACCGGTAGGTTTAAAATCTTATTTTCTCTTACGTCCTAGAGGATGCTGGGGACTCCGTACGGACCATGGGGATTATACCAAAGCTCCAGACCGGGCGGGAGAGTGCGAATGACTCTGCAGCACCGATTGAGCAAACATGAGGTCCTCATCAGCCAAGGTATCAAACTTATAGAATTTAGCAAAAGTGTTTGAACCCGACCAAGCAGCTGCTCGGCAAAGTTGTAATGCCGAGACACCTTGGGCAGCCGCCCAAGAAGAACCCACCTTCCTAGTGGAATAGGCCTTTACCGAATTTGGTACCGGCAATCCAGCCGTAGAATGAGCCTGCTGAATCGTGTTAAAGATCCAGCGGGCAATAGTCTGCTTAGAACCAGGAGCGCCAACCTTGTTGGCCGCATACAGAACAAACAGTGCCTCTGTTTTCCTAACCCGAGCCATCCTGGCTACATAAACTTTTAAGGCCCTGACTACATCAAGAGACTTGGAATCCTCCAAGTCACCCGTAGCCACAGGCACCACAATAGGTTGGTTCATATGAAACGATTAAACCACCTTAGGCAGAAATTGAGGACGAGTCCTCAACTCTGCTCTATCCACATGGAAAATCAGATAGGGGCTTTTGTGAGACAAAGCCGCCAATTCGGACACCCGCCTCGCAGATGCCAAGGCTAACAACATGACCACTTTCCAAGTGAGAAAATTTAACTCAACTGTTTGAAGAGGTTTAAACCAGTGTGACGTAAGGAACTGTAACACCACGTGAAGGTCCCATGGTGCCACTGGGGGCACAAAAGGAGGCTGGATGTGCAGCACTCCCTTTACAAAAGTCTGGACTTCTGGGAGAGAAGCCAATTCCTTCTGAAAGAATATTGACAGGGCCGAAATCTGCACCTTAATGGAGCCTAACTTTAGGCCCATATCCACTCCTGTCTGCAGAAAGTGGAGAAAACGGCCCAGGTGGAAATCTTCTGTAGGAGCATTCTTGGTTTCACACCAAGATACATATTTCCTCCAGATACGGTGATAATGTTTCGCCGTCACCTCCTTCCTAGCTTTTATCAGAGTAGGGATGATTTCCCCCGGAAAACCTTTCCTAGCTAGGATTTGGCGTTCAACCGCCATGCCGTCAAACGTAACCGCGGTAAGTCTTGGAACACGCAGGGCCCCTGCTGCAACAGGTCCTCCCTGGGAGGAAGAGGCCACGGATCTTCTGTGATACCAGGCCCTTCGAGGCCAATCCGGAACAATGAGTATTGTCTGGACTCTTTTTCGTCTTATGATTCTCAGTATTTTTGAGATGAGTGGAAGAGGAGGGAACACATAGACAGACGGAAACACCCAGGGTGTCACCAGGGCGTCTACCGCTACAGCCTGAGGGTCCCTTGACCTGGAACAATACCTCCGAAATTTCTTGTTGAGGCGCGACGCCATCATGTCTATTTGAGGAAGCCCCCAACGACTTATCTCTGCAAAAACTTCTTGATGAAGACCCCACTCTCCTGGATGGAGATCGTGTCTGCTGAGGAAGTCTGCTTCCCAGTTGTCCACTCCCGGAATGAAGACTGCTGACAGCGCGCTTACGTAATTTTCCGCCCAGCGAAGAATCCTGGTGGCTTCCGCCATTGCTACTCTGCTCCTTGTCCCGCCTTGGCGGTTTACATGAGCCACTGCTGTGACGTTATCCGATTGAATCAGAACAGGTAGGTCGCGAAGAAGAGTCTCCGCTTGTCGTAGGCCGTTGTATATGGCCCTTAATTCCAGCACGTTGATGTGTAGACAAGCCTCCTGGCTTGACCACAGTCCCTGAAAATCTCTTCCTTGTGTGACTGCTCCCCATCCTCGGAGGCTCGCGTCCGTGGTTACCAGAACCCAGTCTTGAATGCCGAACCTGCGACCCTCTAGAAGGTGAGCACTCTGCAGCCACCACAGGAGAGACACCCTGGCCCTAGGGGACAGGCTTATTTTCTGATGTATTTGTAGATGGGACCCCGACCACTTGTCCAGAAGGTCCCACTGAATGTCCTCGCATGGTACCTGCCGAAGGGGATGGCCTCATAGGCCGCCACCATCTTTCCCAGTACTCAAGTGCATTGATGAACGGACACTCTTTTTGGCTTTAACAGGTCTCTGACCATGCTCTGGAGTTCCTGGGCTTTTTCCGTTGGGAGAAAAACCCTCTTCTTTTCCGTGTCCAGAATCATGCCTAAAAATGATAGCCGAGTCGTTGGAATCAACTGCGACTTTGGCAGATTTAGGATCCAGCCGTGTTGCTGCAGCACTCTCAGGGAGAGTGACACGCTTTTCAGCAACTGATCTCTCGATCTCGCTTTTATCAGGAGATCGTTCAAGTATGGGATAATTGTGACTCCTTGCCTGCGTAGGAGCACCATCATTTCCGCCATTACCATGGTGAAAATCCTCGGGGCCGTGGACAGCCCAAACTGCAACGTCTGAAACTGGTAATGACAGTCCTGTACAGCGAATCTCAGGTACGCCTGATGAGGAGGATAAATGGGGACATGAAGGTATGCATCCTTTATGTCTAGTGATACCATAAAATCCCCTCCTTCCAGGCTGGAGATCACTGCCCGGAGAGATTCCATCTTGAATTTGAACCTTTTTAGATACAGGTTTAGGGATTCTAGATTCAGAATGGGTCTGACCGAGCCATCCGGTTTCGGGACCACAAATAGGGTTGAATAGTACCCTTTCCCCTGTTGTATTAGGGGAACCTTGATAATCACCTGCTGTCGACACAGCTTTTGTATTGCAGCTAAAACTATATCCCTCTCTGAGGGAGAAGCTGGCAAAGCCGACTTGAAAAATCGGCGAGGAGGCACTTCTTCGAATTCCAGTTTGTAGCCCTGGGATACAATTTCTATCGCCCAAGGATCCAAATCTGACAGAACACAGAGCTGGCTGAAGAGTCGAAGACGTGCCCCCACCGGCGCGGACTCCCGCAGTGGAGCCCCAGCGTCATGCGGTGGATTTTGTAGAAGCCGTGGAGGACTTCTGTTCCTGGGAACCAGCCGTAGCAGGCATTCTTTTCCCTCTACCCTTACTTCTGGCGAGGAAGGAAGAGCCCCGACCTCTTCTGGACTTATGCGACCGAAAGAACTGCATCTGATATTGAGGTGTTATCTTTTGCTGTGGGGGAACATAAGGCAAAAAAGATTTACCCGCGGTAGCTGTGGAAACCAGGTCCGCGAGGCCCTCCCCAAATAAAACCTCACCCTTGTAAGGCAAAGTTTCCATATGTCTCTTTGAATCGGCATCACCCGTCCATTGGCGGGTCCACAGGGCTCGCCTAGCAGAAATTGCCATGGCATTGGCTCTTGAACCCAACGTCTCTCGCAGCGTCTCTCATATATAACGCTGCGTCTTTAATATGACCCAAGGTCAATAAAATGCTATCCTTATCTAGGGTGTCAATGTCAGATGACAAGTTATCTGCCCATGCTGCTATTGCGCTACATACCTATGCCGACGCTACTGCCGGTCTGAGCAAGGCACCCGTATGTGAATAAATTGATTTTAAGGTAGTCTCCTGTCTGTGATTAGCAGGATCCTTGAGGGCTGCCGTGTCTGGAGACGGTAGCACCACCTTTTTGGACAAGCGCGTCAAAGCCTTGTCCACCCTGGGCGAGGATTCCCACCGAAACCTGTCCTGTGCGGGGAAAGTATACGCCATAAGAATTCTCTTGGGAATCTGCAGTTTCTTGTCCGGAGTTTCCCAAGCTTTTTCAAATAAAGCGTTCAGCTCATGAGATGGGGAAAAGGTTACCTCAGGTTTCTTCTCCTTAAACATGCATACCCTCGTGTCAGGCACCGAGGGGTCCTCTGTGATATGCAAAACATTTTATTGCAATAATCATATAACGAATACTTTTGGCCATCCTTGGGTGTAACCTCGCATCATCGTAGTAGACACTGGAGTCAGAATCCGTGTCGGTATCAGTATCTGCTACCTGGGACAGGGGACGTTTATGAGAGCCCGAAGGGCCTTGTGACACAGTCAAAGCCATAGATTGACTCCCTGCTCTTTCTCTGGACTCTGCTTTGTCCAATCTTTTATGTAATAAAGACACATTTGCATTTAAAACATTCCACATATCCAATCAGGTGTCGGCATCGCCGACAGAGATACCACAATCATCTGCTCCACCTCCTCCTTAGACGAGCCTTCCGCTTCAGACATGTCGACACACGTACTGACACCCAAACACACACTGGGATATACAATTATGGGGACAGCCCCCCAATAAGGACCTTTGGAGAGACAAAGGGGTATATTTACTAACATTCGTAATTTTCGGAAAAAGGTCAAAGTTCAATCACGAATGACATCGAAAGTGTAAAACTGCAACTTTTTGAATTTATTACGCCTAATTTACTAAGCTGTCGTATTCGGATTTTTCATTTGTTCCGATGTCGATGTCATTCGTGTTTTTTTCCCGTTTTTTACGGCAGTGATTAGCAAAACACTGCCGACTTTATCACAATGAATCTCGGCCGAATCTGTGTGATCCGTGCTGGGGTTTTTTTTTTTTTTTTTTTAAATAAACACTAAAACGGAGAAAAAAAATGCGTGGGGTCCCCCCTCCTAAGCATAACCAGCCTCGGGCTCTTTGAGCCGACCCTGGTTGCAGAAATATGGGGGGGAAAATGACAGGGGTTCCCCCATATTTAAGCAACCAGCATCGGGCTCTGCGCCTGGTCCTGGTTCCAAAAATATGGGGGACAAAAAGAGTAGGGGTCCCCCGTATTTCTAAAACCAGCACCGGGCTCCACTAGCTGGACAGATAATGCCACAGCCGGGGGTCACTTTTATATAGTGCCCTGCGGCCGTGGCATCAAAAATCCAACTAGTCACCCCTGGCCGGGGTACCCTGGGGGAGTGGGGACCCCTTCAATCAAGGGGTCCCCCCCCCAGCCACCCAAGGGCCAGGGGTGAAGCCCGAGGCTGTCCCCCCCATCCAATTGGCTGCGGATGGGGGGCTGATAGCCTTTTGTGATAATGAAAAGATATTGTTTTTAGTAGCAGTACTACAAGGCCCAGCAAGCCTCCCCCGCATGCTGGTACTTGGAGAACCACAAGTACCAGCATGCGGCGGAAAAACGGGCCCGCTGGTACCTGTAGTACTACTACTAAAAAAATACCCAAAAAAAGACAAGACACACACACCTTGAAAGTAAAGTTTTATTACATGCATCCACACAAACATACATACATACTTACCTTATGTTCACACGAGGGTCGGTCCTCTTCTCCAGTAGAATCCATGGGGTACCTGTTGAATAAATTCTACTCACCAGATCCAGGGTCCCAGGCTCCTCGTAGCATCCATTTGTAATCCACGTACTTGATTAAAAAAAAAAAAAAACGGAGAGCCGAGCCACGCACTGAAAGGGGACCCATGTTTTCACATGGGCCCCCTTTCCCCGAATGCCAGAAACCCACTCTGACTGATGTCTAAGTGGGTTTCTTCAGCCAATCAGGGAGCGCCACGTTGTAGCACCCTCCTGATCGGCTGTGTGCTCCTGTACTGTCTGACAGGCATTGTAACCAATGGTGGGAACTTTGTAGTCAGCGGTTGACCGAAAGTGACCTCACCGCTGACCACAAAGTTCCCACCATTGGTTGGAACCCGTATTTTTGGAACCAGGACCAGGCGCAGAGCCCGATGCTGGTTGCTTAAATATGGGGGAACCCCTGTCAATTTTTTCACCATATTTCTGCAACCAGGATCGGCTCAAAGAGCCCGAGGCTGGTTATGCTTAGGAGGGGGGACCCCACGCAATTTTTTTAAAGAAAATAACCACTTTCCCACCCCTTCCCACTGATATACATGCACGGATCTCATGGATCCCTGCATGCCTATACAATCACGGATTAAAAAAGCAGGTCTGTTTTTTTTTAGCACTTATTTTACGAGTTGTAATTTTTCACGGCAGTGTTTGTTTTTTTTTTGCTTTGCACTTCTTAGTAAATTACAGAGATTCATACTTAAACAGCCGCGTTTTGACCGATGGTGTATTCATTCGTATTTTTTTTGTTGGACTTCCAAAAAATTACGAATGCCCTCATCACTGCCGTGATTATTGCTTAGTAAATTACCGAGATGACACTTTGATGAAAAAACGGCATCTCGGTCAAAATCGGGACCTTAGTAAATATACCCCAGAGAGAGAGTATCCCAGCACACACCCAGCGCCACTGGAATAACATCCCAGACTGTACAGCGCTCTTTTATAGAGTAAATAATACACTCACTGCGCCAATTAAATGTGCCCCCCCCCCCCCTCTTTTTCGCCCTCTGTACTTGCTCAGCAGGGGACAGTCCAGAGAGCAGAAAAATAAGAATTTACTTACCGATAATTCTATTTCTCGGAGTCCGTAGTGGATGCTGGGGTTCCTGAAAGGACCATGGGGAATAGCGGCTCCGCAGGAGACAGGGCACAAAAAGTAAAGCTTTATGATCAGGTGGTGTGCACTGGCTCCTCCCCCTATGACCCTCCTCCAAGCCTCAGTTAGGATACTGTGCCCGGACGAGCGTACACAATAAGGAAGGATTTATGAATCCCGGGTAAGACTCATACCAGCCACACCAATCACACCGTACAACCTGTGATCTAAACCCAGTTAACAGTATGATAACAGAGGAGCCTCTGAAAGATGGCTCCCTACAACAATAACCCGATTTAGGTAACAATATCTATGTACAATTATTGCAGATAATCCGCACTTGGGATGGGCGCCCAGCATCCACTACGGACTCCGAGAAATAGAATTATCGGTAAGTAAATTCTTATTTTCTCTATCGTCCTAGTGGATGCTGGTGTTCCTGAAAGGACCATGGGGATTATACCAAAGCTCCCAAACGGGCGGGAGAGTGCGGATGACTCTGCAGCACCGAATGAGAGAACTCCAGGTCCTCCTTAGCCAGGGTATCAAATTTGTAGAATTTTACAAACGTGTTCTCCCCCGACCACGTAGCCGCTCGGCAGAGTTGTAATGCCGAGACCCCTCGGGCAGCCGCCCAAGAAGAACCCACCTTCCTTGTGGAGTGGGCTTTTACAGATTTTGGCTGTGGCAGGCCTGCCACAGAATGTGCAAGCTGAATCGTACTACAAATCCAGCGAGCAATAGTCTGCTTAGACACAGGAGCGCCCAACTTGTTGGGAGCATATAGTATAAACAGTGAGTCAGATTTCCTGACTCCAGCTGTCCTTGAAATGTATATTTTTAAAGCTCTGACAACGTCCAACAACTTGGAGTCCTCCAAGTCGCTTGTAGCCGCAGGCACTACAATAGGCTGGTTCAGATGAAATGCTGACACCACCTTAGGGAGAAAATGCGGACGAGTCCGCAGTTCTGCCCTGTCCGAATGGAAAATCAGATATGGCCTTTTGTAAGATAAAGCTGCCAGTTCTGACACTCTCCTGGCCGAAGCCAGGGCTAGTAGCATGGTCACTTTCCATGTGAGATATTTCAAATCCACATTTTTTAGTGGTTCAAACCAATGAGATTTGAGAAAGTCCAAAACAACATTGAGATCCCACGGTGCCACTGGAGGCACCACAGGGGGCTGTATATGCAGTACTCCCTTAACAAAGGTCTGGACTTCAGGAACTGAAGCCAATTCTTTCTGGAAGAAAATCGACAGGGCCGAAATTTGAACCTTAATAGATCCCAATTTGAGACCCATAGACAATCCTGATTGCAGGAAATGTAGGAATCGACCCAGTTGAAATTCCTCCGTCGGAGCACTCCGATCCTCGCACCACGCAACATATTTTTGCCAAATGCGGTGATAATGTTGCGCGGTTACTTCCTTCCTTGCTTTAATCAAGGTAGGAGTGACTTCTTCCGGAATGCCTTTTTCCTTTAGGATCCGGCGTTCAACCGCCATGCCGTCAAACGCAGCCGCGGTAAGTCTTGAAACAGACAGGGACCCTGCTGAAGCAGGTCCCTTCTCAGAGGTAGAGGCCACGGATCCTCCGTGATCATCTCTTGAAGTTCCGGGTACCAAGTCCTTCTTGGCCAATCCGGAGCCACTAGTATCGTTCTTACGCCTCTTTGCCGTATAATTCTCAATACTTTTGGTATGAGAGGCAGAGGAGGAAACACATACACCGACTGGTACACCCAAGGCGTTACCAGCGCGTCCACAGCTATTGCCTGCGGATCTCTTGACCTGGCGCAATACCTGTCCAGTTTTTTGTTGAGGCGAGACGCCATCATGTCCACCATTGGTCTTTCCCAACGGGTTACAAGCATGTGGAAAACTTCTGGATGAAGTCCCCACTCTCCCGGGTGAAGGTCGTGTCTGCTGAGGAAGTCTGCTTCCCAGTTGTCCACTCCCGGGATGAACACTGCTGACAGTGCTATCACATGATTCTCTGCCCAGCGAAGAATCCTTGCAGCTTCTGCCATTGCACTCCTGCTTCTTGTGCCGCCCTGTCTGTTTACATGGGCGACTGCCGTGATGTTGTCCGACTGGATCAACACCGGTTTTCCTTGAAGCAGAGGTTCTGCCTGGCTTAGAGCATTGTAGATTGCTCTTAGTTCCAGAATGTTTATGTGAAGAGACGTTTCCAGGCTCGACCACACGCCCTGGAAGTTTCTTCCTTGTGTGACTGCTCCCCAGCCTCTCAGGCTGGCGTCCGTGGTCACCAGGATCCAATCCTGTATGCCGAATCTGCGGCCCTCCAATAGATGAGCACTCTGCAACCACCACAGAAGAGATACCCTTGTCCTTGGAGACAGGGTTATCCGCTGGTGCATCTGAAGATGCGACCCTGACCATTTGTCCAGCAGATCCCTCTGGAAAACTCTTGCGTGGAATCTGCCGAATGGAATTGCTTCGTAAGAAGCCACCATTTTTCCCAGGACTCTTGTGCATTGATGTACAGACACCTTTCCTGGTTTTAGGAGGTTCCTGACAAGTTCGGATAACTCCTTGGCTTTTTCCTCCGGGAGAAAAACCTTTTTCTGAACCGTGTCCAGAATCATCCCTAGGAACAGCAGACGTGTTGTCGGAATTAACTGGGATTTCGGAATATTCAGAATCCACCCGTGCTGCTTTAGCACTTCTTGAGACAGTGCTAGTCCCATCTCTAGCTGTTCTCTGGACCTTGCCCTTATTAGGAGATCGTCCAAGTATGGGATAATTAATACGCCTTTTCTTCGAAGAAGAATCATCATCTCGGCCATTACCTTGGTAAAGACCCGAGGTGCCGTGGACAATCCAAACGGCAGCGTCTGAAACTGATAGTGACAGTTCTGTACGACGAACCTGAGGTACCCCTGGTGTGAGGGGTAAATTGGAACGTGGAGATACGCATCCTTGATGTCCAAGGATACCATAAAGTCCCCTTCTTCCAGGTTCGCTATCACCGCTCTGAGTGACTCCATCTTGAACTTGAACTTTTTTATGTACAGGTTCAAGGATTTCAGATTTAGAATAGGTCTTACCGAGCCATCCGGCTTCGGTACCACAAAAAGAGTGGAATAATACCCCTTTCCTTGTTGTAAAAGAGGTACCTTGACTATCACCTGCTGAGAGTACAGCTTGTGAATGGCTTCCAAGACCGTCACCCTGTCGGAGGGGGACGTTGGTAAAGCAGACTTCAGGAAACGGCGAGGTGGAGACGTCTCTAGTTCCAACCTGTAACCCTGAGATATTATCTGCAGGATCCAGGGATCCACCTGCGAGTGAGCCCACTGCGCGCTGAAATTCTTGAGACGACCCCCCACCGCCCCCGAGTCCGCTTGAGAAGCCCCAGCGTCATGCTGAGGCTTTTGTAGAAGCGGGGGAGGGCTTCTGTTCCTGGGAAGGAGCTGCCTGTTGCAGTCTCTTCCCCCTTCCTCTGCCTCGTGGCAGATATGAATATCCCTTTGCTCTCTTGTTTTTAAAGGAACGAAAGGGCTGCGGTTGAAAAGTCGGTGTCTTTTTCTGTTGGGGAGTGACTTGAGGTAAAAAGGTGGATTTCCCGGCTGTAGCCGTGGCCACCAAATCCGATAGACCAACACCAAATAACTCCTCCCCTTTATACGGCAAAACTTCCATATGCCGTTTTGAGTCCGCATCACCTGACCACTGTCGCGTCCATAAACTTCTTCTGGCCGAAATGGACATAGCACTTACCCGTGATGCCAGTGTGCAAATATCCCTCTGTGCATCACGCATATAAAGAAACGCATCCTTTATTTGCTCTAAAGACAGTAAAACATTGTCCCTATCCAGGGTATCAATATTTTCAATCAGGGACTCTGACCAAGCTACCCCAGCACTGCACATCCAGGCTGTCGCTATAGCTGGTCGTAGTATAACACCTGTATGTGTGTATATACTTTTTTGGATATTTTCCATCCTCCTATCTGCTGGATCTTTAAGTGCGGCCGTCTCAGGAGAGGGTAACGCCACTTGTTTTGATAAGCGTGTGAGCGCCTTGTCCACCCTAGGAGGTGTTTCCCAGCGCGCCCTAACCTCTGGCGGGAAAGGGTATAAAGCCAATAACTTCTTTGAAATTAGCAGTTTTTTATCGGGGGCAACCCACGCTTCATCACACACCTCATTTAATTCATCTGATTCAGGAAAAACTATAGGTAGTTTTTTCACACCCCACATAATACCCTGTTTTGTGGTACCTGTAGTATCAGCAATATGTAACGCCTCCTTCATTGCCAAAATCATATAACGTGTGGCCCTACTGGAAAATACGGTTGATTCGTCACCGTCGCCACTGGAATCAGTGCCTGTGTCTGGGTCCGTGTCGACCGACTGAGGTAACGGGCGTTTTACAGCCCCTGACGGTGTTTGAGGCGCCTGGACAGGTGCCGATTGATTGTCCGGCCGTCTCATGTCGTCAAACTACTGCTTTAGCGTGTTGACACTATCCCGTAATTCCATAAATAAAGCCATCCATTCTGGTGTCGACTCCCTAGGGGGTGACATCCCCATATTTGGCAATTGCTCCGCCTCCACACCAATATCGTCCTCATACATGTCGACACACACGTACCGACACACAGCAGACACACAGGGAATGCTCTTAAAGAAGACAGGACCCCACTAGCCCTTTGGGGAGACAGAGGGAGAGTTTGCCAGCACACACCAAAAGCGCTATATATGACAGGGATAGCCTTATAATAAGTGCTCCCTATATAGCTGCTTTAATATATATAATTTTGCCACAATTTTGCCCCCCCTCTCTTGTTTTACCCTGTTTCTGTAGTGCAGTGCAGGGGAGAGCCTGGGAGCCTTCCTGACCAGCGGAGCTGTGTGAGGAAAATGGCGCTGTGTGCTGAGGAGATAGGCCCCGCCCCTTTTTCGGCGGGCTCGTCTCCCGCTCTTTAACGGATTCTGGCAGGGGTTAAATATCTCCATATAGCCCCCGGAGGCTATATGTGAGGTATTTTTTGCCAAAATATAGGTTTACATTGCCTCCCAGGGCGCCCCCCTCCCAGCGCCCTGCACCCTCAGTGACTGCCGTGTGAAGTGTGCTGAGAGCAATGGCGCACAGCTGCAGTGTTGTGCGCTACCTTAAGAAGACTGAGGAGTCTTCTGCCGCCGATTCTGGACCTTCTTCTCTTTTCAGCATCTGCAAGGGGGCCGCCGGCGAGGCTCCGGTGACCATCCAGGCTGTACCTGTGATCGTCCCTCTGGAGCTAATGTCCAGTAGCCAAAGAAGCCAATCCATACTGCACGCAGGTGAGTTCACTTCTTCTCCCCTAAGTCCCTCGTTGCAGTGATCCTGTTGCCAGCAGGACTCACTGTAAAATAAAAAACCTAAGCTAAACTTTTCTAAGCAGCTCTTTAGGAGAGCCACCTAGATTGCACCCTTCTCGGCCGGGCACAAAAACCTAACTGAGGCTTGGAGGAGGGTCATAGGGGGAGGAGCCAGTACACACCACCTGATCATAAAGCTTTACTTTTTGTGCCCTGTCTCCTGCGGAGCCGCTATTCCCCATGGTCCTTTCAGGAACCCCAGCATCCACTAGGACGATAGAGAAAATGGCGCTGGTTAGTGCTAGAGGATCAAGCTCCGCCCCCTCAACAGCAGGCTTCGGTCCCACTCAAATTCTTTATACTGGCGGGTTTTTTTTAATATACTGCCTCCGCAGTATCTAATATATTAGCCAGTGTCCCTTGAGGTTAACATTGCTGCCCAGGGCGCCCGCCCTGCACTCATACAGTGCCTTCTGTGTATGTGTGGGAGCAATGGTGCGCAGCGTTACTGCTGCGCGGTACCTCAGTTAAGATCTGAAGTCTTCTGCCGCCTTTGAAGTCTTCTTTCTTCTTATACTCACCCGGCATCTATCTTCCGGCTCTGTGAGGACAGCAGCGCGGCTCCGGGACGAATAGCGAGGACGACACCTGTGTTCCGACCTTCTGGAGCTAATGGTGTCCAGTAGCCTAAGAAGCAGAGCCTATCAGTTAAGTAGGTCTGCTTCTCTCCCCTCAGTCCCACGATGCAGGGAGCCTGTTGCCAGCAGTGCTCCCTGAAAATAAAAAATCTAACAAAAAATATTTTCAGAGAAACTCAGTAGAGCTCCCCTGCAGTGCATCCAGTCTCCTCTGGGCACAGAATCTAACTGAGGACTGGAGGAGGGGCATACAGGGAGGAGCCAGTGCACACCCATCTAAAGTCTTTAGAGTGCCCATGTCTCCTGCAGAGCCCGTCTATACCCCATGGTCCTTACAGAGTCCCCAGCATCCTCTAGGACGTAAGAGAAAATAAGTTTTAATTACCTGCCCATAAATCCTTTTCTCGTAGTCCGTAGAGGATGCTAGGGTCCATTTTAGTACCATGGGGTATAGACGATTCCGCAGAAGCCTTCAGCCCTTTAAGACTTTAACAGTGTGAACTGGCTCCTCCCTCTATGCCCCGCCTCCAGACCTCAGTATAGGAACTATGCCCGAGGTGACGGACATTCTCAAGAGAGGAATTACTATTAAACTTGTGGCGAGATTCACACCAGCTCACACCATCCATAAACATGTCGGCTAACATGGCCTTTAACATAAGTCATGCCAACCAGCATGCATAACGCAACAGCTGTTAACAACTGAACACATGAAACAATGTACAAAAACAAACGTAATCAGCAGGAAAAATGAGCACTGGGCGGGCGCCCAGCATCCTCTACAAACTACGAAAAAAGGATTTACCGGCAGGTAATTAAAATCCTATTTTCTCTTACGTCCTAGAGCAGAGGTTCTCAAACTCGGTCCTCAGGAGCCCACACAGTGCATGTTTTGCAGGTAACCCAGCAGGTGCACAGGTGTATTAATTACTCACTGACACATTTTAAAAGGTCCACAGGTGGAGCTAATTATTTCACTTACAATTCTGTGAGGAGACCTGCAAAACATGCACTGTGTGGGCCCCCAAGGACCGAGTTTGAGAACCTCTGTCCTAGAGGATGCTGGAATCCATTTTAGTACCATGGGAATATACCAAAGCTCCCAGTACAGGCGGGAAAGTGCTTATGTTCCTGCAGAACTGACTGACCAAATTGAAGATCGTCAGCAGCCAAGGTGTCAAACTTATAAAACTTATCAAATGTGTTTGCACCCAACCAAGTAGCAGCTCGGCAGATTTGCAAAGCCGAGACCCCCCCGGGCAGCCGCCCAGGATGAACCCACTTTCCTTGTAGAGTGGGCTTTTACTGAAGTCGGTAACGGCAATCCTGCCATGGAATGAGCGTGCTGAATGGTACTCCTGATCCAGCACCCAATAGTTAGCTTAGAAGCAGGACCTCCAATCTTGTTGGGGTCAGAGGGGACAAACAAAGATTATGTTCTCCTTATTCAGGCTGTTCTTGCAACATAAGTCCTCAGCGCTCTGACGATATCCAAGAACCTTGAGACGACTGAGGTGTCAGAAGCTACTGGCACCACCACAGGTTGGTTGATATGAAAAGACACAACCTTCGGAAGAAAGTGCTGACGTGTTCTCAGTTCATCCTTATCTTCATGAAATATCAAATAAGGACTCTGTGACAGTGCTCCTAACTCAGACACTCGTCTGCCTGAAGCCAAGGCCAACAGCATGACCACTTTTCAAGTGAGAACTTTAACTCCACCTCTTGCAGAGGCTAAAAACAGTCCGATTTAAGGAACTGCAACACCACATTAAGATCCCATGGCGCTGCAGGAGGCACAAAGGGAGGTTGGATGCACAGAACTCCTTTCACGAACGTCTGGACCTCAGGAAGAGAAGTCAATTGTTTCTGAAAGAAAATAAGATTTTACTCACCGGTAAATTTATTTCTCGTAGTCCGTAGTGGATGCTGGGACTCCGTAAGGACCATGGGGAATAGCGGCTCCGCAGGAGACTGGGCACAACTAAAGAAAGCTTTAGGACTACCTGGTGTGCACTGGCTCCTCCCTCTATGACCCTCCTCCAGACCTCAGTTAGGATACTGTGCCCGGAAGAGCTGACACAATAAGGAAGGATTTTGAATCCCGGGTAAGACTCATACCAGCCACACCAATCACACCGTATAACTCGTGATACAATACCCAGTTAACAGTATGAACAATAACTGAGCCTCTCAACGGATGGCTCAACAATAACCCTTTAGTTAACAATAACTATATACAAGTATTGCAGACAATCCGCACTTGGGATGGGCGCCCAGCATCCACTACGGACTACGAGAAATAGATTTACCGGTGAGTAAAATCTTATTTTCTCTGACGTCCTAAGTGGATGCTGGGACTCCGTAAGGACCATGGGGATTATACCAAAGCTCCCAAACGGGCGGGAGAGTGCGGATGACTCTGCAGCACCGAATGAGCAAACTCTAGGTCCTCCTCAGCCAGGGTATCAAACTTGTAAAATTTAGCAAATGTGTTTGACCCCGACCAAGTAGCTGCTCGGCTAAGTTGTAAAGCCGAGACCCCTCGGGCAGCCGCCCAAGAAGAGCCCACCTTCCTCGTGGAATGGGCTTTCACTGATCTAGGATGCGGCAGTCCAGCCGCAGAATGTGCAAGCTGAATCGTACTACAAATCCAGCGAGCAATAGTCTGCTTTGAAGCAGGAGCACCCAGCTTGTTGGGTGCATACAGGATAAATAGCGAGTCAGTTTTCCTGACACTAGCTGTCCTGGAAACATAAATTTTCAGGGCCCTGACTACGTCCAACAACTTGGAATCCTCCAAGTCCTTAGTAGCCGCAGGCACTACAATAGGTTGGTTCAAATGAAAAGCTGATACCACCTTAGGGAGAAACTGGGGACGAGTCCTCAATTCTGTCCTATCCATATGGAAAATCAGATAAGGGCTTTTATATGACAAAGCCGCCAATTCCGACACACGCCTGGCCGAAGCCAAGGCCAACAGCATGACCACTTTCCACGTGAGATATTTCAAATCCACGGTTTTTAGTGGCTCAAACCAATGTGACTTTAGGAAATCCAACACCACGTTGTGATCCCAAGGTGCCACTGGAGGCACAAAAGGGGGCTGAATATGCAGCACTCCCTTAACAAATGTCTGAACATCAGGCAGTGAAACCAGTTCTTTCTGGAAGAAAATCGACAGAGCCGAAATCTGGACCTTAATAGAACCCAATTTTAGGCCCATAGTCACCCCTGACTGTAGGAAGTGCAGAAAACGGCCCAACTGAAATTCCTCCGTTGGGCCTTCCTGGCCTCACCCCACGCAACATATTTTCGCCATATGCGGTGATAATGGTTTGCGGTCACTTCTTTCCTAGCTTTAATCAGCGTAGGGATGACTTCCTCCGGAATGCCATTTTCCTTCAGGATCCGGCGTTCAACCGCCATGCCGTCAAACGCAGCCGCGGTAAGTCTTGGAACAGACAGGGCCCCTGCTGCAGCAGGTCCTGTCTGAGCGGCAGAGGCCATGGGTCCTCTGAGATCACTTTTTGAAGTTCTGGGTACCAAGCTCTTCTTGGCCAATCCGGAACCACGAGTATAGTTCTTACTCCTCTCCTTCTTATTATTCTCAGTACCTTGGGTATGAGAGGCAGAGGAGGGAACACATACACCGACTGGTACCCCCACGGTGTTACCAGAGCGTCCACAGCTATCGCCTGAGGGTCCCTTGACCTGGCGCAATATCTTTTTAGCTTTTTGTTGAGGTGAGACGCCATCATCATGTCCACCTGTGGCCTTTCCCAATGGTGTACAATCATTTGGAAGACTTCTGGATTAAGTCTCCACTCTCCCGGGTGGAGGTCGTGCCTGCTGAGAAAGTCTGCTTCCCAGTTGTCTACTCCGGGAATGAACACTGCTGACAGTGCTAACACATGATTTTCCGCCCACCGGAAAATCCTTGTGGCTTCTGCCATCGCCATCCTGCTTCTTGTGCTGACCTGTTGGTTTACATGGGCGACCGCCGTGATGTTGTCTGACTGGATCAGCACCGGCTGGTGTTGAAGCAGGGGTCTAGCCTGACTTAGGGCATTGTGAAATGGCCCTTAGTTCCAGAATATTTATGTGTAGGGAAGT
The DNA here is from genome assembly GCF_028390025.1 of Pseudophryne corroboree. Taxonomy (NCBI): domain Eukaryota; kingdom Metazoa; phylum Chordata; class Amphibia; order Anura; family Myobatrachidae; genus Pseudophryne; species Pseudophryne corroboree. Next base: position 166,233,719 of record NC_086446.1, read on the forward strand.
CTCCTGACTCGACCATAGTCCTTGGAAGTTTCTTCCCTGTGTGACTGCCCCCAGCCTCGAAGGCTGGCATCCGTGGTCACCAGGACCCAGTCCTGTATGCCGAATCTGCGGCCCTCTAGAAGATGAGCACTCTGCAGCCACCACAACAGCGACACCCTGGCCCTTGGAGACAGGGTTATCAGCCGATGCATCTGAAGATGCGACCCGGACCACTTGTCCAACAGATCCCACTGGTAGATCCTTGCATGGAACCTGCCGAATGGAATTTCTTCGTAAGAAGCTACCATCTTTCCCAGGACTTGCGTGCATTGATGCACCGACACCTGTATTTGTTTTAGGAGGTCTCTGACTAGCGATGACAACTCCTTGGCCTTCTCCTCCGGGAGAAACACTTTTTTCTGTTCTGTGTCCAGAACCATACCCAGGAACAGTAGACGCGTCGTAGGAACCAGCTGCGACTTTGGAATATTCAGAATCCAGCCGTGCTGTTGTAGCACTTCACGAGATAGTGCTACTCCGACCAACAACTGCTCCCTGGACCTCGCCTTTATAAGGAGATCGTCCAAGTACGGGATAATTATAACTCCCTTTTTTCGAAGGAGTATCATCATTTCGGCCATTACCTTGGTAAATACCCTCGGTGCCGGGGACAGACCAACGGCAACGTCTGGAATTGGTAATGACAGTCCTGTACCACAATTTTGAGGTACTCCTGAGGAGGGTAAATGGGGACATGCAGGTAAGCATCCTTGATGTCCAGTGATACCATGTAATCCCCTTCGTCCAGGCTTGCAATAACCGCCCTGAGCGATTCCATTTGGAACTTGAACCTTCGTATATAAGTGTTCAAGGATTTCAATTTTAGAATGGGTCTCGCCGAACCGTCTGGTTTCGGTACCACAACCATTGTGGAATAGTAACCCCGGCCTTGTTGAAGGAGGGGTACCTTGATTATCACCTGCTGGAGTACAGCTTGTGAATTGCCGCCAGTACTACCTCCCCTCAAGGGCAGCAGGCAAGGCTGATTTGAGGTAACGGCGAGGGGGAGTCGCCTCGAACTCCAGCTTGTATCCCAGTGATACTACTTGCAGAACCCAGGGATCCACCTGTGAGCGAGCCCACTGGTCGCTGAAGTTCCCGAGACGCGCCCCCACCGCACCTGGCTCCACCTGTGGAGCCCCAGCGTCATGCGGTGGACTCAGAAGCAGCGGGGGAAGATTTTTGATCCTGGGAACTGGCTGTCTGGTGCAGCTTTTTCCCTCTTCCCTTGTCTCTGTGCAGAAAGGAAGCGCCTTTGACCCGCTTGCTTTTCTGAAGCCGAAAGGACTGTACCTGATAATACGGTGCTTCCTTAGGCTGTGAGGAAACCTGAGGTAAAAAAATTTCTTTCCCAGCTGTTGCTGTGGATACGAGGTCCCAGAGACCATCCCCAAACAATTCCTCACCCTTATAAGGCAGAATCTTCATGTGCCTTCTAAGGTCAGCATCGCCTGTCCACTGCCGGGTCCCTAATACCCTCCTGGCAGAATGGACATTGCATTAATTCTGGATGCCAGCCGACAAATATCCCTCTGTGCATCCCTCATATATAAGACGACGTCTTTAATATGCTCTATGGTTAGCAAAATAGTATCCCTGTCCTGACAGGGTAATAGACCACGCTGTAGCAGCACTATCCATGCTGAGGCAATTGCAGGTCTCAATATAGTACCTGAGTGTGTATATACAGACTTCAGGATAGCCTCCTGCTTTTTATCAGCAGGCTCCTTCAAAGTGGCCATATCCTAAGACGGCAGTGCCACCTTTTTTGACAAACGTGTGAGCGCCTTAGGGGATATCTCCCAACGTGACCTATCCTCTGGCGGGAAAGGGTACGCCATCAGTAACTTTTTAGAAATTACCAGTTTCTTATCGGGGGAACCCACGCTTCTTCACACACTTCATTCACTCATCTGATGGGGGAACAAAACACTGGCTGCTTTTTCTCCCCAAACATAAAACCCCTTTTCTGTGGTACTTGGGCTAATGTCAGAAATGTGTAACACATTTTTTATTGCCGAGATCAAGCAACGGATGTACCTAGTGGATTGTGTATATGTCTCAACCTCGTTGACACTGGAGTCAGACTCCGTGTCGACATCTGTGTCTGCCATCTGAGGTAGCGGGCGTTTTTGAGCCCCTGATGGCCTTTGAGACGCCTGGGCAGGCGCGGGCTGAGAAGCCGGCTGTCCCACAGCTGTTACGTCATCCAGCCTTTTATGTAAGGAGTTGACACTGTCGGTTAATACCTTCCACCTATCCATCCACTCAGGTGTCGGCCCCGCAGGGGGTGACATCACATTTATCGGCATCTGCTCCGCCTCCACATAAGCCTCCTCATCAAACATGTCGACACAGCCGTACCGACACACCGCACACACACAGGGAATGCTCTGACTGAGGACAGGACCCCACAAAGCCCTTTGGGGAGACAGAGAGTATGCCAGCACACACCAGAGCGCTATATATACACAGGGATTAACACTGTAACTGAGTGATTTTCCCAAAAGCTGCTTGTATACACAATATTGCGCCTAAATTTAGTGCCCCCCCTCTCTTTTTTACCCTATGTAGTCTGGAAACTGCAGGGGAGAGCCTGGGAGCGATCCTTCCAGCGGAGCTGTGAGGGAAAATGGCGCCAGTGTGCTGAGGGAGATAGCCCCGCCCCTTTTTCGGCGGACTTCTCCCGCTTTTTTGTAGGTATATCTGGCAGGGGATTTTACACATATATAGTCTCTATGACTATATTATGTGTAGCAAAAAGAGGGTGGAGAAGAACAAGCGCCTATGGTGCAGTAAGTTCTTAAAAGTGTAAATTGACACTTGAGATAATATAAATGCGTACCAGATGGAGTCTTCAAAACACGTCTAATAGTAAGATGTCAGTCAGGAAATTTCTTCACCAACAACACCATCTACTTTTGAAAACTAGTTTCAGGGAGATTCCAGGTGGCAGCAGAAGGCGCCGTGCAGGGGTGTGTCGAACTCCGCCCAAGGGGTGTGTCTAGTTCCGCTTCTCCAATAGAGCTGCAAAACCCGAGCGTCCTCGGGTAGGTTCGAATTGCCCAATGAATAATAAAGTCGGAGGGTCTGATTATTATGTGTAGATTTGCCAGCCAAGGTACTTAATATTGCAGCCCAGGGCGCCCCCCCCCCCCCAGCGCCCTGCACCCATCAGTGACCGGAGTGTGAGGTGTGCATGGGAAGCAATGGCGCACAGCTGCAGTGCTGTGCGCTACCTTGATAAAGACCGAAGTCTTCTGCCGCCGATTTCCAGGACCGTCTTCTTGCTTCTGGCTCTGTAAGGGGGGGCGGCGGCGCGGCTCCGGGACCGGACGATCGAGGTCGGGCCCTGTGTTCGATCCCTCTGGAGCTAAAGGTGTCCAGTAGCCTAAGAAGCCCAAGCTAGCTGCAAGCAGGTAGGTTCGCTTCTTCTCCCCTTAGTCCCTTGTAGCAGCGAGTCTGTTGCCAGCAGATCTCACTGAAAATAAAAAAACCTAAATTAAACTTTCTTTTTCTAGGAGCTCAGGAGAGCCCCTAGTGGTGCATCCAGCTCAGCCGGGCACAAGATTCTAACTGAGGTCTGGAGGAGGGTCATAGAGGGAGGAGCCAGTGCACACCAGGTAGTCCTAAAGCTTTCTTTAGTTGTGCCAAGTCTCCTGCGGAGCCGCTATTCCCCATGGTCCTTACGGAGTCCCAGCATCCACTAAGGACGTCAGAGAAAACTAACAAGGCCGAAATCTGAACCTTGATAGATCCTAATCTCAATCTAGCATCCACACCTGCCTGTAGAAATAGGAGAAGTCGTCCTAATTGAAACTCCACCGCAGGAGACTTCTTGGTTACACACCAAGATACATATTTTCTCCAAATACGATGGTAATAATGTTTGGACGTTACCCCTTTCCTGGGCAGAATAAGTGTGGGAATGACTTCATTGGGAATACCCTTACGGGCTAGGATCTGGCGCTCAACAGCCATGCCGTCAAACACAACCACGGTAAGTCCTGATAAACTAATGGCCCCTGCTGAAACCGGTCCTCGCGAAGAGGAAGAGAAGATCAGGATACCAAGCCCTCCTTGGTCAGTCCGGAGCAATGAGTATTGCTCAAACTCCTGTTCTTCCGATGATCTTGAGAACTTTTGGAGTAAGTGGAAGTGGAGGTAACAGATACACCGACCGAAACACCCACTGAGTCACCAGTGCATCTATCGCTATTGCTTGTGGGTCTCTTGACCTGGAATAATATTTCTGAAGCTTCTTGTTGCGGCGTGATGCCATCATATCCACTTGAGGAACACCCCAACAACTTGCCACCTCCGCAAAGATTTCTTGGTGGAGGCCCCATTCTCCTGGATGGAGATCGTGTCTGCTGAGGAAGTCTGCTTTCCAGTTGTCCACTCCAGGAATGAAAATTGCTGACAGAGCTTTTGCATGTCTTTATGCCCAGAGGAGTATCTTCGTCACCTCTGCCATTGTTGCTCTGCTTTATTTTCGGCCTCGACAGTTTATGTAAGCTACTGCCGTTACATTGTCTGACTGGATCTGTATGGGACGACCTTGAAGGTGTGCCGTTTGATGAAGACTGTTGTACACAGCTCTCAACTCCAGAATGTTTATGTGAAGGCGAGTTTCTTAACTTGACCCTCTTCCTTGGAAGCTTTCGCCTTGCGTGACTGCTCCCCATCTTCGGAGACTTGCATCCGTGGTCACCAGGATCCTGGCCTAAATCCCGAACCTGCGTCCCTCCAGGAGGTGAGAAATTTGTAGCCACCACAGGAGCGAAATTCTGGCTTTCGCTGACAAGATTATTCTTTGATGCATGTGGAGGTGCGACCCTGACCACTTGTCCAGTAGGTCCCACTGGAAGACCCTGGCATGGAAAAGGCCATATTGTAGCGCCTCGTACGCTGCTACCATTTTCCCCAACAGGCGAATGCACTGATGAATTGATACTGTTCTTTGTCTCAAACGTTGTTTGACCATGCTCTGACTGTCCTGAGCCTTTTCCAGCAGTAGAAATACTCTGTATCTCGGTGTCCAATACCATTGCCAAAAATGATTATCTCATTGTCGGTTCGAACTGCGATTTTGGCAAGTTGATGATCCAACCGTGCTGTTGAAGCACCTTCGGGGACAATGCTATGTTCTGGAGTAGCTTTTCCCTGGATCTGGCTTTTAAGAGGAGATCGTCCAATTATGGAATTATGTTGACTCCTTATTTGCGAAGGAGAACCATCATCTTCGCCATCACCTTTGGTGAATATTCTCGGAGCCGTGAAAAGCCCGAACAGTAATGTCTGTAATTGGTAGTGGCAATCCTGAACCGCAAACCTCAAGTATGCTTGACGTGGCGGGTAAATGGGGACATGCAAGTAAGCATCCTTCATGTCCATCGACACCAGAAATTCCTTTTCTTCCAAGCTGGAAATCACCGCTCTCAAGGATTCCATCTTGAATTTGAACCTTTTCAAATAAAGATTCAGAGATTTTAGGTTTAAAATCGGTCTGACAGAGCCATCCGGCTTCGGCACCACAAGCAGGCTTGAATAAAAACCTTGGTTTCTTTGTTCGGCAGGAACCAAGGCAATTATTTTGTCTTGACATAATTTGTGTATTGCGTTCAGGACATTTGTGCCGTCCTGAGCAGAAACTGGCATGGCTGATTTAAAAAAATAAAATAAAAATAAAAAATCGGCATGGGGGAAGGTCTTGAAATTCTAACCTGTAACCTTGGGATACTATCTGTAATATCCAAGGATCCAGGTCTGAGTGAAGCCAGACCTGGCTGAAATAATAAGAATTAACTCACCGGTAATTCTATTTCTCGTAGTCCGTAGTGGATGCTGGGGAATAGACGGGCTCCGCAGGAGACTGGGCACGCTAAAGAAAAGATTAGGTACTATCTGGTGTGCACTGGCTCCTCCCTCTATGCCCCTCCTCCAGACCTCAGTTAGGGAAACTGTGCCCGGAAGAGCTGACATTACAAGGAAAGGAAATTTTGAATCCAGGGTAAGACTCATACCAGCCACACCAAACAGTATGAACAACAACTGAGCCTCACTCAACGGATGGCTCATAACAATAACCCTTAGTTAAGCAATAACTATATACACGTATTGCAGAAAGTCCGCACTTGGGACGGGCGCCCAGCATCCACTACGGACTACGAGAAATAGAATTACCGGTGAGTAAATTCTTATTTTCTCTGACGTCCTAGTGGATGCTGGGAACTCCGTAAGGACCATGGGGATTATACCAAAGCTCCCAAACGGGCGGGAGAGTGCGGATGACTCTGCAGCACCGAATGAGCAAACACAAGGTCCTCCTCAGCCAGGGTATTAAACTTGTAGAACTTTGCAAATGTGTTTGAACCCGACCAAGTAGCCGCTCGGCAAAGCTGTAAAGCCGAGACCCCTCGGGCAGCCGCCCAAGAAGAGCCCACCTTCCTTGTGGAATGGACTTTCACCGATTTTGGATGCGGCAATCCAGCCGCAGAATGAGCCTGCTGAATCGTGCTACAGATCCAGCGAGCAATAGTTTGCTTTGAAGCAGGAGCACCCAGCTTGTTTGGTGCATGCAAGATAAACAGCGAGTCAGTCTTCCTGACTCCAGCCGTTCTGGAACATATATTTTCAAAGCCCTGACTACGTCCAGCCACTTGGAGTCTTCCAAATCCCGAGTAGCCGCAGGCGCCGCAATAGGTTGGTTCAAATGAAACGATGACACCACCTTTGGGAGAAATTGGGGACGAGTCCTCAATTCTGTCCTGTCCATATGGAAGATCAGATATGGGCTTTTACATGACAAAGCCGCCAACTCCGACACACGCCTAGCCGATGCTAAGGCCAACAGCATGACCACTTTCCACGTGAGATACTTTAGTTCCACGGTCTTAAGTGGCTCAAACCAGTGGGATTTCAGGAAATCCAACACAACGTTAAGATCCCAGGGTGCCACTGGTGGCACAAAAGGGGGCTGAATATGCAGCACTCCCTTAACAAATGTCTGAACCTCAGGCAGTGAAGCCAGTTCTTTTTGAAAGAAAATGGATAGGGCCGAAATCCGGACCTTTATGGACCCCAATTTTAGGCCCATAGTCACCCCTGACTGTAGGAAGTGCAGGAAACGACCCAGTTGGAATTCCTCTGTAGGGGCCTTCCTGGCCTCACACCAAGCAACATACTTCCGCCATATACGGTGATTATGCTTTGCTGTCACGTCTTTCCTAGCCTTTATCAGCGTAGGAATAACTTCATCCGGAATGCCTTTTTCCGCTAGGATCCGGCGTTCAACCGCCATGCCGTCAAACGCAGCCGCGGTAAGTCTTGGAACAGACAGGGCCCTTGTTGCAGCAGGTCCTGTCTGAGAGGCAGAGGCCATGGGTCCTCTGTGCGCATTTCTTGCAGTTCCGGGTACCAAGTCCTTCTTGGCCAGTCCGGAACAATGAGTATTGTTCTTATTCCTCTCTTTCTTACTATTCTCAGTACTTTTGGTATGAGAGGAAGAGGAGGAAACACATATACCGACTGGTACACCCACGGTGTCACTAGGGCGTCCACAGCTATCGCCTGAGGGTCCCTTGACCTGGCGCAATATCTTTTTAGCTTTTTGTTGAGGCGGGACGCCATCATGTCCACCTGTGGCCTTTCCCAACGATTTACAATCAGCTGGAAGACTTCTGGATGAAGTCCCCACTCTCCCGGGTGGAGGTCGTGCCTGCTGAGGAAGTCTGCTTCCCAGTTGTCCACTCCCGGAATGAACACTGCTGACAGTGCTATCACGTGATTTTCCGCCCATCGGAGAATCCTTGTGGCTTCTGCCATCGCCATCCTGCTTCTTGTGCCGCCCTGTCGGTTTACATAGGCGACCGCCGTGATGTTGTCTGACTGAATCAGCACCGGCTGGTTTTGAAGCAGGGGTTTTGCCTGACTTAGGGCATTGTAAATGGCCCTTAGTTCCAGAATATTTATGTGTAGGGAAGCCTCCTGACTCGACCATTGTCCTTGGAAGTTTCTTCCCCGAGTGACTGCCCCCCAACCTCGGAGGCTTGCATCCGTGGTCACCAGGACCCAGTCCTGTATGCCGAATCTGCGGCCCTCGAGAAGATGAGCACTCTGCAGCCACCACAGCAGAGACACCCTGGCCCTCGGGGACAGGGTGATCAGCCGATGCATCTGAAGATGCGATCCGGACCACTTGTCTAACAGATCCCACTGAAAGATCCTTGCATGGAACCTGCCGAATGGAATTGCCTCGTAAGAAGCTACCATCTTTCCCAGGACTCGCGTGCAGTGATGCACCGACACCTGTTTTGGTTTTAGGAGGTCTCTGACCAGAGATGACAACTCCTTGGCCTTCTCATCCGGGAGAAACACCTTCTTCTGTTCTGTGTCCAGAATCATACCCAGGAACAGCAGACGCGTCGTAGGAACCAGCTGCGACTTTGGGATATTCAGAATCCAGCCGTGCTGTTGTAGCACTTCCTGAGATAGTGCTACTCCGACCAACAACTGCTCCCTGGACCTCGCCTTTATAAGGAGATCGTCCAAGTACGGTATAATTATAACTCCCTTCTTCCGAAGGAGTATCATCATTTCGGCCATTACTTTGGTAAATACCCTCGGTGCCGTGGACAGACCAAACGGCAACGTCTGGAATTGGTAATGGCAGTCCTGTACCACAAAACGGAGGTACACCTGGTGAGGTGGGTAAATGGGGACATGAAGGTAAGCATCCTTGATGTCCAGTGATACCATGTAATCCCCCTCTTCCAGGCTTGCAATAACCGCCCTGAGCGATTCCATTTTGAACTTGAACTTCCTTATATAAGTGTTCAAGGATTTCAAATTTAGAATGGGTCTCACCGAACAGTCTGGTTTCGGTACCACAAACATTGTGGAATAGTAACCCCGTCCCTGTTGAAGGAGGGGAACTTTGATTATCACCTGCTGGAGGTACAGCTTGTGAATTGCCGCCAGTACTACCTCCCTGTCCTGGGGAGTAGCTGGCAAGGCTGATTTGAGGTAACGGCGAGGGGGGAGACATCTCGAACTCCAGCTTGTATCCCTGAGATGCCACTTGTAGAACTCAGAGATCCACCTGTGAGCGAACCCACTGGTCGTTGAAGTTCCGGAGACGGGCCCCCACCGCACCTGGCTCCACATGTGGAGCCCCAGCGTCATGCGGTGGACTTAGTGGAAGCAGGGGAGGATTTTTGATCTTGGGAACTGGCTGTATGGTGCAGCTTTTTCCCTATACCCCTGCCTCTGGGGAGAAAGGACGCGCCTCTAACCCGCTTGCCTTTCTGAGGCCGAAAGGACTGTACTTGATAATACGGTGCTTTCTTAGGCTGTGAGGGAACCTGAGGTAAAAAAGTCGACTTCCCAGCTGTTGCTGTGGATACGAGGTCCGAAAGACCGTCCCCAAACAATTCCTCACCCTTATAAGGCAAAATTTCCATGTGCCTTTTAGAATCAGCATCACCTGTCCACTGCCGAGTCCATAATACTCTCCTGGCAGAAATGGACATTGCATTAATTCTAGATGACAGCCGGCAAATGTCCCTCTGTGCATCTCTCATATATATAAGACTACGTCTTTAATATGCTCTATGGTTAGCAATATAGTGTCCCTGTCAAGGGAATCAATGTTATCAGACAGGGAATCAGACCACGCTGCTGCAGCACTACACATCCATGCTGAAGCAATAGCAGGTCTCAGTATAGTACCTGAGTGTGTATACACAGACTTCAGGATAGCCTCCTGCTTTCTATCTGCAGGCTCCTTTAAGGCGGCCGTATCCTGAGAAGGCAGTGCCACCTTTTTTGATAAGCGTGTGAGCGCCTTGTCCACCTTAGGGGATGTCTCCCAGCGTAACCTATCCGTTGGCGGGAAAGGGTACACCATCAGTAACCTCTTAGAAATCACTAGTTTCTTATCAGGGGAACACCACGCTTCTTCACACAATTCATTTAATTCATCAGATGGGGGAAAAGTCACTGGCTGCTTTTTCTCCCCAAACATAATACCCTTTTTAGTGGTAACCGGGTTAATGTCAGAAATGTGCAACACATTTTTCATTGCCGTAATCATGCATCGGATGGCCCTAGTGGATTGTATATTTGTCTCATCCTCGTCGACACTGGAGTCAGACTCCGTGACGACATCTGTGTCTGCCATCTGAGGTAGCGGGCGTTTTTGAGCCCCTGACGGCCTCTGAGATGTCTGGGCAGGCGCGGGCTGAGATGCCGGCTGTCCCAAAGCTGCGTCATCGAACCTTTTATGCAAGGAGTTGACACGGTCGGTTAATACCTTCCACATATCCATCCACTCAGGTGTCGGCCCCGCAGGGGGCGACATCACACTTATCGGCACCTGCTCCGCCTCCACGTAAGCGTCCTCATCAAACATGTCGGCACAGCCGTACCGACACACACAGGGAATGCTCTGACTGAGGACAGGACCCCACAAAGTCCTTTGGGGAGACAGAGAGAGAGTATGCCAGCACACACCAAAGCACTATATAACAGAGGGATATACACTATACACAAAGTGAATTTTCCCCCTATAGCTGCTTATATCACAATTTGCACCTAAATTTATGTGCCCCCCCTCTCTTTTTTACCCTTTCTGTAGTGTATACTGCAGGGGAGAGCCTGGGGAGCGTCCTTCCAGCAGAGCTGTGAAGAGAAAATGGAGCTGGCTGTGCTGAGGGAGATAGCCCCGCCCCTTCAACGGCGGGCTTCTCCCGCTTTTTATAACATTAATGGCGGGGGTTTCTGCACATACAGTGTTAAACACTGTATTATGTGCTTTTTATTGCCAAAAGGTATATTAATTGCTGCCCAGGGCGCCCCCCCCGCCAGCGCCCTGCACCCACCAGTGACCAGAGCGTGTGGTGTTCTGTGGGAGCAAGGGCGCACAGCTGCAGTGCTGTGCGCTACCTTATTGAAGACCGAAGTCTTCAGCCGCCTATTTCTTCCGGTTTCTTCCGTCTTCTGGCTCTGCAAGGGGGACGGCGGCGCGGCTCCGGGAACGGACGATCGAGGTCGGGCCCTGTGTTCGATCCCTCTGGAGCTCATGGTGTCCAGTAGCCTAGAAGCACAAGCTAGCTGCAAGCAGGTAGGTTTGCTTCTCTCCCCTAAGTCCCACGTAGCAGTGAGTCTGTTGCCAGCAGATCTCACTGAAAATAAAAATAAGAATTTACTTACCGATAATTCTATTTCTCGTAGTCCGTAGTGGATGCTGGGAACTCCGTAAGGACCATGGGGATTAGCGGCTCCGCAGGAGACTGGGCACAAAAAAGAAAGCTTTAGGACTACCTGGTGTGCACTGGCTCCTCCCCCTATGACCCTCCTCCAAGCCTCAGTTAGGATACTGTGCCCGGACGAGCGTACACAATAAGGAAGGATTTTGAATCCCGGGTAAGACTCATACCAGCCACACCAATCACACCGTACAACTTGTGATATGAAACCCAGTTAACAGCATGATAACAGAGGAGCCTCTGAATAGATGGCTCACAACAAGAACCCGATTAGTTAACAATAACTATGTACAAGTATTGCAGACAATCCGCACTTGGGATGGGCGCCCAGCATCCACTACGGACTACGAGAAATCGAATTATCGGTAAGTAAATTCTTATTTTCTCTGACGTCCTAGTGGATGCTGGGAACTCCGTAAGGACCATGGGGATTATACCAAAGCTCCCAAACGGGCGGGAGTGCGGATGACTCTGCAGCACCGAATGAGAGAACTCCAGGTCCTCCTCAGCCAGGGTATCAAATTCATAGAATTTCGCAAACGTGTTTTCCCCTGACCAAGTAGCTGCTCGGCAAAGTTGTAAAGCCGAGACCCCTCGGGCAGCCGCCCAAGATGAGCCCACCGTCCTTGTGGAATGGGCTTTTATTGATATAGGCTGCAGTAATCCTACCGCAGAATGCGCCAGCTGAATAGTGCTACAAATCCAGCGCGCAATAGACTGCTTAGAAGCAGGAGCACCCAGCTTGTTGGGTGCCATCAGGATAAACAGCGAGTCAGTGTTCCTGACTCCAGCCGTCCTGGAAAAATAAAATTTTCAGGGCCCTGACTACATCCCGCAACTTGGAATCCTCCAAGTCCCCAGTAGCCGCAGGCACCACAATAGGTTGGTTCAAGTGAAAACCTGAGACCACCTTCGGGAGAAACTGAGGACGAGTCCTCAACTCTGCCCTATCCATATAGAAAATCAGATAAGGCCTTTTACATGACAAAGCCGCCAATTCTGACACACGCCTGGCCAAGGCCAAGAGCATGACCACTTTCCACGGGAGATACTTTAGCTCCATGGTTTTAAGTGGCTCTACCCATGCGACTTTAGGAAATCCAACACCACGTTGAGATCCAAAAAGTGCCACAGGAGGCACAAAAAGGAGGCTGAATATGTAGTACTCCTTTAACCAAAGTCTGAACTTCAGGCAGTGAAGCCAGTTCATTCTGGAAGAAATTCGACAGAGCCGAAATCTGGACCTTGATGGACCCCAATTTGAGGCCCAAACGTCACCCCTGCTTGCAGGAAGTGCAGGAATCGACATAGTTGAAATTCCTCCGTCGGGGCCTTCATGGCCTCCCACCAAGCAACAAATCTTCGCCAAACGCGGCGATAATGTCTTGCGGTGACATCCTTCCTGGCTATGATCAGGGTAGGGATGACTTCCTTCGGAATACCCTTTTCCTTTAGGATCCGGTGTTCTACCGCCATGCCGTCAAACGCAGCCGCGGTAAGTCTTGGAACAGACAGGGTCCCTGCTGCAGCAGGTCTTGTCTGAGCGGCAGAGGCCAAGGGTCCTCTGCCAGCATCTCTTGAAGTTCCGGGTACCAAGCTCTTCATGGCCAATCCGGAACCCCGAGTATGGTTTTCACTCAACGCCTTATTATTCTCAGTACCTTGGGTATGAGAGGTAGAGGAGGAGACACATAAACCGACTGGTACACCCATGGTGTCACTAGAGCGTCCCCAGCGATCGCCTGAGGGTCCCTTGACCTGGCGCCATATCTTTTCAACTTCTTGTTGAGGCGGGACGCCATCATGTCCACCCGTGGTCATTCCCAACGGTTTACCCGCATTTGGAAAACTTCTGGATGAAGTCCCCATTCTCCTGGGTGTAGGTCGCCCATCGGAGAATCCTTGTGGCTTCTGCCATCGCCATCCTGCTTCTTGTGCCGCCCTGTCTGTTTACATGGGCGACCGCCGTGATGTCGTCTGATTGGATCAGTACCGGATGGTTCTGAAGCAGGGGCCTTGCTTGGCTTAGGGTATTGTAAATGGCCCTTAGCTGCAGAATATTTATGTGAAGCGAAATCTCCTTGGAAATTTCTTCCCTGTGTGACTGCACCCCAGCCCCGAAGGCTGGCATCCGTGGTCACCAGGACCCAGTCCTGTATTCCAAATCTGCGGCCCTCTAGTAGATGAGCCCTCTGCAGCCACCACAGCAGCTACACCCTGTTTCTTGCTGACAGGGTTATCCGCTGTTGTATCTGTAGATGGGACCCGGACCATTAGTCCCACAGGTCCCACTGGAACGTCCTTGCGTGGAGTCTTCCGAATGGAATTATGCTTCGTACGAGGCTACCATTTTTCCCAGGACTCGTGTGCATTGATGTACCGACACCTGTCCTGGTTTTAGGATGTCTCTGACTAGAGATGACAACTCCTCGGCTTTTTCCACTGGAAGAAACACTCTTTTCTGGTCTGCGTTCAGAAACATTCCCAGGAACAGAAGACGTGTCGTCGGGACCAGCTGTGACTTTGGAATATTGAGAATCCAGTCGTGCTGTTGTAGCACTTCTGCTACCCCCACTACCAACTGTTCTTTGGACCTCGCCTTTATCAGGAGATCGTCCAAGTACGGGAAAATAAAAACTTTCTTCTTGCGAAGGAGTATCGTCACTTCGGCCATTACCTAGGTAAAGACCTTCGGTGTCGTGGACAACTCCAACGGCCGCGTCTGGAACTGATAGTGACAGTCCTGTACCACATATCTGAGGTACTCCTGGTGAGGGGGGTAAATGGGGACATGCAGGTACGCATCCTTGATGTCCAGGGAGACCCTGTAATTCCCCTCGTCCAGGCTCGTAATAACCGCCCTGAGCGATTCCATCTTGAACTTGAATCTTCTGATATAAAAGTTTAAGTATTTTAATTTCAAGATGGGTCTCACCGAACCGTTTCGGTACCACAACCACTGTGGAATAGTAACCCCTTCCTTGCTGAAGGAGGGGTACCTTGACAATCACTTGTTGTGATTATAGAGTTGAATATCCACCAACACCGTCTCCCTGGCAGAGGGAGGTGCCGGTAAGGCAGATTTTAGGAAACGGCGGGGGGAAGAACGTCTCGAACTCCAGCCTGTACCCCTGAGATCCTGCTTGAAGGACCCAGGGATCCATGTGAGAGAGCCCACTGTCCGCTGAAATATCTGAGACGGGCCCCCACCGTACCCGGGTCCGCCTGAGCAGCCCCAGCACCATGCTGTGGACCTACCGGACGCAGGGAGGACTTCTGCTCTTGGGAACTAGCTGTGTGTTGCAGCTTTTTTCCTCTACCTTTGCCTCTCGGCAGAAAGGATGAGCCTCTAGCCCTCTTGCTTTTCTGGGGCCGAAAGGACTGTACTTGATGATACGGTGCTTTCCTTTGTTGTGGGGTAGCCTGTGGCAAAAAAAATCGATTTCCCAGCAGTAGCTGTGGAAACTAGGTCCGAAAAACTAATCCCCAAACAGTTTTACCCCCTTACCATTGTCCAGTCCATAACCCCCGTCTGGCGGCAATGGACCTAGCGCTTATTTTTGATGCCAGCCGGCAAATATCCCTCTGAGCATCACGCATGTATAAGACCACGTCTTTTATATGCTCTATTTTCAGCAAAATATTGTCCCTATCCATAGTTATTTTCCGACAGGGAATCTGACCACGCAGCGGGAGCACTGCACATCCATGCCGAAGCAACGGCTGGTCGCAATATAATGCCCTAGTGTGTGACCATATCTTATAGGATAAACTCCTGCTTTCTATCAGCAGGTTCCTTCAGGGCGGCCGTATCCGGAGACGGTAGTGCCACCTTTTCTGATAAGCGTGTAAGCGCTGTATCTACCCTATGGGGTGTTTCCCCGCGTGACCTATCCTCTGGCGGGAAAGGGTACGCTGCCAATAACCGTTGTAGAAATTATCAATTTCTTACCGGGGGAAGACCACTCTTCCTCACACACCTCATTTAATTTCTCAGATGCAGGAAAAACTACTAATAGTTTTCTCTCACCAAACACAATACCCTTTTATGTGGTACCTGGGGTATAATCATAAATGTGTAATACATTTTTCATTGCCTCAATCCTGTAACGGGTGGACCTATTTGGAGGGTACACCAGTCTCATCGATGTCGACACTGGAGTCAGTATCCGTGTCGACATCTGTGTCTGTTATTTGAGGTAGCGGGCGATTTTAAAGCCCCCCATGACATTTGAGACGCTGGAACAGGCACAAGCTGAGTAGCCGGCTGTTCCGTGTCGTCGACCTTTTATGTAAAGAGTTGACACTTTCACATAATCCTTCCATAAGTTCAACCACCCCGGTGTCGACCCCGCAGTGGGTGACAACATATTTACAGGCATTCGCTCCGCCTCCACCTCATTATCCTCCAATTACCTGTCGACACAGCCGTACCGACACACAGCACACACACAGGGAATGCTCTGATAGAGGACAGGACCCCACAAAGCCCTTTGGGGAGACAGAGGGAGAGTATGCCAGCACACACCAGGGCGCTATATATCACAGGGATAGCACCTATAAAAAAGTGTTTTCCCTTATAGCTGCATATATTTGTATACTGCGCCTAAATTGTGCCCCCCCTCTCTTTTTAACCCTTTCTGTAGTGTATTAACTGCAGGGGAGAGCCAGGGAGCTTCCCTCCAACGGAGCTGTGAGGGAAAATGGCGCCAGTGTGCAGAGGAGATAGGCTCCGCCCCTTCTCGGCAGACTTTACTCCCGCTTTTTTCTGGAATCTGGCAGGGGTTAATATACATCCATATAGCCCTGGGGGTTATATGTGATGTATTTTTGCCAGCCAAGGTGTTTATATTGCTGCTCAGGGCGCCCCCCCCCCAGCGCCCTGCACCCATCAGTGACCGGAGTGTGTGGTGTGCATGAGGAGCAATGGCGCACAGCTGCAGTGCTGTGCGCTACCTTGGTGAAGACTGAGGTCTTCTGCCGCCGATTTTCCGGACCTCTTCTTGCTTCTGGCTCTGTAAGGGGGCCGGCGGCGCGGCTCTGGGACCGGACTCCGAGGCTGGGCCTGTGTTCGGTCCCTCTGGAGCTAATGGTGTCCAGTAGCCTAAGAAGCCCAAGCTGGCTGCAAGCAGGCAGGTTCGCTTCTTCTCCCCTTAGTCCCTCGATGCAGTGAGCCTGTTGCCAGCAGGTCTCACTGAAAATAAAAAACCTAAAACTAACTTTTTCTAAGAAGCTCAGGAGAGCCCCCTAGATTGCACCCAGCTCGGTCGGGCACAAAAATCTAACTGAGGCTTGGAGGAGGGTCATAGGGGGAGGAGCCAGTGCACACCAGGTAGTCCTAAAGCTTTCTTTTTTGTGCCCAGTCTCCTGCGGAGCCGCTAATCCCCATGGTCCTTACGGAGTTCCCAGCATCCACTAGGACGTCAGAGAAAAACCTAACAAATACTTTTCTTTTTAGTGAACTCAGGAGAGCCCACTAAGAGCATCCAGCTCAGGCCGGGCACAGATTATAACGGAGGTCTGGAGGAGGGGCATAGAGGGAGGAGCCAGTGCACACCAGATGTAGTACCTAATATTTTCTTTAAAGAAGTGCCCAGTCTCCTGCGGAGCCCGTCTATTCCCCATGGTCCTTACGAAGTACCCAGCATCTACTAGGACGTCAGAGAAAAACCTAATAAATACTTTCTTTACTAGTAAGCTCAGGAGAGCCCACTAGGAGCACCCAGCTCTGGCCGGGCACAGATTCTAACTGAGGTCTGGAGGAGCCAGTGCACACCAGATAGTACCTAATCTTTTCTTTAGAGTGCCCAGTCTCCTGCGGAGCCTGTCTATTCCCCATGGTCCTTACGGAGTTCCCAGCATCCACTAGGACATCAGAGAAATAGAAGACGTGCCCCCACCCGATCGCACTTTCGCAGAGGAGCCTCAGCGTCATGCTGTGGCTTTTGCAGAAGTAGTTGCTGACTTCTGCTCCTGGGAGCTTGACGGTGTTGTAGATTTTCTACCTTTTCCTGTGACAAAAGGGGTACTCTTAACCTTTTTGTGCCGAAAGGACTGCATAGTATGCGAATGATATACTTTTTTTTTGTGGAGCCGGTGCAGCTGCCGACAGCAGAAATGCTGACTTGCCAGATGTAGTAGTTGAGATCATGGCATCTAGTTTCCAAAGAGGACCTCTCCATTGTAGGGGAGCACCCAATATTTCTTTTGGATGCAGCATCCCATTGGCGGATCCAGAGCGCCCTGCAGCTGAAATCACCATAGTAGAGGCCCTTGAGCCCAGTAAGCCTATGTCCTTCATAGCCTCAACCAAGTAACCTGCAGAATCTTTGGTATGACCTAGAATTTGCAGCATATCATCTTTATCGACCGTGTCAATATTAACAATTAAATTGTCTGCCCACTTTTCCACTGCGTTACCTACCCACGCAGAAGCAATCGCGGGCTTGAGTAACGTACCCGTAGCAACATAGACGGACTGTAAAGTCGTCTCTAATTTGCGTTCAGCAGGTTCTTTTAATGAAGCTGACCCTGGGGCAGGTAAATAAGAATTTACTTACCGATAATTCTATTTCTTGTAGTCCGTAGTGGATGCTGGGAACTCCGTAAGGACCATGGGGAATAGCGGCTCCGCAGGAGACTGGGCACAAAAGTAAAAGCTTTAGGACTACCTGGTGTGCACTGGCTCCTCCCCCTATGACCCTCCTCCAAGCCTCAGTTAGGATACTGTGCCCGGACGAGCGTACACAATAAGGAAGGATTTTGAATCCCGGGTAAGACTCATACCAGCCACATCAATCACACCGTACAACCTGTGATCTGAACCCAGTTAACAGCATGATAACAGAGGAGCCTCTGAAAAGATGGCTCACAACAATAATAACCCGATTTTTGTAACAAAAACTATGTACAAGTATTGCAGACAATCCGCACTTGGGATGGGAGCCCAGCATCCACTACAGACTACGAGAAATAGAATTATCGGTAAGTAAATTCTTATTTTCTCTGACATCCTAGTGGATGCTGGGAACTCCGTAAGGACCATGGGGATTATACCAAAGCTCCCAAACGGGCGGGAGAGTGCGGATGACTCTGCAGCACCGAATGAGAGAACTCAAGGTCCTCCTCAGCCAGGGTATCAAATTTGTAGAATTTAGCAAACGTGTTTGCCCCTGACCAAGTAGCTGCTCGGCAAAGTTGTAAAGCCGAGACCCCTCGGGCAGCCGCCCAAGATGAGCCCACCTTCCTTGTGGAATGGGCTTTTACAGATTTTGGCTGTGGCAGGCCTGCCACAGAATGTGCAAGCTGAATTGTACTACAAATCCAACGAGCAGCTTGTTGGGTGCATACAGGATAAACAGCGAGTCAGATTTCCTGACTCCAGCCGTCCTGGAAACATATTTTCAGGGCCCTGACTACGTCCAGCAACTTGGAGTCCTCCAAGTCCCTATTAGCCGCAGGTACCACAATAGGCTGGTTCAAGTGAAACGCTGAAACCACCTTAGGGAGAAATTGAGGACGAGTCCTCAATTCTGCCCTGTCCGTATGAAAAATTAGGTAAGGGCTTTTATAGGATAAAGCCGCCAATTCTGAGACACGCCTGGCTGAAGCCAGGGCTAACAGCATTACCACTTTCCAAGTGAGATATTTTAAGTCTACAGTGGAGAGTGGTTCAAACCAATGTGATTTTAGGAACCCCAAAACTACATTGAGATCCCAAGGTGCCACTGGAGGCACAAAAGGAGGCTGTATATGCAGTACCCCCTTGACAAACGTCTGGACTTCAGGCACAGAAGCCAGTTCTTTTTGGAAGAAAATCGACAGGGCCGAAATTTGAACCTTAATGGACCCTAATTTTAGGCCCATAGACAGTCCTGTTTGCAGGAAATGCAGGAAACGACCCAGTTGAAATTTCTCTGTAGGGGCCTTCCTGGCCTCGCACCACGCAACATATTTACGCCAAATACGGTGATAATGCTGTACGGTTACATCCTTCCTGGCTTTGATCAGGGTAGGGATGACTTCATCCGGAATGCCTTTTTCTTTCAGGATCCGGCGTTCAACCGGCATGCCGTCAAACACAGCCGCGGTAAGTCTTGGAACAGACAGGGTCCCTGCTGGAGCAGGTCCTTTCTTAGAGGTAGAGGCCACGGGTCCTCTGTGAGCATCTCTTGAAGTTCCGGGTACCAAGTCCTTCTTGGCCAACCCGAGCCACGAGTATAGTCCTTACTCCTCTCCTTCTTATGATTCTCAGTACCTTGGGTATGAGAGGCAGAGGAGGGAACACATACACTGACTGGTACACCCACGGTGTTACCAGAGCGTCCACAGCTATTGCCTGAGGGTCCCTTGACCTGGCGCAATATCTGTCCAGTTTTTTGTTGAGGCGGGACGCCATCATGTCCACCTTTGGTTTTTCCCAACGGTTCACAATCATGTGGAAGACTTCTGGGTGAAGTCCCCACTCCCCCGGGTGGAGGTCGCGTCTGCTGAGGAAGTCTGCTTCCCAGTTGTCCACTCCCGGAATGAACACTGCTGACAGTGCTATCACATGATTTTCCGCCCAGCGGAGAATCCTTGCAACTTCTGTCATTGCCCTCCTGCTTCTCGTGCAGCCCTGTCTGTTTACGTGGGCGACTGCCGTGATGTTGTCTGACTGGATCAGCACCGGCTGACCTTGAAGCAGAGGTCTTGCTAGGCTTAGAGCATTGTGAAGTAATGTCTCCAGGCTTGACCACAAGCCCTGGAAATTTCTTCCCTGTGTGACTGCTCCCCAGCCTCTCAGGCTGGCATCCGTGGTCACCAGGACCCAGTCCTGAATGCCGAATCTGCGTCCCTCTAGAAGATGAGCACTCTGCAACCACCACAGGAGAGACACCCTTGTCCTTGGTGACAAGATTATCCGCTGATGCATCTGAAGATGCGACCCGGACCATTTGTCTAGCAGATCCCACTGGAAGGTTCTTGCGTGGAATCTGCCAAATGGGATTGCTTCGTAAGAAGCCACCATCTTTCCCAGGACCCTTGTGCATTGATGCACTGAGACTTGCCCTGGTTTTAGGAGATTTCTGACTAGTTCGGATAACTCCCTGGCTTTCTCCTCCGGGAGAAACACCTTTTTCTGGACTGTGTCCAGGATCATCCCTAGGAATAGAAGTCGTGTCGTCGGGATCAGCTGTGATTTTGGAATATTGAGAATCCAACCGTGCTGGCGCAGCACTATCTGAGATAGTGCTACCCCGACTTCCAACTGTTCCCTGGATCTTGCCCTTATCAGGAGATCGTCCAAGTAAGGGATAACTAAAACTCCCTTCCTTCGAAGGAGTATCATCATTTCGGCCATTACCTTGGTAAAGACCCTGGGTGCCGTGGACAATCCAAACTGGAGCGTCTGAAACTGATAGTGACAGTTCTGTACCACAAACCTGAGGTACCCTTGGTGAGAAGGGTAAATTGGGACATGTAGGTAAGCATCTTTGATGTCCAGAGACACCATATAGTCCCCTTCTTCCAGGTTTGCAATCACTGCTCTGAGTGACTCCATCTTGAATTTGAACCTTTGTATGTAAGTGTTCAAGGATTTTAGGTTTAAAATTGGTCTCACCAAGCCGTCCGGCTTCGGTACCACAAATAGTGTGGAATAGTACCACTTTCCCTGTTGTAGGAGGGGTACCTTGATTATCACCTGCTGGGAATACAGCTTGTGAATGGCTTCCAATACTGCCTCCCTGTCTGAGGGAGACGTCGGTAAAGCAGACTTTAGAAAACGGCAAGGGGGAGACGTCTCAAATTCATATTTGTACCCGAGATACCACTTGAAGGATCCAGGGGTCCACTTGCGAGTGGGCCCACTGTGCACTGAACTTCTTGAGACGGGCCCCCACCGTGCCTGAGTCCGCTTTTAAAGCCCCAGCGTCATGCTGAGGACTTTGCGGAGGCGGGAGAGGGCTTTTGTTCCTGAGAACTGGCTGTTTGTTGCAGCCTTTTCCCTCTCCCTCTGCCACGGGGCAGAAATGAGGCGCCTTTTGCCCGCTTGCCCTTATGGGGCCGAAAGGACTGCGCCTGATAATACGGCGTCTTCTTAGGTTGAGAAGCTACCTGGGGTAAAAATGTGGATTTTCCAGCAGTTGCCGTGGCTACCAGGTCTGATAGACCTACCCCAAATAACTCCTCCCCCTTATAAGGCAATACTTCCATGTGCCTTTTAGAATCCGCATCGCCTGACCACTGCCGCGTCCATAAACCTCTTTCTCTAACGTCCTAAGTGGATGCTGGGGACTCCGTCAGGACCATGGGGTTTAGCGGCTCCGCAGGAGACAGGGCACAATAATAAAAGCTTTAGGATCAGGTGGTGTGCACTGGCTCCTCCCCCTATGACCCTCCTCCAAGCCTCAGTTAGATTTTTGTGCCCGGCCGAGAAGGGTGCAATCTAGGTGGCTCTCCTGAGCTGCTTAGAATAAAAGTTTAAGTTAGGTTTTTTATTTTCAGTGAGTCCTGCTGGCAACAGGCTCACTGCTACGAGGGACTTAGGGGAGAGAAGTAAACTCACCTGCGTGCAGGATGGATTTGCTTCTTAGGCTACTGGACACCATTAGCTCCAGAGGGAGTCGGAACACAGGTCTCACCCTGGGGTTCGTCCCGGAGCCGTGCCGCCGACCCCCCTTGCAGATGCCGAAGTTGAAGAGGTCCAGAAACAGGCGGCAGAAGACTTTCAGTCTTCATAAGGTAGCGCACAGCACTGCAGCTGTGCGCCATTGTTGTCAGCACACTTCATACCAGCGGTCACTGAGGGTGCAGGGCGCTGGGGGGGGGCGCCCTGGGCAGCAATGTATTATACCTTTTTTATGGCTAAAATACATCACATATAGCCCTTGAGGCTATATGGATGTATTTAACCCCTGCCAGATCTCACAAACTCCGGGAGAAGAGCCCGCCGTTTTAGGGGGCGGGGCCTATTCTCCTCAGCACACGGCGCCATTTTCCTGCTCAGCTCTGCTGTGAGGAAGGCTCCCAGGCTCTCCCCTGCACTGCACTACAGAAACAGGGTTAAAACAGAGAGGGGGGGCACTTATTTGGCGATATGATTACATATGTGAAAATGCTATAAGGGAAAACACTTGTATAAGGGGTTGTCCCTGTATAATTATAGCGTTTTTGGTGTGTGCTGGCAAACTCTCCCTCTGTCTCCCCAAAGGGCTAGTGGGGTCCTGTCCTCTATCAGAGCATTCCCTGTGTGTGCTGTGTGTCGGTACGTGTGTGTCGACATGTAGAAGGACGTTGTTGGTGAGGAGGCGGAGCAAATTGCCTGTATTGGTGATGTCACTCTCTAGGGAGTCGACACCGGAATGGATGGCTTATTTAGGAATTACGTGATAATGTCAACACGATGCAAGGTCGGTTGACGACATGAGACGGCCGGCAAACAAATTAGTACCTGTCCAGGCGTCTCAGACACCGTCAGGGGCTTGTAAAAACGCCCATTTACCTCAGTTGGTCGACACAGACACTGACTTCAGTGTCGACGGTGAAGAAACAAACGTATTTTCCTTTAGGGCCACACGTTACATGTTAAGGGCAATGAAGGAGGTGTTACATATTTCTGATACTACAAGTACCACAAATAAGGGTATTATGTAGGGTGGGAATAATCTACTTGTAGTTTTTCCTGAATCAGATAAATTAAAGGGTGTGATGATACGTGGGTTTCCTCCGATAGAAAATTATTGGAGGTATACCTTTTCCCGCCAGAAGTGAGGGCGAGTTGGGAAACACACCTTAGGGTGGATAAGGCGCTCACACGCTTATAAAAACAAGTGGCGTTACCGTCTCCAGATACGGCCGCCCTCAAGGAGCCAGCTGATAGGAAGCTGAAAAATATCCTAAAAAGTATATACACACATACTGGTGTTATACTACGACCAGCAATCGCCTCAGCCTGGATGTGCAGCGCTGGGGGGGCTTGGTCGGATTTCCTGACTGAAAATATTGATACCCTTGACAGGAACAATATTTTATTGACTATAGAGCATTTTAAGGATGCATTTCTATATATGCGAGATGCGCAGAGGGATATTTGCATTCTGACATCAAGAGTAGATGTGATGTCCATATCTGCCAGACGATGTTTATAGACACGACAGTGGTCAGGTGATGCAGATTCCAGACGGCACATGGAAGTATTGCCGTATATAGGGGCGGTCCATCGGACCTGGTGGCCATGGCAACAGCTGGAAAATCCACTTTTGTTACCCCAAGTCACATCTCAGCAGAAAAGGACACAGTCTTTTCAGTCTCAGTCCTTTCGTACCCATAAAGGCAGGCGGGCAAAAAGGCCAGTCATATCTGCCCAGGGTTAAAGGAAAGGGAAGAAGACTGCAGCAGGCAGCCCATTCCCAGGAACAGAAGTCCTCCACAGCTTCTGCCAAGTCCGCAGCATGACGCTGGGGCCATACAAGCGGACTCAGGTGCGGTGGGGGGTCATCTCAAGAGTTTCAGCACGCAGTGGGCTCACTCGCAAGTGGACTCCTGGATCCTACACGTAGTATCCCAGGTGTACATTGGAAATTCGAGACGTCTTCCCCTCACAAGTTCCTGAAGTCTGCTTTACCAACGTCTCCCTCCGACAGGGAGGCAGTATTGGGAAAAAATTCACAGGCTGTATTCCCAGCAGGTAATAATCAAAGTACCCCTCCTACAACAAGGGAAGGGGTATTATTCCACACTATATTGTGGTACTGAAGCCAAACGGCTCGGTGAGATCTAAAAGATTTGAACAATTACATACAAGGGTTCAAATCAAGATGGAGTCACTCAGAGCAGTGATAGCGAACCAGGACGATATGGTGTCACTGGATATCAGGGACGCTTACCTACATGTCCAAATTTTGCCCTTCTCACCAAGGGTATCTCAGGTTCGTGGTACAGAACTGTCACTATCAGTTCAGAAGCTGCCGTTTGGATTGTCCACGGCACCCCGGGTCTTTACCATGGTAATGGCCGAAATGATGATTCTTCCTAAAAGAAATATGGACGCTTTCCTGATAAGGGCAAGGTCCAGAGAACAGTTGGCGGTCGGAGTAGCACTATCTCAAGTAGTTCTACGACAGCACGAGTGGATTCTAAATATTCCAAAATCGCAGCTTTTTCCGACGACACGTCTAATGTTCCTAGGAATGATTCTGGACACAGTCCAGAAAAGGATGTTTTCTCCCGGAGAAGAAGGCCAGGGAGTTATCCGAGCTAGTCAGGAACCTCCTAAAACCAGGAAAAGTATCAGTGCATCATTGCACAAGGGTCCTGTGAAAAATGGTGGTTTCTTACAAAGCGATCCCATTCGGTAGATTTCACGCAAGAACCTTTCAGTGGAATCTGCTGGGAAAATGGTCCGGATCGCATCTTCAGATGCATCAGCGGATAACCCTGTCTCCAAGGACAAGGGTGTTTTCTTCTGCGGTGGCTGCAGAGTGCTCATCTATGAAAGGGCCGCAGATTCGACATTCAGGACTGGGTCCTGGTGACCACGGATGCCAGCCTGAGTGGCTGGGGAGCAGTCACACAAGGAAAAAATTTCCAGGGAGTGTGATCAAGTCTGGAGACTTCTCTCCACATAAATATACTGGAGCTAAGGGCAATTTACAAGGCTCTAAGCTTAGCAAGACCTCTGCTTCAAGGTCAGCCGGTATTGATCCAGTGGGACAACATCACGGCAGTCGCCCACGTAAACAGACAGGGCGGCACATGAAGCAGGAGGGAAATGGCAGAAACTGCAAGGATTCTCCGCTGGGCGAAAAATCATGTGATAACACTCTCAGCAGTGTTAATTCCGGGAGTGGAAAACTGGGAAGCAGACTTCCTCAGCAGGCATAACCTCCACCCGGGAGAGTGGGGACTTCAGCGGGAAGTCTTCCACATGATTGTAAACCGTTGGGAAAAACCAAAGGTGGACATGATGGCGTCCCGCCTGAACAAAAAACTAGACAGATATTGCGCCAGGTCAAGGGACCCTCAGGCAATAGCGGTGGACGCTCTGGTAACACTGTGGGTGTACCAGTCAGGGTATGTGTTCCCTCCTATGCATCTCATACCAAAAGTACTGAGAATCATAAGAAGGAGATGAGTAAGAACGATACTCGTGGTTCCGGATGGGTCAAGAAGGACTTGGTACCCGGAACTTCAAGAGATGCTCACGGAAGAACCGTGGCCTCTACCTTTAAGAGAGGACCTGCTCCAGCAGGGGCCTTGTCTTTTCCAAGACTTACCGCGGCTGCGTTTGACGGCATGGCAGTTGAACGCCGGATCCTGAAAGGGCATTCCAGATGAAGTCATCCCTACCCTGGTCGAAGCCAGGAAGGATGTAACCGCAAAACATTTTCACCGCATTTGGCGAAAATATGTTGCGTGGTGTGAGGCCAAGAAGGTCCCTACAGAGGAATTCCAACTGGGTCGTTTCCTACATTTCCTGAAAACAGGACTGTCTATGGGCCTAAAATTAGGGTCCATTAAGGTTCAAATTTCGACCCTGTCGAATTTCTTCCAAAGAGAACTGGCTTCAGTGCCTGAAGTTCAGACGTTTGTAAAAGGGGTACTGCATATACAGCCTCCTTTTGTGCCCCCAGTGGCACCTTGGGATCTCAATGTTGTTTTGAGTTTCCTAAAGTCACATTGGTTTGATCCACATGGAAGGTGAAGATTCTATTAGCCCTGGCTTCAGCCAGGCGTGTGTCAGAATGGGCGGCTTTATCATATAAAAGCCCTTACTTAATTTTTCATTCTGACAGGGCAGAATTGAGGACTCGTCCTCAATTTCTCCTTAAGGTGTTTTCTGTTTTTCACATGAACCAACCTATTGTGGTACCTGCGGCTACTAGGGACTTGGAGGACTCCAAGTTACTTGACGTTGTCAGGGCCCTGAAAATATATGTTTCCAGGACGACTGGAGTCAGAAAATCTGACTCGCTGTTTAGCCTGTATGCACCCAACAAGATGGGTGTTCCTGCTTCTAAGCAGACGATTGCTCGCTGGATTTGTAGTACAATTCAGCTTGCACATTCTGTGGCAGGCTTGCCACAGCCAAAATCAGTAAAAGCCCATTCCACAAGGAAGTGGGCTCATCTTGGGCGGCTGCCCGAGGAGTCTCGGCTTTACAACTTTGCCGAGCTGCTACTTGGTCAGGGGCACACCCTGACTGAGGAGGACCTGGAGTTCTCTCATTCGGTGCTGCAGAGTCATCCGCACTCTCCCGCCCGTTTGGGAGCTTTGGTATAATCCCCATGGTCCTGACGGAGTCCCCAGCATCCACTTAGGACGTTAGAGAAAATAAGAATTTACTTACCGATAATTCTATTTCTCGTAGTCCGTAGTGGATGCTGGGCGCCCATCCCAAGTACGGATTGTCTGCAATACTTGTACATAGTTATTGTTACAAATATCGGGTTATTCTTGTTGTGAGCCATCTTTTCAGAGGCTCCTTCGTTGTTATCATACTGTTAACTGGGTTCAGATCACAGGTTGTACGGTGTGATTGGTGTGGCTGGTATGAGTCTTACCCGGGATTCAATATCCTTCCTTATTATGCACGCTCGTCCGGGCACAGTATCCTGAGGCTTGGAGGAGGGTCATAGGGGGAGGAGCCAGTGCACACCACCTGATCCTAAAGCTTTTATTATTGTGCCCTGTCTCCTGCGGAGCCGCTAAACCCCATGGTCCTGACGGAGTCCCCAGCATCCACTACGGACTACGAGAAATAGAATTATCGGTAAGTAAATTCTTATATTTTGCAGAAATGGACAGCGCGCTAACTCTTGATGCCAGTCGGCAAATATCCCTCTGTGCATCACGCATATATAGAAATGCATCCTTCAAATGCTCTATAGTCAGTAATATACTGTCCCTATCTAGGGTATCAATATTTTCAGTCAGGGAATCCGACCACGCCAGGCCCGCACTGCACATCCAGGCTGAGGCGATTGCTGGTCGCAGTGTAACACCCGTGTGAGAGTATATACATTTTAGGATATTCTCCAGCTTTCTATCGGCAGGTTCCTTTAGGGCGGCCGTATCAGGAGAGGGTAGTGCTACCTGTTTAGACAAGCGTGAGCGCTTTATCCACCCTAGGGGGTGTTTCCCAACGTGCCCTATCCTCTGGCGGGAAAGGGTACGATGCCAATAACCTTTTAGGAAGTATCAGTTTTTTATCGGGGGAAACCCACGCCTCATCACACACTTCATTTAATTCCTCGGATACAGGAAAAACTACAGGCAGTTTTTTCTCACCAAACATAATACCCTTTTTAGTGGTACTTGTATTATCAGAGATATGCAATACATTTTTCATTGCTTCAATCATGTAACGTGTGGCCCTAATGGAAGTCACGTATGTCTCCTCATCATCGACACTGGAGTCAGTATCCGTGTCTGTGTCTGCCATTTGAGGTAACGGGCGTTTTAAAGCCCCTGATGGCGTTTGAGACCCCTGGACAGGCACAAGCTGAGTAGCCGGCTGTCTCATGTCGTCAACTGTCTGTCGTAAAGAGCTGACACTGTCACGCAATTCCTTCCATAAGCTCATCCACGCAGGTGTCGACTCCCTAGGGGGTGACAACTGTATAATAGGCAATTGCTCCGCCTCCATCTCATTTTCCTCCTCAAACATGTCGACACAATCGTACCGACACACCGCACACACACAGGGAATGCTCTGATAGAGGACAGGACCCCACTAGCCCTTTGGGGAGACAGGGAGAGTATGCCAGCACACACCAGAGCGCTATATATAGACAGGAATACCACTATAAAATGTGCTTTTCCCTTTATAGCTGCTGTTAGTATCAAAACTGCGCCAAATTAGTGCCCCCCTCTCTTTTTTACCCTTTTCTGTAGTGCGGGACTGCAGGGGAGAGTCAAGGAGACGTCCTTCCAGCGGAGCTGTGATGGAAAATGGCGCCCGTGTGCTGAGGAGATAGGCTCCGCCCCCTTCTCGGCTGCCTTTTCTCCCGCTTTTTTGGTGAGTTCTGGCAGGGGTTAAAATACATCCATATAGCCCTGGGGGTTATATGTGGTGTATTTATGCCAGCCAAGGTGTTTTACATTGCTGCTCAGGGCGCCCCCCCCTAGCGCCCTGCACCCTCAGTGACCGGAGTGTGAAGTGTGCCTGAGTAACAATGGCGCACAGCTGCAGTGCTGTGCGCTACCTTGTTGAAGACTGATGTCTTCTGCCGCCGATTTTTCCGGACCTCTTCTTGCTTCTGGCTCTGTAAGGGGGCCGGCGGCGCAGCTCTGGGACCGAGCTCCGAGGCTGGGCCTGTGTTCGGTCCCTCTGGAGCTAATGGTGTCCAGTAGCCTAAGAAGCCCAATCCACTCTGCACTCAGGTGAGTTCGCTTCTTCTCCCCTTAGTCCCTCGATGCAGTGAGCCTGTTGCCAGCAGGTCTCACTGAAAATAAAAAACCTAAACTTAAACTTTCACTAAGAAGCTCAGGAGAGCCCCTAGTGTGCACCCTTCTCGGCCGGGCACAAAAATCTAACTGAGGCTTGGAGGAGGGTCATAGGGGGAGGAGCCAGTGCACACCAGGTAGTCCTAAAGCTTTTACTTTTGTGCCCAGTCTCCTGCGGAGCCGCTATTCCCCATGGTTCTTACAGAGTTCCCAGCATCCACTAGGACATCAGAGAAAAATGATTTTCTTTGACAACCTGGAGACTGAGGTATCTATCATTAGGGATGACTCCCACTTAAGCCTATCCTCAAGTGGAGGTGTTGTGTCAGGAAATTCCAACACCTCTTTTATAGTGACTATCATACATTGAATGCTCTTAGCCAGTTTGAGATCTACCCCCCTCAAATCTCCAGTCTACTTCAGTGCCAGAATCTGTGTCAGTGTCCCTTTGCATAATTTGGGTCAGAGACCTTTTCTGGGAACAGGAGGGGTCCCGAGTGGGTGACGTGTAGGAATCAGCAAACAGAGCATCCTCCACAGACTGTCTTGCTTTGTCTGTTGTACAGAATCAGAATTTACATATTACTCTGCAGCTTTCACACCCACACAGGCTCAGAACACTCTTGTGCCTCCAAAATGGTTTCCTCTGCGGAAGAACTTTCTGTAGACCTGTTACACATGTGTACAGTCACACCACTCACACACAGGGGAGCTATTGGGGACAGATCTACCTACAGTCTGTCAGAGACCCAGAGGGGATTGCCAGACCACACCATGCGCCCTATATGTATTACATACAATGAATATACATATATACCAAAACAGCGCTTTTTATCCAATGTGAAGCCCGCAGACTTCAATAAATGATGTGCTCCCCTTCTATAACACCCTGGTACTTGTATCAGCGATGTGTGAGGAGAAGCAGCCTGTAGGATCAGCACTCCGGCGTCTGAGGAAAAAATGGCGCCAAATGAGTGTTACAAGCAATTCTGAGGTGAAGCCCCACCCCCTGTAATGGCACGGTTCAGCCACAGTAATATTTATACTGGCAGGGGTAGTGTACATCAGCGGCTCACATGTATGTACATTTTGCCAGTGAGAGTAAGGATTTATCATGTCCCTCTGAGCGCGCTCCCCCCAACGCACCCTGTGCTGAGAGATGTTGCTGCGCAGCGTCCCTCGCTGGTACCTTTATGCCGCCATGATGACCGGAGGGGCCCTCTCTGCAGGTCTCCGGTTAATACTCACCAGCCTTCTGACTTCTGGCTCTGTTAGGGGGTGGCAGCAGTGCTGTGGGAGTGAGCAGCAGCCAGGCAAGGGCTGTGTTCAGTACCCTTCAGGAGCTAATGGTGTCCTGTTAGTTTAATGGCTCTGCTTCCGCTAACAGAGAAGTTGGTTCCTACTTCCCCCCCCTAAGTCCCACGAAGCAGGGAAGCTGTTGCCAGCAGGTTCCAGTGTAAAATAAAAAAACTTACCGTATATACTCGAGTATAAGTCGACCCGAATATAAGCCGAGGCACCTAATTTTACCACAAAAAACTGGGAAAAATTACTGACTCTAGTATAAGCCTAGGGTGGGAAATGCACGGTGCCAGGGGTTTTCATGCTCACGGTGTCATGCTCGTTGCCAGGGATTTCATGCTGTAGGTGTTATGCTTGTTGCCAGGGGGTAATGTTTGTTTCTAGGGTTGTGCCCCCAGTGCCACATATACCCCCAGTGACAGATATCTCCCCACAGTGCCAGATAAAAACATGCCCCCGTTGCTTTGCCCCCAGTAGTTATGCCCCTTCTTTGCCCCCAGTAGTTGTGCCCCCTCTTTCATTGCCCCCAGTAGTTATGCCCTCTCTTTCATTGCCCCCAGTAGTTATGCCCTCTCTTTCATTGCCCATAGTAGTTATGACCCCTCTTTCTTTGCCCCAGTAGTTGTGGTGCCCCCTTTCTTTGCCCCCAGTAGTTGTTGTGCCCCCTTTTTGCCCCCTGTTACTGTGCCCCCGTTGCAGCTTACAAACACACACTAAAACAATACTTACCACTGCCCCGCTCCTGCTTCCCGACCGCTTCTTCTGCTGCTGCGCTGCTCCGCTCCGTCTGTCCACCCGCTCCGTCTGGCCGCCGCTCCATCTGTCCACCCGCTCCGTCTGGCCGCCGCTCCATCTGTCCACCTGCTCCGTCTGGTCGCCGCTCCGTCTGGCCGCCCGCGCTGGCGCCCGCTTCCCGGCACCCGATCATCTCTATGGGAGAGACATCATGACGTCTCTCCCATAGCAACGCCGCACAGACACTAGAGGTCAATAATGACCTCTAGTGTCTGTCCCTGGAGCCGGCTGCAGCGGACGCCCACACAGCCCACGGCGTCTGCTGCAGCCGTTGACTCGAGTATAAGCCGAGGGGGGCTTTTTCAGCACAGAAAAATGTGCTGAAAAAGTCGGCTTATACTCGAGTATATACGGTAAGTCTTTTTCAGTCAAACTCAGTAGAGCTTCCCTGATGTGCAGCCAGTCTCCCAGGCACATTTTCTAAACTGAGGTCTGGAGGAGAGGCATAGAGGGAGGAGCCAGTTCACACTATTGAAAAGTCTTAAAGTGCCGAAGGCTCCTGCGGAACAGTCTATACCCCATGGTACTAAAATGGACCCCAGCATCCTCTAGGACGTAAGAGAAATCTATTTAACAAAAAAAAAAATAAAAAAAATATATATAACTATAGGTAGGCGATACACTATAGAAATCATTACAAAGTCCAAGGATGGGAAAGTATTTTACCCACCCTCATGTCAAACTCAGGGACACCCTTATTTAAAAGTGGAATTTTCTCTTTCAAACAATATGTAACGTAAGTGCATCTTAAGACCGTTTGTGTCAGAACTGCAAGAATAGTCATGGATAATGAAGGGGGTATGTGTCTAGCCCAAACAGTGCCAAAGTAAAATCATCAGCAAAAGGAGTTAATGAAATGGATGATTTTAAACACTCATAACATTACCAACTGCGGCACTTCAGAAATTTGGCATCCATAGTCTAAGTTGACAGACTTCAATTCTTCACCATTGTAAGGATCTCTATAGTACGGTTTCTAGACAAAAATGTATTAATGCTGCTCTGCTTAATGTGATGTAATGAGACCTATAAATCATATGGAAGTCTATTGAACAGCTTTTTTTTTTGTTGCTTTTTTTAATTTATAAATCCTTAAATATATGCAAAGAAAAATACAAGACAGACTTATAAAAATGTACATTTATTTTTAAACTTGAAAAATTAGCCTCTGCATTCAGCAGTTATGGTTCTTCACAGAAATTCCACTCTTCTGGCTATTCATCAGCGATGTAACAGGTGAGCCCATTCGCTACATCTCATCATTAGTGCCGTGTCAGAGAGGAAAACTGCAAAAGGATGATAGCAATGGAGATGTTACAGAAATCTACTTAAGAAATTCACCAAACAAATACTTTATTTCCCATTTGTGCATATTGGTAGTTTTGATTCCATGTTACCATTTATTTTGATGATGGAAAAGGACTGTAGACCGTGGTCTCCCTACAGCAGGAGGGAATACATATGATATACTGGCTATCGGCAGCAAGTGCAGCTCGCTGCACTCGCCATGCATCGGGCCCGGTGGCGAGAGGTTATAGTCCCCGTGGTCTCACCACCCGAGTGGGAATACAGGGCTGCGGTCAGGTTTCTAAATGCCAGCATTTAACGGCCTGTTGGGATTCCGGCTCCAGACCCAGACTGCTGGTATCCCAAAAATAGGATTTTGGTACTTACCAGGTAAATCCTTTTCTTTGAATCCATAGGGGGCACTGGAGTACTCTTGGGATATGGACGGCTTCCGTAGGAAACAGCACTGAATATTTAAATTTAGCACACTCCACCCCTCCATATCCCCGAGTACCTCAGTGATTTTTACTGAGCCGAACAGGAACTATAGAGAGGTTGACAATGGAGTATTACATATAACATAACGGACAACAACGAAGTTGACACATAACGTTACTGACAACTAAACAGTTGACACCATAACCAGCACTTGATAATTTGAACCAGTCGGTGAGAGTGTGTTACCATAAGATCCCCTGAACTTACCACAAACCAGGTAAAACTGCTCTGGGTGGGCGTCCAGTGCCCCCTATGGATTCAAAGAAAAGGATTTACCTGGTAAGTACCAATATCCTATTTTCTTTTTCATCCACTAGGGGTCACTGGAGTACTCTTGGGACGTACCAAAGCTTCCCCCTTGGGCGGGAGAGCTGTTTGGCACCTGTAACACTAGGCGGCCAAAGCTAGAAGCTGATGCCGCAAACATATCAAACTTGTAAAAGCGCACAAACGTGTGCACTGATGACCATGTAGCCGCACGGCAAAGCTGCGTCGTGGAAGCTCCACGACCAGCGGCCCATGAAGTTCCCACAGAACGTGTGGAATGAGCTGTTACTGATATAGGCGGCTGTAACCTAGCATGAAGGTAAGCCTGACGTATGGTCAGTTTTATCCATCTGGATAAGGTTTGTTTAGACGCTGGCCAACCCATCTTGGCAGCATCATAGAGAACAAACAACGTATCCGTCTTACGAACTGAAGACGTTCGGGATACATAAACGCGTAATGCTCGTACCACATCCAGAGTTCCAGAATGTGCTGTCAACACAGGAACTACTATTGGTTGATTGATGTGAAAAGATGACACTACCTTTGGTAAGAAAGCGGGATTCGTCCGAAGTTCCGCTCTGTCATCATGAAACACCAAATACGGTGGCTTGCATGACAAGGCACTCAAATCTGAAACACGCCTTGCCGAAGCGAAGGCTAGAAGAAAAATTGTTTTCCAAGTGAGAAACTTTATATCCACTTGCTGTAAGGGTTCAAAATATGAAGACTGTAAGAAATCTAAAACCAGATTCAAGTCCCATGGCGCTGTAGGTGGAATGAATGGAGGCTGTACTCTGAGGACACCCTGCAGAAAAGTGTGTACCGACGGCAACAGAGCCAATAGTCTTTGAAAATAAATTGACAACGCAGATACCTGCACCTTTAGTGTAGATAAACGCAGTCCTCCATCTAACCCCGTTTGTAGAAATAACAGTAGACGGGATAACTTGAAAGATGATGTCGGAAACTTACGAGTTTCACACCAACCTATATAGGCACGCCAAATTCTGTAATAATGAGCTGCCGTAACTGGCTTCCTAGCTCGTAACATGGTTGGTATAACCGATTCTGGGATGCCCTCTCTTCTTAAGAGGGCGGTCTCAACAGCCACCTAGTCAAACGCAGCCGCGCTAAATCGGGGTAAAGGAACGGACCCTGTTGTAACAAGTCCGGACGTAGAGGGAGCGGCCAAGGTTCGTCTGCGAGTAGTCCGCGGAGATCCGAGAACCAAGCTCTTCGAGGCCAATGAGGCGCCACTAGTATGACTGTGACAGACTCTTTTGATCCGTTTTAGCACCAGAGGGAGTAACGGAAGAAACAGATACACAAGACTGTACGGCCACGCGACGGTGAGAGCATCCACCGCCACTGCCTTTGGATCTCTCGTTCTGGACACATACTGGAGCGTTTGGTGATTGTGTCGAGACGCCATCAGGTCCACCTGAGGATAACCCCACCGCTGAACCAACATGTGAAACACTTCTGGATTTAATGCCCATTCTCCTGGATGAAAATCCTGACGACTGAGATAATAAGAATTTACTTACCGATAATTCTATTTCTCGGAGTCCGTAGTGGATGCTGGGGTTCCTGAAAGGACCAAGGGGAATAGCGGCTCCGCAGGAGACAGAGCACAAAAAGTAAAGCTTTAGGATCAGGTGGTGTGCACTGGCTCCTCCCCCTATGACCCTCCTCCAAGCCTCAGTTAGGTACTGTGCCCGGACGAGCGTACACAATAAGGAAGGATTTATGAATCCCGGGTAAGACTCATACCAGCCACACCAATCACACTGTACAACCTGTGATCTGAACCCAGTTAACAGTATGATAACAGCGGAGCCTCTGAAAAGATGGCTCACAACAATAACAACCCGATTTTTGTAACTATGTACAAGTAATGCAGATAATCCGCACTTGGGATGGGCGCCCAGCATCCACTACGGACTCCGAGAAATAGAATTATCGGTAAGTAAATTCTTATTTTCTCTATCGTCCTAGTGGATGCTGGGGTTCCTGAAAGGACCATGGGGATTATACCAAAGCTCCCAAACGGGCGGGAGAGTGCGGATGACTCTGCAGCACCGAATGAGAGAACTCCAGGTCCTCCTTAGCCAGGGTATCAAATTTGTAGGATTTTACAAACGTGTTTGCCCCTGACTAAATAGCCGCTCGGCAAAGTTGTAAAGCCGAGACCCCTCGGGCAGCCGCCCAAGATGAGCCCACCTTCCTTGTGGAATGGGCATTTACATATTTTGGCTGTGGCAGGCCTGCCACAGAATGTGCAAGCTGAATTGTATTACACATCCAACTAGCAAAAGTCTGCTTAAAAGCAAGAGCACCCAGTTTGTTGGGTGCATACAGGATAACAGCAAGTCAGTTTTCCTGACTCCAGCCGTCCTGGAACCTATATTTTCAGGGCCCTGACCACATCTAGCAACTTGGAGTCCTCCAAGTCCCTAGTAGGCGCAAGACACCACAATAAGCTGGTTCAGGTGAAACACTGACACCACCTTAGGGAGAGAACTGGGGACGAGTCCGCAGCTCTGCCCTGTCCGAAAGGACAAACAGATATGGGCTTTTTTGAGAAAAAAAAAAACCACCAATTTGACACTCGCCTGGTCCAGGCCAGGTCCAAGAGCATGTTCACTTTTCATGTGAGATGCTTCAAATCCACAGATTTGACTGGTTTTAAACCAATGTGTTTTGAGGAATCCCAGAACTACGTTGAGATCCCACAGTGCCACTGGAGGCACAAAAGGGGGTTGTATATGCAATACTCCCTTGACAAACTTCTGGACTTCAGGAACTGAAGCCAATTCTTTCTGGAAGAAAAATCGTCAGGGCCGAAATTTGAACCTTAATGGACCCCAATTTGAGGCCCATAGACACTCCTGTT
Organism: Pseudophryne corroboree; assembly: GCF_028390025.1. Classification (NCBI taxonomy): domain Eukaryota; kingdom Metazoa; phylum Chordata; class Amphibia; order Anura; family Myobatrachidae; genus Pseudophryne; species Pseudophryne corroboree. Next base: position 166,269,506 of record NC_086446.1, read on the forward strand.
TGCAAGAAATGCAGGAATCGACAGTTGAAATTTCTTCGTGGGGCCTTCCTGGCCTCACACCACGCAACATATTTTCGCCACATGTGGTGATAATGTTGTGCGGTCACCTCCTTTCTGGCTTTGACCAGGGTAGGAATGACCTCTTCCTGAATGCCTTTTCCCTTAGGATCCGGCGTTCCACCGCCATGCCGTCAAACGCAGCTGCGGTAAGTCTTGGAACAGACATGGTACTTGCTGAAACAAGTCCCTTCTTAGCGGCAGAGGCCATAAGTCCTCTGTGAGCATCTCTTGAAGTTCCGGGTACCAAGTCCTTCTTGGCCAATCCGGAGCCATGAGTATAGTTCTTACTCCTCTACGTCTTATAATTCTCAGTACCTTAGGTATGAAAAGCAGAGGATGGAACACATACACCGACTGGTACACCCACGGTGTTACCAGACCGTCCACAGCTATTGCCTGAGGGTCTCTTAACCTGGCGCAATACCTGTCCCGTTTTTTGTTCAGACGGGACGCCATCATGTCCACCTTTGGTAATTCCCAACGGTTTACAATTATGTGGAAAACTTCCCCATGAAGTTCCCACTCTGCCGGGTGGAGGTCGTGCCTACTGAGGAAGTCTGCTTCCCAGTTTCCATTCCCGGAATGAAACACTGCTGACAGTGCTATCACATGATTTTCCGCCCAGCGAAAAGTCCTTGCAGTTTTTGCCACTGCCCTCCTGCTTCTTGTGCCGCCCTGTCTATTTACGTGGGCGACTGCCGTGATGTTTTATCCCACTGGATCAATACCGGCTGACCTTGAAGCAGAGGTCTTGCTAAGCTTAGAGCATTATAAATTTACCCTTAGCTATATTTATGTGGAGAAAAATCTCCAGACTTGATCACACTCCCTGGAAATTTTTTTTTTTTTTTTTTTTTTCCTTGTGTGACTGCTCCCCAGCCTCTCGGGCTGGCCTCCGTGGTCACCAACATCCAAAACTGAATGCCGAATCTGCGACCCTCTAGAAGATGAGCACTCTGTAACCACCACAGGAGAGACACCCTTGTCCTTGGATATAGGGTTATCCGCTGATGCATCTGAAGATGCGATCCGGACCATTTGTCCAGCAGATCCCACTGAAAAGTTCTTGCATGAAATCTGCCGACTGGAATTGCTTCGAAGGAAGTCACCATTTTTTTTCCCATGGCCCTTGTGCAATGATGCACTGATTTTAGGAGGTTCCTGACTAGCTCGGATAACTCCCTGGCTTTCTCTTCCGGGAGAAACACCTTTTTCTGGACTGTGTCCAGAATCATCCCTAAGCACAGGAGACTTGTTGTCGGGATCAGCTGCGATTTTGGAATATTTAGAATCCACCCCTGCTGTTGTAACAGTATCCGAGATAGTGCTACTCCGACCTCCAACTGTTCCCTGGACTTTGCCCTTATCAGGAGATCGTCCAAGTAAGGGATAATTAAGACGCCTTTTCTTCGAAGAAGAACCATCATTTCGGCCATTACCTTGGTAAAGACCCGGGGTGCCGTAGACAATCCAAACGGCAGCGTCTGAAACTGATAGTGACAGTTCTGTACCACGAACCTGAGGTACCCTTAGTGATAAGGGCAAATTTGGGACATGGATCCCGGTTCGTTATCACTGCTCTGAGTGACTCCATCTTGATTTGAACCTTTGTAAGTGTTCAAATTTTTTTAGATTTAGAATAGGTCTCACCTAGCCTTCTGGCTTCAGTACCACAATATAGTGTGGAATAATACCCCTTTTCTTGTTGTAGGAGGGGTAATTTAATTATCACCTGCTGGGAATACAGCTCGTGAATTTTTTCCCATACTGCCTCCTTGTCGGAGGGAGACCTTGGTAAAGCAGACTTCAGGAGCCTGCGCAGGGGAAACGTCTCGACATTCCAAACTGTACCCCTGGGATACTACTTGTAGGATCCAGGGGTCCTGTACGGTCTCAGCGTCATGCTGAGAGCTTGTCAGAAGCGGTGGAACGCTTCTGTTCCTGGGAATGGGCTGCCTGCTGCAGTGACTTAGGGTAAAAACGGTGGATTTTCCAGCAGTTGCCGTGGCCACCAGGTCCGATGGACCGACCCCAAATAACTCCTCTTCCTTTATACGGCAATACACCTTTGTGCCGTTTGGAATCTGCATCACCTGACCACTGTCGTGTCCATAAACATCTTCTGGCAGATATGGACATCGCACTTACTCTTGATGCCAGAGTGCAAATATCCCTCTGTGCATCTCGCATATATAGAAATACATCCTTTAAATGCTCTATAGTCAATAAAATACTGTCCCTGTCAAGGGTATCAATATTTTTAGTCAGGGAATCCGACCAAGCCACCCCAGCTCTGCACATCCAGGCTGAGGCGATCGCTGGTCGCAGTATAACACCAGTATGTGTGTATATACTTTTATGATATTTTTCCAGCCTCCTGTCAGCTGGCTCCTTGAGGACGGCCCTATCTATAGACGGTACCGCCACTTGTTCTGATAAGCGTGTGAGCGCCTTATCCACCCTAAGGGGTGTTTCCCAACGCGCCCTAACTTCTGGCGGGAAAGGGTATACCGCCCATATTTTCTATCGGGGGGAACCCACGCATCATCACACACTTCATTTCATTTATCTGATTCAGGAAAAACTACGGTAGTTTTTTCACATCCCACATAATACCCTCTTTTGTGGTACTTGTAGTATCAGAAATATGTAACACCTCCTTCATTGCCCTTAACGTGTGGCCCTAATAAGGAATACGTTTGTTTATTCACCGTCGACACTGGATTCAGTGTCCCTGTCTGTGTCTGTGTCGACCGACTAAAGTAAACGGGCGTTTTAAAACCCCTGACGGTGTTTTTGAGACGTCTGGACCGGTACTACTTGTTTGTCGGCCGTCTCATGTCGTCAACCGACCTTGGCGCGTGTTGACATTATCACGTAATTCCCTAAATAAGCCATCCATTCCGGTGTCGACTCCCTAGAGAGTGACATCACCATTACAGGCAATTGCTCCGCCTCCTCACCAACATCGTCCTCATACATGTCGACACACACGTACCGACACACAGCACACACACAGGGAATGCTCTGATAGAGGACAGGACCTACTAGCCCTTTGGAGAGACAGAGGGAGAGTTTGCCAGCACACACCAAAAACGCTATAATTATATAGGGACAACCTTATATAAGTGTTTTCCCTTATAGCATCTTTTTTATATATTTCTAACGCCAAATTAGTGCCCCCCCTCTCTGTTTTAACCCTGTTTCTGTAGTGCAGTGCAGGGGAGAGCCTGGGAGCCTTCCCTCCAGCCTTTCTGTGAGGGAAAATGGCGCTGTGTGCTGAGGAGATAGGCCCCGCCCCTTTTTCGGCGGCCTCGTCTCCCGCTCTTAACGGATTCTGGCAGGGGTTAAATATCTCCATATAGCCCCCGGAGGCTATATGTGAGGTATTTTTAGCCAAAAAAGGTTTTCATTTGCCTCCCAGGGCGCCCCCCTCCCAGCACCCTGCACCCTCAGTGACTGCCGTGTGAAGTGTGCTGAGAGGAAAATGGCGCACAGCTGCAGTGCTGTGCGCTACCTTAAGAAGACTGAGGAGTCTTCTGCCGCCGATTCTGGACCTCTTCTCGTTTCAGCATCTGCAAGGGGGCCGGCGGCGAGGCTCCGGTGACCATCCAGGCTGTACCTGTGATCGTCCCTCTGGAGCTAATGTCCAGTAGCCAAGAAGCCAATCCATCCTGCACGCAGGTGAGTTCACTTCTTCTCCCCTAAGTCCCTCGTTGCAGTGATCCTGTTGCCAGCAGGACTTACTGTAAAATAAAAAACCTAAGCTAAACTTTTCTAAGCAGCTCTTTAGGAGAGCCACCTAGATTGCACCCTTCTCGGCCGGGCACAAAAATCTAACTGAGGCTTGGAGGAGGGTCATAGGGGGAGGAGCCAGTGCACACCACCTGATCCTAAAGCTTTACTTTTTGTGCCCTGTCTCCTGCGGAGCCGCTATTCCCCTTGGTCCTTTCAGGAACCCCAGCATCCACTAGGACGATAGAGAAAATCCGCTTCCCAGTTGTCCACTCCCGGAATGAACACTGCCGACAATATCACCTGGTGGTATTCCGCCCAATTGAGGATTCGAGCTACTTCCCGCATTGCCATGCGGCTTCTCGTTCCTCCTTGTTTGTTGATGTAAGCGACCGCCGTCGCATTGTCTGACTGCACCTGGACAGTGTGAGACCAAAGCATGTGCACTGCTTGTCGTAGCGCATTGTAAATTGCGCGGAGTTCCAGGACATTTATAGACAGCAATCTTTCGTGATCCGCCCAGAGACCCTGGAGCTGACAATTTTGAACTACAGCTCCCCAACCTCTGAGACTGGCGTCCGTCGTTAGAATTATCCAATTCCAGCCGCCGAACAGTCTCCCTGCAGTTAGATTGTGTTCCTTGAGCCACCAGAGCAGAGACACCCTTGCCCTTGGCGACAACCTCACCCTGTGGTGAATCTGCAGATGCGAGCCCGACCACTGTGCGAGCACATCCAGTTGAAATGGACGAGAGTGAAATCTTCCGAACTGAAGCGCTTCGAAAGCTGCCACCATTGTGCCTAAGAGGCGAATGCACAAATGTACCGACACTGTGCGTGGCTTGAGCACTAATTGTACCAGATGTCGTAGAATCTGTACTTTCTGTTGTGGTAGGTAAATTCTTTGATTGACCGTATCGAAAATCATACCTAGGAATTGCAGGCGTTGAGACGGAATTAGATGTGATTTCTTGAAGTTGACAATCCAACCGTGGTGAACCAGTACATTGTACGTTAGCAGCGCATGTTGGAGAAGTATGTGTTGAGACGGGCTTTGATGAGCAGATCGTCTAAATACGGAACTATTGTCACTTCCAGGGATCTGAGATGAGCTATCATCACAGACATCACTTTGGTTAACACCCGAGGCGCGGACGATAGGCCAAACGGTAGAGCCTGAAACTGGTAATGGTTTTGGCGTATCGCAAACCGCAAGAATCTCTGATGAGGCTGCCAAATCGGAATGTGTAAGTACGCATCCTTGAGATCTAGCGCAATCATGAATTCCTTTGGCTCTAAACCCGCAATCACGGAACGCAGAGATTCCATCTTGAATCTGTAGTAAGTTACGTACCGATTGAGACCCTTTAAGTTCAATATTGGTCTGACTGAGCCATCCGGCTTCGGTACCACAAACAGACTGGAATAATAACCCTGACCCTGTTGATGTACAGGGACCGGAATCAAAACTGCTGAATCCAGTAGGGACTGAATGGCAATTTGCAGAACCGCCCTCTTGTCGTCCGACAGAGGCAATCCTGTCTTGAAAATCCGCAGTGGCGGAAGACAGTCGAACTCTATTTTGTAACCTTTTAACACTAAATTGCGGATCCACCCATCCGCGGATGTCTGGAACCACGCCAACTGGAACGTCTGAAGGCGTGCTCCCACAATCGGAGAACTGAGATGGGCAGGTAGCCCGTCATGCCACTGGCTTGTCGGTAACCTTAGCGTCCTGACTTGTGTTGGTTTGTTGGAAACCACGTCCACGTCTACCAGGCGTGGCTGTTCCTCTGCCACGTCCTCGAAAGGACTGAGGTCTAAAGGATTTGAACGAAGGTCCAGAGTACCTCCTTCTTGGTACCGGTGGAGGCAATGGTAAGAAAACCGACTTTCCTCCCGTAGCCTCAGCAATCCATGTGTCCAATTCAGGACCAAACAACTTCTTGCCATCGTAAGGTAACGCCTCTATACCTCGTTTGACCTCTGCCTCCGCTTGCCAAGCACGCAGCCAGAGTGCTCGTCGTGCCGTAACTAGCGACGATGAAATACGAGAAGTGAGCTGACAGACGTCAGTAGAAGCTGTACAGAGATACTCTGCAGCCTCACACATTTGATCAGCAAGAAGTATAAGGTGGTCATCATGTAAGGCAGACTTGAGTTCTGTTATCCATACTATGAGCGCCTTAGTGACCCAGATACCAACCAAGCCAGGTCTCAGCAGCACTCCTGCTGCTACATACATGGACTTTAGCATAGTTTCTATTTTGCGGTCTCAAGGGTCTTTAAGCGTAGTAGCCGCTGGCACTGGTATGGTTAATTTCTTTGTAAGCTTCGACACTGACGAATCAACTATTGGTGGATTCTCCCATGTACAGGTCACAGAGTCTGTAAACGGGTAACTAGACTTAAATCTGCGAGGTATAGAAAACCGTTTATCTGGAGTCTGTCGTGTTTCTACTAACATCTGATTAAGAGACTCCGACACAGGAAAACTTATTGGAGTTCTTTGTCGTTTAGTAAATACGACCTGATCATTTGTGAGAGGCTCCTCAGTTTCTGTAAACTTCAGAGACTGACGCACCGCTCTGATGAGATTATCAATGCCGGAACTGTTAAAATCCTCACTATCTGACTCCACTTCGCCCTCCTCACCCTCATCTTGTGCCGTGAGGTCTGGCATGGAATCGTCAGAATGCAACATAGCAGAAACGGGTAAATCATAAGACATATGAAATTTATCCCGTCTACCCAAAATGGATTTGGACCTTTCGCAAGGCTGAGCGACCTCCGGTAGTTCTGGCGGTCTCATCCTAGACTCAGCTCTTGCCGTTTCCCGCTCCTGTTGAGCGGCGGTCAATTCTGATTGCAACCCAGCCAGTACATTGGCTAGCATTTCCCAAGGAGGGTTCGGGGAGGAAATTGGCTTTAGAACCGGAGCCGAAATTGTATTCTGAACCGAATCCACAAAACATACTGTACATGTGGTAGATCCATCCGGTAACACACTGCTACAGGCTTTGCAATTATGCTTTTTAGTTTTTGCTGGTGACTTACTCATTATGGCGACAGACAATACAATACACAAAAAACAGACACTTGCACGACTCAGTAAAAATAGTACGAAGGTGTCTCTAATAAATAGATTATATATATATATATATATATATATATATATATATATATATATATATATATATATATATATCTATATCTATATCTATCTGGCCAAGTGCAGTACATGTGGCCAGTACTATGAAATGTGATCCCAAATTCCCTCTAACACCCCTGCCGGAGTCCGGTGGAGTAGAGATGTAGTACTGGAACGTTCTGGAATCACAGAGGAAGACACAGGAAGCATGGTTAAAAATGGCTGCCATGCTTAAAGTTATAATCACAATACAGGTTACCACCTTAAAGTGACATTTATCCTGTGTAATTAACCATGCAGCCTAGCATACTGCTGTTGCTGCAGGGTATCCCCGCTCATGCCGCTTATTGTATATCACCGTAATGCCCCCCCCCCCCCTGTACTCCGTGCAGTGCGGGCGGCAGCGAGCAGCGTGTGGGGCCGCCAGCGGGAGCCGGGTATTGGGACGCACGGACAGACAGCGGGGAGCGCCGGATCAGCGATGAGGGCCGGCGACGGCCGGAGCAGCGGTGGGGGCTGGCGACGGCCAGAGCAGCTGTGGGGCTGGCGACGGCCGGAGTAGCGGCGGTGGGCTGTAGAGGGATCCCGGCGTCAGCATATAAACAATGTCCCCACACAGCGAGGCGGCAGCTGACCGCCCCGTTCCACATACCTTCACTCCTGCTGCTGTGGTAAGGCTCCGACGGGGCTTCTCAGTAAGCGCCGGCCAGCCTGTGTGCAGGAGATCTCTGTGTGGCTGTGCGGGAGCTCATTTAGTGAGGACCGACACGCCACTGCTGCTATCAGCAGCCTTGCACTATCCCTGACCCTGCCTTTTGGAAGAGGGAAAGGGATGTGTATAAAATAGAAAAAAAAAATATCCTAAAAAAATAATAGCTGTTACTACTTCGAGCACAGAAAAAAACACTGAGCTACTCGGGGATATGGAGGGGTGGAGCGTGCTAAATTTAAATATTCAGTGCTGTTTCCTACGGAAGCCGTCCATATCCCAAGAGTACTCCAGTGACCCCTAGTGGATGAAAAAGAAAGGAGGTATATTAACCGCATAACAGGATTTTTTAACATGCAGTCCCCCAGCTGCTGCGGAATGACACATCCCAGCATCAAACACCACAGTTTTAGCATGCCTTTATAGTAAAAAAAAAATATCTGCCCTACAGCCAATCCCGCAAAGATGGAGTGTCAAGATATATACCCCTTTCTAGAGTGTGTATAGAAAACGTTAGGGTATATATTTGCAAAATAGACATTTTGGGCAACACAAAACTAAATATCCATGGACTTGAATTAACCTTTAAATTATCAATACTCCTAGTCCTGTAAAGGTTGCTACAGACAGTCTCTGCCTATAGTGGAGCTCTCCTACAATGACTGTCAGTTACCATACCTCTGTCAAAAAACCCTTGTTAATAATGTTCATAGTTATTATCTACACAAGATCACAAATCTGACAGCCACAGGAAACAAAACCAGCAATGCACGTGTACGTGCTGCAACATCACCCGGGACTTCATAGAGTAAAAGACCCTGGATCCAGCAAGACCCAGAGATGGTCTGATTCCTTCTCTAGTATTAGAGCAGAAGTTTACTGCATGAAAACTGACATTTTTCAAACACAGCAACCCCCCCCCCCAAAAAAAAAATAAAAAAAAATAAATAAGAATTTACTTACCGATAATTCTATTTCTCGTAGTCCGTAGTGGATGCTGGGGACTCAGTCAGGACCATGGGGAATAGCGGCTCCGCAGGAGACAGGGCACAAAAATAAAGCTTTAGGATCAGGTGGTGTGTACTGGCTCCTCCCCCTATGACCCTCCTCCAAGCCTCAGTTAGGATACTGTGCCCGGACGAGCGTACACAATAAGGAAGGATATTGAACCCCGGGTAAGACTCATACCAGCCACACCAATCACACCGTATAACTTGTGATCTGAACCCAGTTAACAGTATGACAAACGTAGGAGCCTCTGAACAGACGGCTCACAACAAATAACCCGATTTTTTTGTAACAATAACTATGTACAAGTATTGCAGACAATCCGCACTTGGGATGGGCGCCCAGCATCCACTACGGACTACGAGAAATAGAATTATCGGTAAGTAAATTCTTATTTTCTCTAACGTCCTAAGTGGATGCTGGGGACTCCGTCAGGACCATGGGGATTATACCAAAGCTCCCAAACGGGCGGGAGAGTGCGGATGACTCTGCAGCACCGAATGAGAGAACTCAAGGTCCTCCTCAGCCAGGGTATCAAATTTGTAGAATTTTGCAAACGTATTTGTCCCTGACCAAGTAGCAGCTCGGCAGAGTTGTAATGCCGAGACTCCCCGGGCAGCCGCCCAGGATGAGCCCACTTTCCTTGTGGAATGGGCCTTGACAGATTTAGGTTGTGGCAAGCCTGCCACAGAATGTGCAAGTTGAATTGTGCTACAAATCCAACGAGCAATCGTCTGCTTAGAAGCAGGAGCACCCATCTTGTTGGGTGCATACAATATAAGCAGTGAGTCAGACTTTCTGACTCCCGCCGTTCTTGAAATATATATTTTCAATGCCCGAACCACGTCCAACAACTTGGAATCCTCCAACTCGTTAGTAGCCGCAGGCACCACAATAGGCTGGTTCAGGTGAAACGCTGACACCACCTTAGGCAGAAAATGAGGACGCGTCCGCAGTTCTGCCCTGTCCGTATGGAAAATCAGATATGGGCTCTTATATGATAAAGCCGCCAATTCTGATACTCTCCTGGCTGAAGCCAGGGCCAGTAGCATGGTTACTTTCCATGTGAGATACTTCAGCTCCACCGATTTGAGCGGCTCAAACCAATGGGATTTTAGAAAATCCAAGACTACATTAAGATCCCACGGTGCCACTGGGGGCACAACCGGGGGCTGTATATGTAGTACTCCTTTTACAAAAGTCTGGACTTCAGGAACTGAAGCCAATTCTTTCTGGAAGAAAATCGACAGGGCCGAAATTTGAACCTTAATGGACCCCAATTTGAGGCCCATAGACAATCCTGTTTGCAGGAAATTTAGGAATCGACCCAGTTGAAATTCCTCCGTGGGGGCCTTCCTGGCCTCACACCACGCAACATATTTCCTCCAAATGCGGTGATAATGTTGTGCAGTCACCTCCTTCCTGGCCTTTACCAGTGTAGGAATGACCTCTTCCGGAATGCCTTTTTACTTTAGAATTCGGCGTTCAACCGCCATGCCGTCAAACGCAGCCGCGGTAAGTCTTGGAATAGACACGGTCCCTGCTGAAGCAGGTCCCGTCTTAGAGGTAGAGGCCACGGATCCTCCGTGAGCATCTCTTGAAGTTCCGGGTACCAAGTTCTTCTTGGCCAATCCGGAGCCACTAGTATCGTTCTTACTCCCTTTTGCCGTATAATTCTCAGTACTTTTGGTATGAGAGGCAGAGGAGGGAACACATACACTGACTGGAACACCCACGGTGTTACCAGAGCGTCCACAGCTATTGCCTGAGGATCTCTTGACCTGGCGCAATACCTGTCCAGTTTTTTGTTGAGGCGGGACGCCATCATATCCACCATTGGTTTTTCCCAACAGTTCACAATCATGTGGAAGACTTCTGGATGAAGTCCCCACTCTCCCGGGTGTAAATCGTGTCTGCTGAGGAAGTCTGCTTCCCAGTTGTCCACTCCCGGAATGAATACTGCTGACAGTGCTATCACATGATCTTCCGCCCAGCGAAGAATCCTTGCAGCTTCTGCCATTGCTGTCCTGCTTCTTGTGCCGCCCTGTCTGTTTACGTGGGCGACTGCCGTGATGTTGTCCGACTGGATCAACACCGGCTGACCCTGAAGCAGGGGTTTTGCCAGACTTAGAGCATTGTAAATCGCTCTTAGCTCCAGTATATTTATGTGAAGAGACATCTCCAGGCTTGACCATACTCCCTGGAAGTTTCTTCCTTGTGTGACCGCTCCCCAGCCTCTCAGACTGGCATCCGTGGTCACCAGGACCCAGTCCTGTATGCCGAATCTGCGGCCCTCTAACAGATGAGCACTCTGCAACCACCACAGAAGAGACACCCTTGTCCGTGGCGATAAGGTTATCCGCTGATGCATCTGCAGATGCGATCCGGACCATTTGTCCAGCAGATCCCACTGAAAAGTTCGTGCGTGGAATCTGCCGAATGGAATCGCTTCGTAAGAAGCCACCATCTTTCCCAGGACTCTTGTGCATTGATGCACAGACACTGTCCCTGGTTTTAGGAGGTTCCTGACAAGTTCGGATAACTCCCTGGCTTTCTCCTCCGGAAGAAACACCTTTTTCTGAACCGTGTCCAGAATCATTCCCAGGAACAGCAGACGTGTCGTCGGGGTCAACTGAGATTTTGGAAAATTCAGAATCCACCCGTGTTGTTGCAGCACTAGTTGGGTTAGTGCTACTCCGTCTTCCAGCTGTTCTCTGGATCTTGCCCTTATCAGGAGATCGTCCAAGTAAGGGATAATTAATACGCCTCTTCTTCGTAGAAGGATCATCATTTCGGCCATTACCTTGGTAAAGACCCGAGGTGCCGTGGACAATCCAAACGGCAGCGTCTGAAACTGATAATGACAGTTTTGCACCACGAACCTGAGGTACCCTTGATGTGAAGGGCAAATTGGGACATGCAGGTAAGCGTCCTTTATGTCCAGGGACACCATAAAGTCCCCTTCTTCCAGATTCGCTATCACTGCTCTGAGTGACTCCATCTTGAACTTGAATTTTTGTATGTACAGGTTCAAAGATTTGAGATTTAGAATAGGTCTTACCGAGCCGTCCGGCTTCGGTACCACAAATAGCGTGGAGTAATACCCCTTTCCCTGTTGTAGGAGGGGTACCTTGACTATCACCTGCTGAGCAAACAGCTTGTGAATGGCTTCCAATACAGTCGCCCTGTCTGAGGGAGACGTTGGCAAAGCAGACTTTAGGAACCGGCGGGGGGGGGAGACTTCTCGAATTCCAACCTGTAACCCTGAGATACTACCTGCAGAATCCAGGGGTCCACCTGTGAGCAAGCCCACTGTGCGCTGAAATTCTTGAGTCGACCCCCCACCGTTCCTGAGTCCGCTTGTAAGGCCCCAGCGTCATGCTGAGGGCTTTGCAGAACCCTGGGAGGGCTTCTGTTCCTGGGCAGGGGCTGCTTGCTGCCCTCTCTTGCCCCTTCCTCTGCCCCGAGGCAGATATGACTGTCCTTTTGTCCGCTTGTTCTTATAGGAACGAAAGGACTGCGGCTGAAAAGACTGTCTTTTTCTGTTGGGAGGGGGTCTGAGGTAAAAAAGTGGATTTTCCGGCAGTTGCCGTAGCCACCAGATCCGATAGACCGCCGCCAAATAATTCCTCCCCTTTATACGGCAATACTTCCATATGTCGTTTGGAATCCGCATCACCTGACCACTGTCGCGTCCATAAACTCCTTCTGGCAGATATGGACATCGCATTTACTCTCGATGCCAGAGTGCAAATATCTCTCTGCGCATCTCGCATATAAAGGAAAGCATCCTTTAATTGCTCTATAGTCAATTAAATACTGTCCCTATCCAGGGTATCAATATTTTCAGTCAGGGAATCCAACCAGACGACCCCAGCACTGCACATCCAGGCTGAGGCGATGGCTGGTCGCAGTATAACACCAGTATGTGTGTATATACTTTTTAAAGGTAGTTTCCAGCCTCCTATCTGCTGGATCCTTGAGGGCGGCCGTATCAGGAGACGGTAACGCCACTTGTTTTGATAAGCGTGAGCGCCTTATCCACCCTAGGGGGTGTTTCCCAGCGCGCCCTAACCTCTGGCGGGAAAGGGTATAATGCTAATAACTTTTTTGAAATTAGCATTTTTCTATCTGGGTTAACCCACGCTTCATCACATACATCATTTAATTCCTCTGATTCAGGAAAAACTACAGGTAGTTTTTTCACCCCCCACATAATACCCCTTTTTGTGGTACTTGTAGTATCAGAGATATGCAAAGCCTCCTTCATTGCCGTGATCATATAACGTGTGGCCCTACTTGAAAATACGTTTGTTTCATCACCGTCGACACTAGATTCAGTGTCTGTGTCTGGGTCGACCGACTGAGGTAAAGGGCGCTTTACAGCCCCTGACGGTGTCTGAGACGCCTGGGCAGGTACTAACTGGTTTGCCGGCCGTCTCATGTCGTCAACTGATTTTTGTAATGTGCTGACATTATCACGTAATTCCATAAACAAAGCCATCCATTCCGGTGTCGACTCCCTGGGGGGTGACATCACCATTATCGGCAATTGCTCTGCCTCCACGCCAACATCGTCCTCATACATGTCGACACACGTACCGACACACAGCAGACACACAGGGAATGCTCTTATCGAAGACAGGACCCCACTAGCCCTTTGGGGAGACAGAGGGAGAGTTTGCCAGCACACACCCAAGCGCTATAATATATATGGGAACAACCCTATATAAGTGTTGATCCTTATAGCCGCTTAAATATATAAAAATATCGCCAAAATATGCCCCCCTTCTCTGTTTTACCCTGTTTCTGTAGTGCAGTGCAGGGGAGAGTCCTGGGAGCCTTCCTCACAGCGGAGCTGAGCAGGAAAATGGCGCTGTGTGCTGAGGAGAATAAGCCCCGCCCCCTATTCCGGCGGGCTTTTCTCCCGGAGTTTTAGACATTTGGCATGGGTTAAATACATACATATAGCCTCAATGGCTATATGTGATGTATTCTTTTGCCATAAAAGGTATTATATATTGCTGCCCAGGGCGCCCCCAGCAGCGCCCTGCACCCTCCGTGACCGTCTGGTGTGAAGTGTGTGACAACAATGGCGCACAGCTGCAGTGCTGTGCGCTACCTTCATGAAGACTGAAGAGCCTTCTGCCGCCTGTTTCCGGACCTTCAATCTTCAGCATCTGTAAGGGGGGTCGGCGGCGCGGCTCCGGGACGAACCCCAGGGTGAGACCTGTGTTCCGACTCCCTCTGGAGCTAATGGTGTCCAGTAGCCTAAGAATCCAATCCATCCTGCACGCAGGTGAGTTGAAATTCTCTCCCCTAAGTCCCTCGATGCAGTGAGCCTGTTGCCAGCAGGACTCACTGAAAATAAAAAACCTAAAAAACTTTTTCTAAGCAGCTCTTTAGGAGAGCCACCTAGATTGCACCCTGCTCGGACGGGCACAAAAACCTAACTGAGGCTTGGAGGAGGGTCATAGGGGGAGGAGCCAGTACACACCACCTGATCCTAAAGCTTTATTTTTGTGCCCTGTCTCCTGCGGAGCCGCTATTCCCCATGGTCCTGACGGAGTCCCCAGCATCCACTTAGGACGTTAGAGAAAAAGCTTTATTGTATAGCCTGATAATGACTAGACCATCGGTCAAACATTGTGCTTTCACACAGATTTGAGAATCTAATATGCTAATCCACATTACATAAAGAAAATATTGAAGTTAGTGGTACATAAATGTCAACCACTAATACCCCATTCACACCGCACAAAACCCGGTATCAACCCGGCATATTGCCAGGTCAACACGGGTCAGTGCACGGTGTGAAAAGCGCCATGGTCGAATTCACGGGTCACCTGACCAGGTAATTCAACCCGGGAATAAAGCAGTGTTATTCCTGGGTTGAATACCGGGTCAGTGGCAGCGTAAACGGATTCCCAGGTCGATGCGACCCGGGACCCGTTCACTACAATAGGGAGAAGCAGCGTGGAGAGGAGCTCATCTCCCAACGCCGCCACCTCCAACCCAACCACTATATGGCAACGGACCCAGCAAATTGCTGGGTCAGTAAGCCTCCTGTTAGGGTCCAATGCCAGATCCCACCTGGGAAGGACCCGGCCTTGGCAATGTGAAAGCGGTATTAAAAGAATCAGTGCCTATACCTGTACAAGAATATAAAAAAAAAAAAAAAACAAACACTGCAATTTGAGAATACTATACAAATAAGATCGGACACAATTTTACTACAATAACAATTTTAATAAATTTAAACACATTTCGCCAACATAACCAAACTACATTTAACATTAAGTTGCATTTTGACTGCCCATTACATTCCTATGTCTATGAAGTTATTAGACATGCTCTTCCCAGTGACATCAGGAGTTTGATTCTGTTTGAACCATGTCAAGCAGAAGATAGTGGGGGTGTTATGATAGAGCTACAATTTCTTGGTAGACAGTCAATGGTTTGACAAGTTTATTGGCGTTTTTAGCCCACATGTTGTATTTTCCATATTATGTGATAACCATCAGTACAAATGTGTACCCTCACTGGCTCACCACAGGTTACTATTCCCAACAGATGTCCACGTGGATAGTAAATCAAGCAAATGTTGGTAAAAAAAAAAAAAAAAAACTTGTGTCGACCATTGTCCTGTCAACATTGTGATCCAGGCAACCTAAGACCATATGGTGTTGACCTATTGACCAGCTACCTAGACACTGTAGATCTATCATCCGGATACCCTAATAGCATGTAAAGTGCCATCTCCATTAACATATTACATGTTCCTACTTGTAAAGGTTTTCGGTGCTAAACAAGATGAATATAAAAACCACCAAACTCCCGCAGGTTTGCTTGTAAACAACACAAGCGCTAAAGGAAAGCCTGGACATCTGGTACAGTATCTCATACCTGATAGACTGCTAGTGTAAAGCTTCCTTCAGAGAGGAAACAATGGCCTGTGATTCGGGAAACTTTAGTTTTCGAGGTGGTCCTTTCTTAATCCCCGTCCAGATTTCCACACCTGTAATTATTAGAGACAAAATAATAATAATAAAAAAATAATAATAATAAGATTTTAAACCTACCGGTAAATCTTTTACTCCTAGTCCATAGAGGATGCTGGGGACTCCGTAAGGACCATGGGGTATAGACGGGCTCAGCAGGAGACATGGGCACTATAAAGAACTTTAGAATGGGTGTGCACTGGCACTCCCTCTATGCCCCTCCTCCAGACCTCAGCTAGAGAACTGTGCCCAGAGATGGACAATACGAGGAAAGGATTTTGTTAATCTAAGGGCAAGATTCATACCAGCCCACACAATATAACCTGGAATATACGCAACCAGTTAACAGTATGAGCAAAACAGTATCAGCTAAAGACTGATCTCAACTGTAACATAACCCTTATGTAAGCAACAACTATATACAAGCCTTGCAGATTTTGTCCGCACTTGGGACGGGCGCCCAGCATCCTCTACGGACTAGGAGAAAAAGATTTACCGGTAGGTTTAAAATCTTATTTTCTCTTACGTCCTAGAGGATGCTGGGGACTCCGTAAGGACCATGGGGTTTATACCAAAACTCCAGACCGGGCGGGAGAGTGCGGACGACTCTGCAGCACCGACTGAGCAAACGCAAGGTCCTCACCAGCCAGGGTATCAAACTTATAGACCCTTGCAAAAGTGTTTGAACCCGACCAGGTACCTGCTCGGCAAAGCTGTAAAGCCGAGACGCCTCGGCCAGCCGCCCAAGAAGAGCCCACCTTCCTAGTGGAATGGGCCTTTACCGAATTTGGTAACGGCAATCCTGCCGTAGAATGAGCCTGCTGAATCGTGTTACAGATACAGCGAGCAATAGTCCACCTTAGGCAAAAATTGAGGACGAGTCCTCAACTCTGCTCTATCCGCATGGAAAATCAAATAGGGGCTCCTGTGAGACAAAACCGCCAATTCGGACACCCGCCTTGCAGATGCCAAGGCCAACAACAGGACCACCTACCAAGTGAGTATTGTTTTCACTCTTTTTTGTCTTCTGATTCTCAATATTTTTGAGATGAGAGGAAGAGGGGGGAATATATAGACCGACTGAAACGCCCATGGTGTCACCAGGGCGTCCACTGCTACTGCCTGAGGGTCCCTTAACCTGGCACAATACCTCCGAAGCTTCTTGTTGAGGCGGGACGCCATCATGTCTATGTGAGGAATTCCCCAAAGACTTATCTCTGCAAAAACTTCTTGATGAAGACCCCACTCTCCTGGATGGAGATCGTGTCTGCTGAGGAAGTCTGCTTCCCAGTTGTCCACTCCCAGAATGAAGACCGCTGACAGAGTGCTTACGCGATTTTCCGCCCAGCGAAGAATCCTGGTGGCTTCCGCCATTGCCACTCTGCTCCTCTTCCCGCCTTAGCGGTTTACATGAGCCACGGCTGTGACGTTGTCCGATTGAAACAGAACCGGTAGGTCGCGAAGAAGATTCTCCGTTTGTCGTAGGCCGTTGTATATGGCCCTCAACTCCAGGATGTTGATGCGTAGACAGGCCTCCTGACTTGACCATAGCCCCTGAAAATTTCTTCCTTGTGTGACTGCTCCCCATCCTCGGAGGCTCGCGTCCGTGGTCACCAGAACCCAGTCTTGAATGCCGAACCTGCGACCCTCTAGAAGGTGATCACTCTGCAGCCACCACAGGAGAGACACCCTGGCCCTGGGGGACAGGCTTATCTTTTGATGTATTTGTAGATGGGACCCGGACCACTTGTCCAGGAGGTCCCACTGAAACGTCCTTGCATGAAACCTGCCGAAGGGGATGGCATCGTAGGCTGCCACCATTTTCCCCAGAACACGAGTGCATTGATGAACAGACACTTTTTGGTTTGAGCAGGTCTCTGACCATGTTCTGGAGGTCCCGGGCTTTTTCCATCGGAGAAAAACACTCTTCTGATCAGTGTCCAGAATCATGCCTAGGAATGATAGTCGAGTCGTTGGAATCAATTGTGACTTTGTCAGATTGAGAATCCAACAGTGTTGTTGTAGCACTCTCAGGGAAAGCGACACGCTCCTCTGCAATTGATCTCTCGATCTCGCCTTTATCAGGAGATCGTCCAAGTATGGGATAATTGTGACTCCCTGCCTGTGCAGGAGCACCATCATCTCCGCTATTACCTTGATGAAAATCCTCGGGGCCGCTGAAAGCCCAAACGGCAACGTCTGAAACTAGTAATGACAGTCCTGTACAGTGAATCTCAGGTACGCCTGATGAGGATATATGGGGACATGAAGGTATGCATCCTTCATGTCGAGTGACACCATAAACCCCCCCCTTCCAGACTGGAGATCACCGCCCGGAGCGATTCCATCTTGAATTTGAACTTTTCCAAGTACAGGTTTAGGGATTTTAGATTTAAAATGGGTCGGACCGAACCATCCGGCTTCGGGACCATGAACAGGGTTGAATAGTACCCTTTCCCCTGTTGGACTAGGGGAACCCTGACAACCACTTGCTGTTGACACAGCTTTTTAATTGCAGCTAACACTACTTCCCTCCTAGGGGGGAGAAGCTGGCAAGGCCGACTTGAAGAAACGGCGAGGGGGGCACCTCTTCGAATTCCAGTTTGTAGCCTTGGGATACAATATCCATCGCCCAAGGATCCACGTCTGACAGAACCCAGCCCTGGCTAATGAGTCGAAGGCGCGCCCCCACTGGTGCGGACTCCCTTAGGGGAGCCCCAGCGTCATGCGGTGGATTTAGTACAGTGATGGCTAACCTTGACACTCCAGCTGTTGAACTACATATCCCAGCATGCCCTGCATCAGTTTTAGCATGGCCAAATAGAAAAACTGCAGCAGGGCATGCTGGGATGTGTAGTTCAACAACAGCTGGAGTGTCATGGTTAGCCATCACTGATTTAGTAGAAGCCGGGGAGGACTTCTGCTCCTGGGAACTAGCCGAAGCAGGTGTTCTCTTTCCTCTACCCTTACCTCTGGCAAGGAAGGAGAAGCCCCGACCTCTTCTGGATTTATGGGACCGAAAGGACTGCAACTGATTGTGTTTTCTTTTGCTGTTGGGGGACAAAAGGTAAAAAGGTAGATTTACCCACAGTAGCTGTGGCAACCAGGTCCGCGAGCCCCTCCCCAAACACTTCACCCTTGTAAGGTAAAACCTCCATATGCTTCTTCGAGTCTGCATCACCCGTCCACTGGCGGGTCCATAGAGCTCGTCTCGCAGAAATAGCCATGGCATTGGCTCTGGAACCCAGCAGCCCAACGTCTCTTTGTGCGTCCCTCATATATAAGACTGCGTCTTTAATGTGGGCTAAGGTTAATAATAAGATTTTACTTACCGGTAAATCTATTTCTCGTAGTCCGTAGAGGATGCTGGGACCCCGTAAGGACCATGGGGAATAGACGGGCTCCGCAGGAGATAGGGCACTTTAAGAAAGCTTTGGACTCTGGGTGTGCACTCGCTCCTCCCTCTATGCCCCTCCTCCAGACCTCAGTTAGGGAAACTGTGCCCAGAGGAGATGGACAGTACGAGGAAGGATTTTTGTAAATCTAAGGGCGAGATTCATACCAGCCACACCAATCACACCGTATAACTTGTGATAAACTTACCCAGTTAACAGTATGAACAACAACATAGCCACGGTACCACCGAAAACTATAACATAACCCTTATGTAAGCAATAACTATATAAAAGTCTTGCAGAAGAAGTCCGCACTTGGGACGGGCACCCAGCATCCTCTACGGACTACGAGAAATAGATTTACCGGTAAGTAAAATCTTATTTTCTCCAACATCCTTGAGGATGCTGGGACTCCGTAAGGACCATGGGGATTATACCAAAGCTCCCAAACGGGCGGGACCATGGGGATTATACCAAAGCTCCCAAACGGGCGGGAGACTGCAGCACCGATTGAGCAAACAGGAGGTCCTCCTCAGCCAGGGTATCAAACTTATAGAACTTTGCAAAGGTGTTTGTCCCCGACCAAGTAGCTGCTCGGCACAACTGTAATGCCGAGACCCCTCGGGCAGCCGCCCAAGAAGAGCCCACTTTCCTAGTGGAGTGGGCCTTAACCGATTTCGGTAACGGCAATCCTGCCGTAGAATGTGCCTGCTGAATCGTGTTACAGATCCAGCGAGCAATAGTCTGCTTTGAAGCAGGAGCGCCAACCTTGTTGGCCGCATACAGAACGAACAAAGCTTCAGTCGTCCTGATTCTAGCCGTTCTGGTCACATAAATCTTCAAAGCCCTGACTACATCCAGGGACTCGGAATCCTCCAAGTCCCGTGTAGCCACAGGCACGACAATAGGTTGGTTCACATGAAAAGATGAGACCACTTTTGGCAGAAAGTGAGGGCGAGTCCTCAACTCTGCCCTATCCACGTGAAAAACCAAGTATGGGCTTTAATGTGATAAAGCCGCCAATTCGGAAACACGTCTTGCCGAAGCTAACGCCAACAACATGACCACTTTCCACGTGAGGTATTTTAACTCCACAGTTTTGAGTGGTTCAAACCAAGGTGACTTGAGGAAACATAACACCACGTTAAGATCCCAAGGCTCCACCGGAGGCACAAAAGGAGGCTGAATATGCAGCACTCCCTTCACAAAGGTCTGTACTTCAGGAATAGAGGCCAATTCTCTTTGAAAGAAAATGGATAAGGCCGAAATCTGGACCTTTATGGACCCTAATTTTAGGCCCAAAGTCACTCCTGTTTGAAGGAAGTGGAGTAGACGGCCCAAATGGAACTCCTCCGTAGGAGCAGCTCTGGCCTCACACCAAGCAACATATTTCCGCCATATACGGTGATAATGTTTTAACGTCACATCTTTCCTAGCCCTGATCAGGGTAGGAATGACTTCCTCCGGAATCCCTTTTTCCGCTAGTATCCGGCGTTCAACCGCCATGCCGTCAAACGCAGCCGTGGTAAGTCTTGGAACAGACAGGGCCCCTGCCGCAGCAGGTCCTGCCTTAGAGGAAGAGGCCACGGATCTTCTGTGAGCAACTCTTGCAGCTCCGGATACCAAGTCCTCCATGGCCAATCTGGAACAATGAGGATTGTTCTGAGCCTGCTTATTCTTATTATTCTCAACACCTTGGGTATGAGAGGAAAAGGAGGAAACACAGACCGATCTGAACACCCAAGGTGTCACCAGAGCGTCTACCGCTACCGCCTGAGGGTCCCTTCACCTGGCGCAATACCGCTTTAGCTTTTTGTTGAGACGGGATGCCATCATGTTGATTTGAGGCAGTCCCCAATGATCCGTGATCTGTGGAAAGACTTCTTGATGAAGTCCCCACTCTCCCGGATGCAGGTCGTGCCTGCTGAGGAAGTCCGCCTCCCAGTTGTCCACCCCCGGGATGAACACCGCTGACAGCGCGCTTACATGGCCTTCCGCCCAGCGTAGAATACTGGTCGCTTCTGCCATGGCCATTCTGCTCCTTGTTCCCCCTTGGCGGTTTATATGAGCCACTTGCCGTGACATTGTCTGACTGAATCAGAACCGGTTTTCACCGAAGCAATTCCTCCGCTTGACGCAGGGCGTTGTATATGGCCCTCAACTCCAGGATGTTGATGTGGAGACAAGACTCTAGGCTTGACCAGAGACCTTGGAAATTTCTTCCCAGTGTCACTGCTCCCCAGCCTCGGAGGCTTGCGTCCGTGGTCACCAGGACCCAGTCCTGAATGCCGAACCTGCGACCCTCTAGTAGTTGAGCACTGTTCAGCCACCCCAGGAGAGACACCCTGGTCCTGGGAGACAGTGTGATCCTTTGATGCATTTGTAAATGGGACACGGACCTTTTGTCCAAGAGGTCCCATTGAAAGGTCCTCGCATGGAACCTGCCGAAAGGGATGGCCTCGTATGAAGCCACCATCTTTCCCAGGACCCGCGTGCAATGATGCACTGAAACCTTTTTTCGTTTTAATAGGTTCCTGACCATGGCTATGAATTCCTGAACCTTTTCGATAGGAAGAAAAACCTTTTTCTGGTCTGTGGCTAGAATCAGGCCCAAAAAGGTCAGACGCGTTGTAGGGACTAGCTGGGACTTCGGTATATTGAGAATCCAGCCGTGTATCTGCAACGTCTTCATGGACAGAGACACGCTGTCCAGCAACCTCTCCCGAGATCTCGCCTTTATGAGGAGATCGTCCAAGTATGGGATAATTGTGACCCCCAGCCTGCGCAGGAGCACCATCATTTCCGCCATTACCTTGGTGAAAATTCTCAGGGGCCGTGGAAAGCCCAAACGGCAACGTCTGAAATTGGTAGTGACAGTCCTGCACTGCAAATCTCAGGAACGCCTGATGCGGGGGGGAAAAAAAAAAAATCGAAACATGAAGGTAAGCATCCTTTATGTCCAGGAACACCATCCAATTCCCCCCCCCCCCCCTCCTGGCTGGCGATGACCGCCCGGAGTGATTCCATTTTGAACTTGAACCTTTTAAAGTACAAGTTCAGAGATTTCAGGTTTAAAATGGGCCTGACCGAACCGTCCGGTTTCGGGACCACAAACAGGGTTGAATAATATCCCTCTCCCTGCTGGAGATGAGGAACTGTGACAATCACCTGTTGAACATACAATTTTTGTATTGCTGCCAACCCGAGCTCCCTCTCTGACGGGGAAGCCGGCAGAGCAGATTTGAAAAATCGGCGAGGAGGCAAGTCTTCGAATTCCAGCCTGTATCCCTGAGCAACAACCTCTATTGCCCAGGGATCCACCTGCGATTGAACCCAGACGTGGCTGAAAAAAATCGAAGACGAGCCCCCACCAGATCTGCCTCCCATCGGAAAGCCCCAGCGTCATGCGGTGGACTTTGCAGACGCAGGGGAGGACTTCTGCTCTTGGGAACTAGCTGTGTGCAGCTTTTCCCCCCTGCCTTTCGCTCTGGCAACAAAGGATGATCCACGTACCTTCTTGTTTTTATTGGAACTTTTTTGTATGCTGCGGGGGGACATAAGGTAAGAATTTGACTTACCAGCCGTAGCGGTAGAGAAGATCCGAGAGGCAGTCTCCAAACAACTCCACCCCTTTGTAAGGCAAGGACTCCATATGCTGCTTTGAATCGGCATCTCCCGTCCACTGTCTGGTCCACAAGAGCCGCCTAGCAGAAATAGACATAGCATTTATTCTGGAGCTTAATAAACAAATGTCTCTCTGAGCATCCCTCATAGGCAGCATCTCTGATATGCTCTATGGTCATTTGAATGGCGTCCCTATCTAAGGTGTCAATTTCCGTAGATAAGGAATCTGCCCATGCAACAACCGCACTACAAACCCAGGCCGACGCCATAGCCGGTCGAGCAATAGTACCGGAATGATTGTAAATGTGCTTTAAGGTAATTTCCTGCCTGCGATCAGCAGGTTCCTTGAGGGAAGCCGTATCCTGAGAAGGCAGTGCCACCTTTTTGGACAAACGTGTCAGCGCCTTGTCAACTTTTGGCGAAGATTCCCAGCGTATCCTATCAGTTTGTGGAAAAGGATACGCCATGAGAATCCTTTTGGGAATTTGTGGTCTCCTATCCGGAGATTCCCAAGCCTTTTCGCGTAAGTCACTTAATTCAAAAGAGGATGGAAAAGTGACTTCAGGCTTTTTCCCTTTATACATGTGTACCCTTGTGTGAGGGACAGGGGGTTCCTCAGTAATACGCAAAACCTCTTTAATGGCCATAATCATGTACCGTATACCCTTAGCCACCTTTGGCTGTAATTTTGCATCTTCATAGTCGACACTAGAGTCAGTATCTGTGTCGGTATCCGTGTCATCGATCTGGGATATGGTGCGCTTCTGAGACCCCGAAGGACCTGGCGCCCCAGGGACAGGCATGGACTGGCTACCTGAATGATCCCTAGCTTCTGCCTTGTCTAGTCTTTTATGCAATAGATTGACATTTGCATTCAAGACATTCAGCATATCCACCTATTCCGGTGTCGGCGTTGCCGACCTGACATTCAAGCACTCCCCCTCCACATTAAGCGAGCCTTCCTCATCAAACATGTCGACACACGTGTACCGACACTTCACACACACAGGGAACCCCTTTCCTGAAGACAGTATATATTTTTGTATTATTTTAATCACATCACTTACATAGCACTTCTGTGCTTCCTATTAACCCTTATTAATTTTCACCTGTGTGCTGACTTGGGGTAGCCGACCTGTGCCGACATGATGGGGTCCTGCACCCTCGGACCCATACCTAGTATTAGGGACCCCCAGTGACGGAGAGGCCTTGTCGATCGGCCTGGGGGCTTAACCCTATATCTGCAGATATACGCAACCAAGATCTCCGTATAATCTGACTATTATGTAGTGATACTTTTCACTCGGTGTGCATTAGGGAACCATTGTTTTTTCCTACAAGGCCCTTTGGGGAGAGAGAGAGAGAAGAGAGAGAGAGAGAGAGAGAGAGAGAGAGAGAGAGAGAGAGAGAGAGAGAGAGAGAGAGAGAGAGAGAGAGAGAGAGAGAGAGAGAGAGAGAGAGAGAGAGAGAGAGAATGCTAGCACACACCCCAGCGCAATAACCCTGGCGACCAACACAAATAGTTTTTCCCTAGCAGCGCTGTATAATATGTATACCGCCAATTATGTGCCCCCCCCCCCTTTAAGCACCCTTTCACCGTGTGTAAGCAGGGGAGAGTCCGGGGAGCTTCCTCTCAGCAGTGCTGTGGAGAGAAAATGGCGCTGGTGAGTGCTTAGGGAGAAGCCCCGCCCCCTCGGCGGTGGGCTTCTGTCCCGCTCAAACTTCGTAAAATATGGCGGGGGCTCTTTTATATACATGTACAGAGCCCACTTGTACATGTATATATAGTCTTTTTGCCATGCAGAGGTTTATATTGCTGCCCAGGGCACCCCCCCCCCCCCAGCGCCCTGCACCCTTACAGTGACCGGAGTATGTGAGGTGTATGGGAGCAATGACGCACAGCTGCAGTGCTGTGCGTTACCTCAGTGAAGCTGAAGGCTTCTGCCGCCTGACGACTTCTGTACTTCTAGCTCTGTGAGGAGAACGGCGGCGCGGCTCCGGGGGTGGACGCCCAGTAAGAACCTGCGTTCACCCCCTCTGGAGCTAATGGTGTCCAGTAGCTGAGGAAGCAGAGCCTATCTTTGACAAGAAGGTCTGCTCCTCTCTCCTCAGTCCCTCGATGCAGGGAGCCTGTTGCCAGCAGCGCTCCCAGTGAAAAAGTAGTAAAAGGTAGAAAGAAAAAATCCAAACAAAAATGCTTCTAGGCAGAGAACTCTGAAGAGCTCTCTGCAGTGCACCCATCTTGCTCTGGGCACAGTGTAAAACTGAGGTCTGGAGGAGGGGCATAGAGGGAGGAGCCAGTGCACACCCAGAGTCCAAAGCTTTCTTAAAGTGCCCTATCCCCTGCGGAGCCAGTCTATTCCCCATGATCCTTACGGAGTCCCAACATCCTCAAGGACGTTAGAGAAAAAATAAGAATTTACTTACCGATAATTCTATTTCTCGTAGTCCGTAGTGGATGCTGGGGACTCCGTCAGGACCATGGGGAATAGCGGGCTCCGCAGGAGACAGGGCACATCTAAAAAGCTTTTTAGGTCACATGGTGTGTACTGGCTCCTCCCCCTATGACCCTCCTCCAAGCCTCAGTTAGGTACTGTGCCCGGACGAGCGTACACAATAAGGAAGGATCTTGAATCCCGGGTAAGACTCATACCAGCCACACCAATCACACCGTACAACTTGTGATCTGAACCCAGTTAACAGTATGATAACAAAACGAAGTAGCCTCTGAAAAAATGGCTCACAACAATAGTAATAACCCGATTTTTGTAACAATAACTATGTACAAGCATTGCAGACAATCCGCACTTGGGATGGGCGCCCAGCATCCACTACGGACTACGAGAAATAGAATTATCGGTAAGTAAATTCTTATTTTCTCTAACGTCCTAGTGGATGCTGGGGACTCCGTCAGGACCATGGGGATTATACCAAAGCTCCCAAACGGGCGGGAGAGTGCGGATGACTCTGCAGCACCGAATGAGAGAACTCCAGGTCCTCTTTAGCCAGAGTATCAAATTTGTAAAATTTTACAAACGTGTTCTCCCCTGACCACGTAGCTGCTCGGCAAAGTTATAATGCAGAGACTCCTCGGGCAGCCGCCCAGGATGAGGCCACCTTCCTTGTGGAATGGGCATCTACATATTTCGGCTGTGGCAGGCCTGCCACAGAATGTGCAAGCTGAATTGTACTACAAATCTAGCGTGCAATAGACTGCTTAGAAGCAGGAGCACCCAGCTTGTTGGGTGCATACAATATAAACAGCAAGTCAGACTTTCTGACTCCAGCCGTCCTAACTATATATATATTTACAGACACTCAGCACTTTTGATGACATTCCCACCGATGTGTCGCTGGCCTCGGTAGATGTCACCAGCCTATACACCTGCATTCCTCACCAGCAGGGGTTGCAGGCTGTGCGACATCTCATAGTAGGAAATGCACGGTACACTGGGCCAGACATTGAGTTTTTCCTTGAATTGTTATGTTTCACGTTGACACATAATTTCTTTATTTTTGACGGTAAATTTTACAGGCAGCGAACGGGGTGTGCTATGGGGTCTTCTGTGGCACCCTCGTTCGCAAATGCCTTCATGTGGGAAACTGAACGAGAGTTATTTTTAGTCAACAGAAACATTTCCGATAGATTGTTTGTGTATTTTAGATACATAGATGATGTGCTGATCTTTTGGAGGGGTGATATACAGGACTTAGGCTCATTGATTGATTCACACAATCAATCTGATAATCCGGCCAAACTTACCATGACCAGCAGTCCAGTTGAAATCTGCTTTCTTGACATCCTAATCAAAATCCAGGAGAACAAAATCCTGACATGCCTTTATAGAAAGCCAACTGATCGCAACACGCTTTTGCGTTTTGATAGCTTTCACCCCCGTTCCACCGTCAGGGGTCTTCCATACTCTCAGTTCCTAAGGGTGTGTAGGGCCAACAACAGTGAGTCCACCAAGATGGATCAGCTGAGAGAAATGGAGGACAGATTCCTGACCAGAGGTTACCCTCGGGCATTAATACGATCGGCCCGCCTAAAGGCTGAGGCCACTCAGAGGGATGCCTCAAAGAAAAGTAAACACACCAAAGACATGTCTAAAATCATCCCGTGGGTGTGTGAATATGATGTAACCAGTAAGGAAAAGCAACGTCATTTAAGACAATTGTGGCCCATAGTAGCATCTGATCCAGAACTAAAGATGCTACATGATAAACGCATCATGCCCAGTTACAAAAAAGGAAGAAGTATTAGGGACATATTAGTAAAAACTGACATGACAAAAATGCGATCTAATCCCACACATTTTCTTACCAGACGCAATGGTTGCTTTAAGTGTACCGGATGCACCACTTGTTCCCATATGTCAATAGGGACCACTATAGCCCACCCATTTACAGGAAAGTTGTTTAAAATCAAATGGCCTCTCACATGTAGCACGAAGTTTGTCATTTATGCCATCATTTGCCCATGTGGGCGATATTACGTTGGCAAAACAGAATGCCAATTTAAAATCAGAATGGCTCAACACAGACTTGCCATTAGGAATGCGTTGGCTTCGGGCAGTGGTGAACAGCCCGTGGCCAAACATTTCGTGACATTCAGACACTCGATGGCCACTTTTAAACATCGTATCATAGACCACGTCCCCGAGTCAATACGGGGTGGAGATCGTGGACGAAGACTATTACAGTTGGAGTCCATGTGGATACACAGGCTCAACACTTTGAAACCAGGGGGGCTTAATGACAATTTGGGATTAATCAATTTTTTGTGAACCTGATTGGGCCTTAGTCAGTTGACTCTAGATGCAAGATTAGTCAGCCCTTGGGGACTCCGTGCCTGGGGCACTCATAGTGTATTTTTCTAACATAACACAGCATTATGAAACTCAAGCTGCTATATATACAAGGTGCCCGTTTTAGAATTTCTTTTAATAGGTTGTCGGTGTGTTTTTATGACATGGATACCTATTGGTGCTTTTTGCTCTGCTTCTCACTTTCAGATGTTTTTAAATATATGCTCTATTGAGTTTGCACTAGTACACAAAAAATTGCTTTTTTTAAATTGTCGTTTTGTCACAATATTGACTGCTATATGTCATCTTAACATGTCACTTGTTGCTATTTGTTTGTTCACTTTTGTTTTTACTGTTTCACAGCTGACAGCGAGTCTATGGTAACGCCAGCTATCTCTCCAGCCAGGACCCGAGATCTCGCGGGATCGAGCATTAGGTGAAGGGCAGTGCAAGTGAAGCGGCCGTGAGATGATACTCAGACAGAGCAGTCACCATGGTAACGCGCCCTGCATGCGATACATCACTTCCGGTCCCGCGGTGACGCGAACAGCCGGGCGGAAGTCACGTTAGGGCGGCCGGACGGACACGCTGCAGCTGCAGATTGGATGGGGACAGGGGGTAAGTGTTTGTACTGTCTATTTAAACACCTTTGTTTGCCACTTGTGTTATCCTGAAGAAGGGGAATAGGTCCCCGAAACGTTGATACGCTTTGCACCTTTTGCACAAATATATGAATGCTGTTTCAAGTCTCTGAGTGCCGCCTCAATTCTTTCCCTGCATGTCACCGGCTCCCGGTCGTGGATGGCACCAGAGCAAGATTAGTCCAGCATTGGACTATGTGGAGTGCCGGAGCAGTCGTTTATCATATATACACATATATACACATATATATATATATATATATATATATATATATATATATATATATATATATATATTTATTTATATATTTTTAGGGCCCTGACAACGTCTAGTAACTTGGAGTCCTCCAAGTCCCCAGTAGCCGCAGGCACCACAATAGGTTGTTTCAGGTGACAACGCTGACACCCCTTGAGGAAGAAACTGGAGACGAGTCCCAGTTCTGCCCTGTTCAAATGGAAAATTCTAATATGGGCTTTTGTAAAACAAAACCGCCCATTCTTTTTGACAATCGCCTGGCCGAGGCCAGGACTAACAACATGGTCACTTTCCATGTGAGATATTGGTCAACAGCATGGTCACTTTCCATGTGAGATATTTCAAATCCACAGATTTGAGCGGTTCAAACCAATATGATTTTAAGGAATCCCAACACTATGTTGAGATCTCACGGTGCCCCTAGAGGCACAAAAGAACTGTATATGGAATACACCCTTTACAATCTGGACTTCAGGAACTGAAGTCAATTTTTTCTGGAAGAAAATCTACAGGGCCGAAATTTAAATCTTAATGAACCCCAATTTGAGGCTCAAAACACTCCTGTTTTCAGGAAGTGCAGAATCGACCTAGTTGAATTTCCTTCGTGGAGCCTTCCTGGCCTTACCCACGCAACATATTTTCACCACATGTGGTGATGACGTTGTGCGGTCACCTCCTTCCTGGCTTTGACCAAGGTAGGTATGACCTCTTATGGAATGCCTTTTTCCCTTCAGAATCCGGTATTCAACCGCCATGCCGTCAAACGCAGCCGCGGTAATTCTTGGAAAAGACATGGTACTTGCTGAAGCAAGTCCCTTCTTAGCTCCCCAGGCCCTTAGTCCTCTGTGAGCATCTCTTGAAGCTCCGGGTACCAAGTCCCTCTTGGCCCATCCGGAGCCACTAGTATAGTTCATACTCCTCTATGTCTTATAATTCTCAATACCTTGGTTATGAGAAACAGAGGAGGGAACCCATACACTGACTGGTACACCCACGGTGTTACCAGAACATCCACAGCTATCGCCTGAAGGTCTCATGACCTGGCGGAATACCTGTCCCGTTTTTCGGGCGGGACGCTATCATGTCCACCTTTGGTCTTTGCCAACGGTCCACAATCATGCTGAAAAACTTCCCTATGAAGTTTCCACTCTCCCGGGTGGAGGTCATGCCTGCTGAGGAAGTCTGCTTCCCAGTCGTCCACTCCCGGAAAGAACACTGCTGACAGTGCTATCACATGATTTTCCGCCTAGCGAAAAATCCTTGCAGTTTTGTCACTGCCCTCCTGCTTCTTGTGCCGCCCTTTCTGTTTACGTGGGCGACTGCCGTGATGTTATCCCACTGGATCAATACCGGCTGACCTTGAAGCAGAGGTCTTGCTAAGTTTAGAGCCTTATAAATTTGCTCTAAGCTTATTTATGCAGAGAGAATTCTCCAGACTTAATCACACTTCCCTGGAAATTTTTTCCCTGTGTGAATGTTCTCCAGCCTCTCAGGCTGGCCTCCGTGGTCACCGGCATCCAATCCTGAATGCCAAATCTGCGGCCCTCTAGAAGATGAGCACTCTGTAATCACCACAGGAGAGACACCCTTGTCCTTGGATATAGGGTTATCCGCTGATGCATCTGAGGATGCGATCCGGACCATTTGTCCAGCAGATCCCACCGAAGAGTTCTTGCGGGAAATCTGCCGAATGGAATTGCTTCGTAATAAGCCACCATTTTTACCAGGACTCTTGTGCAATGATGCACTGACACTTTTCCTGGTTTTAGGAGGATCCCGATTAGCTCGGATAACTCCCTGGCTTTCTCCACTGGGAGAAACACGTTTTTCTGGACTGTGTCCAGAATCATCCCTATGAACAGTAGACGTGTCATCGGAAAAAGCTGCGATTTTGGAATATTTAGAATCCACTCGTGCTGACGTAGAACTACTTAAGATAGTGCTACTCCGACCTCCAACTGTTCTCTGGACCTTGCCCTTATCAGGAAAGCGTCCATGTTTCCTTTTAAGAAAAATCATCATTCCGGCCATTACCTTGGTAAAGACCCGGGGCGCCGTGGACAACCCAAACGGCAGCGTCTGAACTGATAGTGACAGTTCTGTACCAGGAACCTGAAGTACCCTTGGTGAGAAGGGCAAATTTGGACCTGTAGGTAAGCGTCCCTGATATCCAGTGACACCATATCGTCCCCTTCTTCCTGGTTCGCTATCACTGCTCTGAGTGACTCCATCTTGATTTGAACGCTTGTATGTAAGTGTTCAAATATTTCAGATCTCACCGAGCCGGTTGGCTTCAGTACCACAATATAGTGTGGAATACTACCCCCTTCCATGTTGTAAGAGGGGTACTTTGATTATCACCTGCTGGGAATACAGCCTGTGAATTGTGTGAGGGGGAGATGTCTCGAATTTCCAATGTACACCTGGGATACTACATGTAGGATCCCGGAGTTCCCTTGCGAGTGAGCCCCCTGCGTACTGAAACTCTTGAGATGACCCCCTACCGCACCTGAGTCCGCTTGTACGGCCCCAGCGTTATGCTGCGGACTTGGCAGAAGCTGTGAGGGGCTTCTGTTCCTGGGAATGGGCTGCTTGCTGCAGTCTTCTTCCCTTTCCTCTACCCCTGGGCAGATATGACTGGCCTTTGCCCGCCTGCCCCTATGGGGACGAAAGGACTGAGACTGAAAAGACTGTGTCCTTTTTTGCCGATATGTGATTCGGGGTAACAAAAGTGGATTTTTCAGCTGTTGCCATGGCCACCAGGTCCGATGGACCGCCCCTTTATACGGCAATACTTCCACATGCCGTCTGGAATCTGCCTCACCTGACCACTGTCGTGTCTTCGTCTGGCAGATATGTAAATCACATTTACTCTTGATGCCAGAATGCAAATATCCCTCTGCGCATCACGCATATATAGAAATGCATCCTTAAAATGCTCTATAGTCAATAAAATCTTGTCCCTGTCAAGGGTATCAAAATTTTCAGTCAGGAAATCCGACCAAGCCCCCTCAGCGCTGCACATCCAGGCTGAGGCGATTGCTGGTCGTAGTATAACACCAGTATGTGTGTATATACTGTCATGATATTTTTCAGCTTCCTATCAGCTGGCTTCTTGAGGGCGGCCGTATCTAGAGACGGTAACGCCATGTTTTTATAAGCGTGTGAGCGCCTTATCCACCCTAAGGTGTGTTTCCCAACTCGCCCTTACTACTGGCGGGAAAGGGTATACCGCCCATAACTTTCTATCGGAGGAACCCCACGTATCATCACACACTTCATTTAATTTATCTGATTCAGGCAAAACTACAAGTAGTTTATTCACACCCTACAAAATACCCTTATTTGTGGTACTTGTAGTATCAGAAATATGTAACAGCTCCTTCATTGCCCTTAACATGTAACTCGTGGCCCTAAAGGAAAATTACGTATGTTTCTTCACCGTCGACACTGGGGTCAGTGTCCATGTCTGTGTCTGTCGACCGACTGAGGTAAATGGGCGTTTTTACAAGCCCCTGACGGTGTCTGAGACGCCTGGACCGGTACTAATTTGTCCGCCGGCCATCTCATGTCGTCAACCGTCTTGCAGCGTGTTGACATTATCACGTAATTCCATAAGTAGACCATCCATTCCGGTGTCGACTCCCTAGAGAGTGACATCAACATTACAGGCAATTTGCTCCGCCTCCTCACCAACATTTTCCTCATACATGTCGACACACACGTACCGACATACAGCACACACACAGGGAATGCTCTGATAGAGGACAGGACCCACTAGCCCTTTGGGGAGACAGAGGGAGAGTTTGCCAGCACACACCAAAAGCGCTATAATGTATATAACAACCCTAGAAGGTGTTGTTTCTATATATGCGCTCTTAATATATCATTATATCGCCAATTTATGCCCCCCTTCTCTTTTAACCCTGTTTCTGTAGTGCAGTGCAGGGGAGAGTGGGAGCCTTCCTCACCAGCGGAGCTGATCAGGAAAATGGCGCTGAGTGCTGAGGAGAATAAGCTCCGCCCCCTTTTCGGCGGGCTTTTCCTCCCGGTTTTTTAATAACTGGCCTGGGTTAAAATACATACATATAGCCTTAATGGCTATATGTGATGTATTTATTTGCCAAATAGGTATTTATATTGCTGCCCAGGGCGCCCCCAGCAGCGCCCTGCACCCTCCGTGACCGTGTCAGTGAGCCGTGTGACAACAATGGCGCACAGCTGCAGTGCTGTGCGCTACCTCTCTGAAGACTGTGAAGTCTTCTGCCGCCTGTTTCCGGACCTCCGTTCCGCCGTCTTTCTTCAGCGTCTGTAAGGGGGATCGGCGGCGCGGCTCCGGGACGAACCCCAGGCTGACCTGTGTTCCGACTCCCTCTGGAGCTCAGTGTCCAGTAGCCTAAGACTTCAATCCTCCTGCACGCAGGTGAGTTGCCAGTCTCTCCCCTAAGTCCCTCGTTGCAGTGATCCTGTCGCCAGCAGGAATCACTGATTAGAAACCTAAAAAAAACACTTTACTAAATAGCTCCTTGATAGCCATCCAGTTTGCACCCTTCTCGGACGGGCACAAAAACCTAACTGAGGCTTGGAGGAGGGTCATAGGGGGAGGAGCCAGTACACACCATGTGACCTAAAAAGCTTTTTAGATGTGCCCTGTCTCCTGCGGAGCCCGCTATTCCCCATGGTCCTGACGGAGTCCCCAGCATCCACTAGGACGTTAGAGAAAATGGTATCCCTGTCTAGGGTATCAAGGTCAGCTGACAAGGTATCTGTCCATGCTGCAACTGCGCTACATACCCATGCCGATGCTATTGCCGGTCTGAGCAAAGAACCCGTATGCGCATAAATAGATTTTAAAGTAGTCTCCTGTCTGCGATCAGCAGGATCCTTGAGGACTACAGTGTCCGGAGACGGCAGCGCCACCTTCTTGGACAGGCGCGTTAAAGCCTTGTCCACCCTGGGAGAGGATTCCCAACGTACCCTGTCCTGTGCAGGGAAAGGATACGCCAAAAGAACCCTTTTGGGAATCTGCAGTTTATCTGGAGTTTCCCAACCTTTTTCAAATAACTCGTTAAGCTCATGAGATGGGGGAAAGGTTACCTCAGGTTTCTTTTCCTTATACATGCGCACCCTCATATCAGGGACAGAGGGGTCATCAGTGATATGCAAAACATCTTTTATTGCAATAATCATACACTGAATACTTTTTGCCACCCTTGGGTGTAATTTTGCATCATCTTAGTCGACACTGGAGTCCGAATCCGTGTCGGTACCAGTGCCCACTATTTGGGATAGGGGACATTTTTGAGACCCAGAAGGGCCCTGTGACCCAGTCCAATCCGTGGATTGACTCCCTGCTTTCTCCCTGGACTCTGCTTTGTCCAGTCTTGCCACATGTCCATCCAATCATGAGACGGCGTTGCCGACGAGACACACCACTCATCTGCTCCACCTCCTCATTGGGCGAGCCTTCCGCTTCAGACATGCGGACACGTACGTACCAACACCTTCCCCCCAACACATAGGGATATATCTATAAGGGGACAATTCCCCAACAAGGCCCTTTGGGGAGAGAGGGAGTATGCCAGCACACACCCAGCGCCAAACTGACACTGGAATAACCCAGATAGCGATATATATACATATATAAAATCAGTGTTATACACTCACTGCGCCTTAAACATGCCGCCCCCCCCACCCCCCCCCCCCCCTCTTTTCAGCCCTCTGTCACAGAGTTCAGCAGGGGAGAGTCCGGGGAGCCAGCTTCTATGCAGCGTTCTGTGGAGAAAGTGGCGCTGTTAGTGCTGAGGGATCAAGCTCCGCCCCCTCCAGCGGCAGGCTTCGGTTCCACTTAAATATTCAAAAAAATGGAGGGGGATCTCTTCATTTACTGCCTCCGCAGCCTAATGTACCCTTTTTTGCCAGACCAGAGGTTTATTGCTGCCCAGGGCGCCCCCCCCCACCTGCGCCCTGCACCCATCAGTGCCCGTTCTGTGTGTGTAGCGTGTGGGAGCAATGGCACGCAGCATTACCGCTGCACGCTTACCTCAGTGAAGATCTGAAGTCTTCTGCCGCCTTGAAGTCTTCTTTTCTTCTTATACTCACCCGGCTTTTATCTTCCGGCTCTGCGAGGAGGACGGCGGAGCGGCTCTGTGACGAACGGCGCGGTGAGACCTGCGTTCCGACTCCCTCTGGAGCTAATGGTGTCCAGTAGCCTAAGAAGCAGAGCCTATCATTTAAGTAGGTCTGCTTCTCTCTCCTCAGTCCCACGATGCAGGGAGCCTGTTGCCAGCAGTGCTCCCTGAAAATAAAAAACCTAAAAATTATTTTTCAGAGAAACTCTGGAGAGCTCCTCTGTAATGCACCCTATCTCCTCTGGGCACAAAATTTAACTGAGGTCTGGACGAGGGGCATAGAGGGAGGAGCCAGTGCACACCCATACTAAAAGTTCTTTATAGTGCCCATGTCTCCTGCGGAACCCGTCTATACCCCATGGTCCTTACGGAGTCCCCAGCATCCTCTAGGACATAAAGAGGGGGGGGGGGGGGGGGGGGGGGAAGCAGCCGTAAGCAGTGCAGCCCTAAATCCATATGGCAGATTAGTGCGAATACAGAATGTCGCTACATATTAACTATAGTCCAAAACCAAGATGCTCAGATCAAAAAAAGAGCAAGTGATGTTTGTATTTGATATTTGCACATTAAACAAACTTTGATCCATTATTTCATTTTGCAATAAAGTATGCTTCATTTACACCTGCCACAATGTTTTTTATTTTCTGCATATAGCATGCATCAGGTTTTTCTTAGGTCTCTTACAGATCTTCAAATTACATTATGAACAGCTCAATTTTGGAATCTAGTAATAAAAGAATTAAGCAGCATGATAAACCTGTATCTCATTTTAGCTCCAGGAAGAAATTAGTCTTACAGATTTGCCTGCCACTTTTAAAAGGACACTAACTGTAAATGCACAGATCAGGCTTGTTTTACATTAAGTATTACTGCCCTTTTAAATCTAGCAGGCAAAATCTGTAAGGGTTGTGAAAATCCATTGCTTAGTAAATATAACCCTAAATCATGGTTTCAGTGCATCACTAGTTAAAGAGTTAGAATGATGAGGTAAACAAACTGACTTTAGCCATTAGGACTTGCATTATCATGATGCAGTCAAAATCCCAGCAGATCCATACTGTCAACAGGTTCCCAACACATCCCCCCACAAGGTAACTAGTGGGTTTAGTGTTAAGCGCTAGGGGGAGGGTTAAAGTTAGGCTATGGGGAAAGGGGTTGTGGACATTCAGGGTAAGGCTGTGGGAGAGGTAGGTTAAGGTTAAAAATACTTACCAGGATACGTCAGGATTGTGTCTGTAAGAATTCTGCTGGCGGTTTTCTGAACGTAGGGATTTTGAGCGCAACAAACAGTATCACAGCCCAGTTTACCTAACAGCTCTTACAGAGCAGTTAAGGCTCCAAAGTGAATTAACAGATACATATTTGATCAAATCATCTAAATTAGGACTGGCAATTGTTTTACCAAGCACATCAACATACTGAAATTTCACTGGTAGCTTGAGACAAGTCTTAATGGCAGCTCTCAAAATTCACACATACATGTAAGCTTTGTAAGAAAATCAACAAATTCTTACTCTTCCCATCATCACGCTGCAGTGTCACCTCAAAGCTTCCTCTTCGTGGTTTTACAGGGTTCAACTCAATTTGTATTTCTGGAAAATTAGAGTGAATGACACCTTCCAATTCACCAGCCGCTCGCCCATAAACCCGTCAACTGGTGCTGAAATACAAAAAGCAGATCTGATTCGATCTATACTTAGGTGATATTCCTGCCAACAGGCCATCCAGATTAAATTCAAGGCTT
Organism: Pseudophryne corroboree; assembly: GCF_028390025.1. Classification (NCBI taxonomy): domain Eukaryota; kingdom Metazoa; phylum Chordata; class Amphibia; order Anura; family Myobatrachidae; genus Pseudophryne; species Pseudophryne corroboree. The sequence goes on from NC_086446.1 coordinate 166,305,768, forward strand.
ATGCACAGGCTTAACAGGAACATTTTTGTAATAAAACATAGGGTGTATAAGTCATTGGACAGAATAATTCCCATAAAAAATGAATCTATGGAATATAATTTTTGTAACATGCACAAAAAAATTTTTTTTTTACTTACCAGTAAATCTATTTCTCGTAGTCCGTAGTGGATGCTGGGGACTCTGTAAGGACCATGGGGAATAGACGGGCTCCGCAGGAGACATGGGCACTTTAATAAAGAATTAAGATTCTGGTGTGCTCTGGCTCCTCCCTCTATGCCCCTCCTCCAGACCTCAGTTAAGGAAACTGTGCCCGGAAGAGCTGACAGTACAAGGAAAGGATTTTGGGAATCCAGGGTAAGACTCATACCAGCCACACCGTATAACTTGTGATAACTTTACCCAGTTAACAGTATGAACAATCACAGAGCATCAGATAAACTCTGATGCAACTATAACATAACCCTTATTTAAGCAATAACTATATACAAGTATTGCAGAGGAAGTCTGCACTTGGGACGGGCGCCCAGCATCCACTACGGACTACGAGAAATAGATTTACCGGTAAGTAAAATCTTATTTTCTCCAACGTCCTAGTGGATGCTGGGGACTCCGTAAGGACCATGGGGATTATACCAAAGCTCCCAAATGGGCGGGAGTGCGCGGATGACTCTGCAGCACCGAATGAGCAAACTCAAGGTCCTCCTCAGCCAGGGTATCAAACTTGTTGAACTTTGCAAAGGTGTTCGAACCTGACCAAGTAGCCGCTCGGTAAAGCTGTAATGCCGAGACCCCTCGGGCAGCCGCCCAAGAAGAGCCCACCTTCCTTGTGGAATGGGCCTTAACTGATTTAGGCAGCGGCAACCCAGCCACAGAATGAGCCTGCTGAATCGTGTTACAGATCCAGCGAGCAATAGTTTGCTTTGAAGCAGGCGCTCCAACCTTGTTGGAAGCATACAGGATAAACAAAGATTCTGTTTTCCTGACCTTAGCCGTTCTGGCTACATAAACCTTCAAAGCCCAGACCACATCCAGTGACTCGGAATCCTCCAAGTCAGTAGTAGCCACAGGCACCACAATAGGTTGGTTTATATAAGGATGAAACCACTTTCGGCAGAAATTGTGGGCGGGTCCGTAATTCTGCTCTATCCGCATGGAAAACCAGATAAGGGCTTTTATGTGACAAAGCCGCCAATTCTGACACACGCCTAGCCGAAGCCAAGGCTAATAGCATGACCACCTTCCACGTGAGATATTTTACTTCCACCGTTTTGAGTGGTTCAAACCAGTGTGATTTCAGGAAACTCAACACCACGTTAAGATCCCAAGGTGCCACTGGAGGCACAAAAGGAGGCTGAATATGCAACACTCCCTTTACAAACGTCTGAACTTCAGGCAGAGAAGCCAGTTCTTTTTGAAAGAAAATGGATAAGGCCGAAATCTGAACTTTAATGGAACCCAATTTAAGGCCCAGTCACTCCCGACTGTAGGAAGTGAAGGAAACTGCCCAGCTGGAATTCCTCCATAGGGGCATTCCTGGCCTCACACCAAGCCACATATTTTCGCCATATACGGTGATAATGTTGAGTCGTCACATCCTTCCTAGCCTCTATCAGCGTAGGAATGACCTCATCCGGAATGCCTTTTTCTGCTAGGATCCGGCGTTCAACCGCCATGCCGTCAAACGCAGCCGCGGTAAGTCTTGGAACAGACAGGGCCCCTGTTGCACAAGTCCTGTCTTAGAGGCAGAGGCCACGGGTCCTCTGTGAGCATTTCTTGCAGATCTGGATACCAAGTCCTTCGTGGCCAATCCGGAACAATGAGTATTGTCCTCACTCCTCCTTTTCTTATGATTCTCAGCACCTTGGGTATGAGAGGAAGAGGAGGAAATACATAGACCGACTGGAACACCCACGGTGTCACCAGTGCGTCCACAGCTATCGCCTGAGGGTCTCTTGACCTGGCGCAATATCTCTGCAGCTTTTTGTTGAGGCAGGATGCCATGTCCACCTGTGGCAGTTCCCACGACTTGTAATCTGCGTGAAGACTTCTTGATGAAGTACCCACTCTCCCGGGTGGAGGTCGTGCCTGCTGAGGAAGTCTGCTTCCCAGTTGTCCACTCCCGGAATGAACACTGCTGACAGTGCGCTTACGTGATTCTCCGCCCAGCGAAGAATTCTGGTGGCTTCAACCATCGCCACCCTGCTCCTTGTGCCGCCTTGGCGGTTTACATGAGCCACTGCGGTGATGTTGTCTGACTGAATCAGAACCGGTTGGTCGCGAAGCAGGGACTCCGCTTGACGTAGGGTGTTGTATATGGCTTTTAGTTCCAGGATGTTGTTGGAAATTTCTTCCCTGTGTGACTGCCGCCCACCCTCGGAGGCTTGCATCCGTGGTCACCAGGACCCAGTCCTGAATGCCGAATCTGCGACCTTCGAGAAGGTGAGCACTCTGCAGCCACCACAGGAGAGACACCCACCCTGGCCCTGGGGGATAGGGTGATTAACCGATGCATCTGAAGATGTGATCCGGACCACTTGTCCAGTAAGTCCCATTGGAAGGTCCTCGCATGGAACCTGCCGAAGGGAATGGCCTCGTATGAAGCCACCATCCTTCCCAGGACTCAAGTGCAGTGATGCACTGACACCTGTTTTGGTTTTAATAGATTCCTGACCACTGTAATGAGCTCCTGAGCTCTCTCTATCGGGAGATAAACCCTTTTCTGGTCTGTGTCTAGGATCATGCCTAGGAGAGGCAGATGAGCTGTAGGAACCAACTGCGACTTTGGAATATATAGAATCCAGCCGTGTTGCTGTTACACTTCCAGAGAAAGTGATACGCTGTTCAGCAACTGCTCTCGATCTCGCTTTTATGAGGAGATCGTCCAAGTACGTGATAATAGTGACACCTTGCTTCCGCAGGAGCACCATCATTTCCGCCATTACCTTGGTGATTATTCTCGGGGCCGTGGAGAGACCAAACGGCAACGTCTGAAATTGGTAATGACAATCCCGTACAGCAATTCTGAGGTACGCCTGATGAGGTGGCTAAATGGGGACATGAAGGTATGCATCCTTTATGTCCAGAGTCACCATAAAATCTCCCCCTTTCAGGCTTGCAATGACCGCTCTTAGCGATTCCATCTTGAACTTGAACCTTTTCAAGTATATGTTCAGGGACATGATCGAATAATAACCCCCTCCTTGTTGAAGGAGGGGAACCTTGACCACCACCTGTTGAAGATACAATTTGTGAATTGCAGTTAACACTGGTTCCCTCTCGTGGGGGGAAGCCGGCAGGACCGTCGGTGAGGGGGTATCTCCTCAAAGTCCAGCTTGTATCCCTGAGACACAATATCTATTGCCCAGGGAACTAACAGGGAGTGAACCCACTTGTGGCTGAACTTACGAAGGCGTGCCCCCACCGGGCCTAGCTCCGCCTGTGGAGCCCCAGCGACATGCGGTGGATTTTGTAGAGGCCGGGGAGGACTTCTGTTCCTGGGAACTTGCTGTGTTGTGCAGCTTCTTTCCTCTGCCCCCGCCTCTGGTAAGAAAGGACGCACCTCGGACTTTCTTGCTTCTTTGTTTGAAAGGCTGCATTTGATAATGTCGTGCTTTCCTAGGCTGTGCAGGAATATAAGGCAAAATAATAAGATTTTACTTACCGATAAATCTATTTCTCGTAGTCCGTAGTGGATGCTGGGGACTCCGTTAGGACCATGGGGATTAGCGGCTCCGCAGGAGACAGGGCACAAAAATAAAGCTTTAGGATCAGGTGGTGTGCACTGGCTCCTCCCCCTATGACCCTCCTCCAAGCCTCAGTTAGGATACTGTGCCCGGACGAGCGTACACAATAAGGAAGGATTTTGAATCCCGGGTAAGACTCATACCAGCCACACCAATCACACCGTACAACTTGTGATCTGAACCCAGTTAACAGTATGACAACGTAGGAGCCTCTGAACAGACGGCTCACAACAATAACAACCCGATTTCTTTGTAACAATAACCATGTACAAGTATTGCAGACAATCCGCACTTGGGATGGGCGCCCAGCATCCACTACGGACTACGAGAAATAGATTTATCGGTAAGTAAAATCTTATTTTCTCTAACGTCCTAGTGGATGCTGGGGACTCCGTAAGGACCATGGGGATTATACCAAAGCTCCCAAACGGGCGGGAGAGTGCGGATGACTCTGCAGCACCGAATGAGAGAACTCCAGGTCCTCTTTAGCCAGGGTATCAAATTTGTAGAATTTTACAAACGTGTTCTCCCCCGACCACGTAGCTGCTCGGCAGAGTTGTAATGCCGAGACCCCTCGGGCAGCCGCCCAGGATGAGCCCACCTTCCTTGTGGAATGGGCCTTGACAGATTTAGGCTGTGGCAGGCCTGCCACAGAATGTGCAAGTTGAATTGTGCTACAAATCCAACGAGCAATCGTCTGCTTAGAAGCAGGAGCACCCAGCTTGTTGGGTGCATACAGTATAAACAGCGAGTCAGATTTTCTGACTCCAGCCGTCCTTGAAATATATATTTTCAATGCCCTGACAACGTCCAGCAACTTGGAATCCTCCAAATCGCTAGTAGCCGCAGGCACCACAATAGGCTGGTTCAGGTGAAACGCTGACACCACCTTAGGCAGAAAATGAGGACGCGTCCGCAGTTCTGCCCTGTCCGAATGGAAAATCAGATATGGGCTTTTATACGATAAAGCCGCCAATTCTGACACTCTCCTGGCTGAAGCCAGGGCCAGTAGCATGGTTACTTTCCATGTAAGATATTTCAAATCCGCTGATTTGAGTGGCTCAAACCAATGGGATTTGAGAAAATCCAAAACTACATTAAGGTCCCACGGAGCCACTGGGGGCACAACCGGGGGCTGTATATGTAGTACTCCTTTTACAAAAGTCTGGACTTCAGGAACTGAAGCCAATTCTTTCTGGAAGAAAATCGACAGGGCCGAAATTTGAACCTTAATGGACCCCAATTTGAGGCCCATAGACACTCCTGTTTGCAGATGTAGGAATTGACCCAATTGAAATTCCTCCGTGGGGGCCTTCCTGGCCTCACACCACGCAACATATTTTCTCCAAATGCGGTGATAATGTTGAGCAGTCACCTCCTTCCTGGCTTTTACCAGTGTAGGAATGACCTCTTCCGGAATGCCTTTTTCCCTTAGAATTCGGCGTTCAACCGCCATGCCGTCAAACGCAGCCGCGGTAAGTCTTGGAATAGACACGGTCCCTGCTGAAGCAGGTCCCGTCTTAGAGGTAGAGGCCACGGATCTTCCGTGAGCATCTCCTGAAGTTCCGGGTACCAAGTTCTTCTTGGCCAATCCGGAGCCACGAGTATCGTTCTTACTCCCCTTTGCCGTATAATTCTCAGTACTTTTGGTATGAGAGGCAGAGGAGGAAACACATACACTGACTGGAACACCCACGGCGTTACCAGAGCGTCCACAGCTATTGCCTGAGGGTCTCTTGACCTGGCGCAATACCTGTCCAGTTTTTTGTTGAGGCGAGACGCCATCATGTCCGCCTTTGGTTTTTCCCAACGGTTCACAATCATGTGGAAGACTTCTGGATGAAGTCCCCACTCTCCCGGGTGTAGATCGTGTCTGCTGAGGAAGTCTGCTTCCCAGTTGTCCACTCCCGGAATGAACACTGCTGACAGTGCTATCACATGATCTTCCGCCCAGCGAAGAATCCTTGCAGCTTCTGCCATTGCTCTCCTGCTTCTTGTGCCGCCCTGTCTGTTTACGTGGGCGACTGCCGTGATGTTGTCCGACTGGATCAACACCGGCTGACCCTGAAGCAGGGGTTTTGCCAGGCTTAGAGCATTGTAAATCGCTCTTAGCTCCAGTATATTTATGTGAAGAGACATCTCCAGTTTTGACCATACTCCCTGGAAGTTTTTTCCCTGTGTGACCGCTCCCCAGCCTCTCAGACTGGCATCCGTGGTCACCAGGACCCAGTCCTGTATGCCGAATCTGCGGCCCTCTAACAGATGAGCACTCTGCAACCACCACAGAAGAGACACCCTTGTCCGTGGCGACAAGGTTATCCGCTGATGCATCTGCAGATGCGATCCGGACCATTTGTCCAGCAGATCCCACTGAAAAGTTTGTGCGTGGAATCTGCCGAATGGAATCGCTTCGTAAGAAGCCACCATCTTTCCCAGGACTCTTGTGCATTGATGCACAGACACTTTCCCTGGTTTTAGGAGGTTCCTGACCAGTTCGGATAACTCCTTGGCTTTCTCCTCCGGAAGAAACACCTTTTTCTGAACCGTGTCCAGAATCATTCCCAGGAACAGCAGACGTGTCGTCGGGGTCAATTGAGATTTTGGAAAATTCAGAATCCACCCGTGCTGTTGCAGCACTATTTGGGTTAGTGCTACTACGTCCCCCAGCTGTTCCCTGGACCTTGCCCTTATCAGGAGATCGTCCAAGTAAGGGATAATTAATACGCCTTTTCTTCGTAGAAGAAACATCATTTCGGCCATTACCTTGGTAAAGACCCGAGGTGCCGTGGACAATCCAAACGGCAGCGTCTGAAACTGATAATGACAGTTTTGCACCACGAACCTGAGGTACCCTTGATGTGAAGGGCAAATTGGGACATGCAGGTAAGCATCCTTGATGTCCAGGGACACCATAAAGTCCCCTTCTTCCAGATTCGCTATCACTGCTCTGAGTGACTCCATCTTGAACTTGAATTTTTGTATGTACAGGTTCAAAGATTTCAGATTTAGAATAGGTCTTACCGAGCCGTCCGGCTTCGGTACCACAATATAGTGTGGAATAATACCCCTTTCCCTGTTGTAGGAGGGGTAACTTGACTATCACCTGCTGAGAATACAGCTTGTGAATGGCTTCCAATACCGTCGCCCTGTCTGAGGGAGACGTTGGCAGAGCAGACTTTAGGAACCGGCGAGGGGGAGACTTCTCGAATTCCAACCTGTAACCCTGAGATATTATCTGCAGGATCCAGGGGTCCACCTGTGAGTGAGCCCACTGTGCGCTGAAATTCTTGAGTCGACCCCCCACCGCCCCTGAGTCTGCTTGTAAAGCCCCAACGTCATGCTGAGGGCTTTGCAGAAGCCGGGGGGGGCTTCTGCTCCTGGGAAGAAGCTGCTTGGTGCACTCTTACCCTTTCCTTTGCCTCGGGGCAAATATGACTGTACTTTCGCCCGCTTGTTCCTATAGGAACGAAAGGACTGCGGCTGAAAAGACGGTGTCTTTTTCTGTTGGGAGGGGACCTGAGGTAAAAAGGTGGATTTCCCGGCTGTTGCCGTGGCCACCAAATCCGATAGACCGACCCCAAATAATTCCTCCCCCTTATACGGCAATACTTCCATATGCCGTTTGGAATCCGCATCACCTGACCATTGTCGCGTCCATAAACTTCTTCTGGCAGATATGGACATCGCACTTACTCTCGATGCCAGAGTGCAAATATCCCTCTGTGCATCTCGCATATATAGAAATGCATCCTTTAAATGCTCTATAGTCAGTAAAATACTGTCCCTATCCAAGGTATCAATATTTTCAGTCAGGGAATCCAACCAAACCACCCCAGCACTGCACATCCATGCAGAGGCGATGGCTGGTCGCAGTATAACACCAGTATGAGTGTATATACTTTTCAGGGTAGTTTCCAGCCTCCTATCTGCTGGATCCTTGAGGGCGGCCGTTTCAGGAGACGGTAACGCCACTTGTTTTGATAAGCGTGTGAGCGCCTTATCCACCCTAGGGGGTGTTTCCCAGCGCGCCCTAACCTCTGGCGGGAAAGGATATAATGCCAATAACTTCTTTGAAATTAGCAGTTTTCTATCGGGGTTAACCCACGCTTCATCACACACTTCATTCAATTCGTCTGATTCAGGAAAAACTACAGGTAGTTTTTTCAGACCCCACATAATACCCCTTTTTGTGGTACATGCAGTATCAGAGATATGTAAAGCCTCCTTCATTGCCGTGATCATATAACGTGTGGCCCTACTGGAAAATACGTTTGTTTCTTCACCGTCGACACTAGATTCGGTGTCTGGGTCTGTGTCGACCGACTGAGGTAAAGGGCGTTTTACAGCCCCTGACGGTGTCTGAGACGCCTGTACAGGTACTAACTGGTTTTCCGGCCGTCTCATGTCGTCAACTGATTTTTGTAATGTGCTGACATTATCACGTAATTCCATAAATAAAGCCATCCATTCCGGTGTCGACTCCCTAGGGGGTGACATCACCATTACCGGCAATTGCTCCGCCTCCACACCAACATCGTCCTCATACATGTCGACACACACGTACCGACACACAGCAGACACACAGGGAATGCTCTTATCGAAGACAGGACCCCACTAGCCCTTTGGGGAGACAGAGGGAGAGTTTGCCAGCACACACCCAAGCGCTATAAATATATAGGAACAACCCTATAGAAGTGTTGTCTCCCTTATAGCAGCTTAATATATATCAAAAACGCCAAAAAAAAAAGTGCCCCCCCCCTCTCTTTTTTACCCTGTTTCTGTAGTGCAGTGCAGGGGAGAGTCCTGGGAGCCTTCCTCGCAGCGGAGCAGGAAAATGGCGCTGTGTGCTGAGGAGATAGGCCCCGCCCCCTATTTCGGCGGGCTCTTCTCCTGAGTTTGTGAGACCTGGCAGGGGTTAAATACATCCATATAGCCCCAAGGGCTATATGTGATGTATTTTTTAGCCAGAACAAGGTATTCTCATTGCTGCCCAGGGCGCCCCCTGCACCCTCCGTGACCGCTGGTGTGAAGTGTGTGACAACAATGGCGCACAGCTGCAGTGCTGTGCGCTACCTCATGAAGACTGAAAAGTCTTCTGCCGCCGGTTTCTGGACCTCTTCGCTTTTCGGCATCTGTAAGGGGGTCGGCGGCGCGGCTCCGGGACCGGACTCCATGGCTGGGCCTGTGTTTGATCCCTCTGGAGCTAATGGTGTCCAGTAGCCTAAGAAGCCAATCCATCCTGCACGCAGGTGAGTTCACTTCTTCTCCCCTAAGTCCCTCGTTGCAGTGAGCCTGTTGCCAGCAGGACTCACTGAAAATAAAAAACCTAAAAACTTTTTCTAAGCAGCTCTTTAGGAGAGCCACCTAGATTGCACCCTGCTCGGACGGGCACAAAAACCTAACTGAGGCTTGGAGGAGGGTCATAGGGGGAGGAGCCAGTGCACACCACCTGATCCTAAAGCTTTATTTTTGTGCCCTGTCTCCTGCGGAGCCGCTAATCCCCATGGTCCTGACGGAGTCCCCAGCATCCACTAGGACGTTAGAGAAATCAGAATTACCAGCTATAGCTGTGGAGACCAGGTCCGAGAACCCTTCTCCACACAATCCTCAGCCTTCCATATGCCTCTTAAGTCGGCATCTGTCCATTGCATATTCTACAGGACACGTCAAGCAGAAATCGACATAGCTTTGACTCTAGGACCCAGTAGACTCATGTCTCTTTGGGCATGTATGTTTGTTTAATATATATATATATATATATATATATATATATATATATATATATATATATATATATATATATATATATATATATATATATATTTATTAATTAATTAAATATGCTGTCTTAAGATAGAGATATATATATCTTAAGACAGCATCTTTAATTATATATATATATATATTACACACACATATACATATATATATATATATATATATATATATATATATATATATATATATATATATATATATATATATATATATATATATATATATATACTAGGGTCTCAATCTCTGCTGATAAGGTACCTGTCCACGCTGCCACAGCGCTATAAACCCATGCCGAGACAATCGCCAGTCTGAGTAGTGTACCAGAATGTGCACGCTATCTGCAGGATCCCTGAGAATAGCTGTTACGTCAGGGCTACCTTTTGGGCAAACGTGACACCCTAGGGGAAGATTTCCATCGTATCCTGGCCCTAGTGGGGAAAGGATAATCCCTGAGAATTCTTTGTGGGAAACTGCAGTCTCTTGTCTGGAGATTCCCGCTCTTTTTCATCATGAGAGGAGGGAAATTTACCTCAGCTTTCTTCCCCTTAAACATGTGTACCCTTGTGTCAGGGACAGATGAGTCATCAGTGATATGCAAATCATCTTTTATAACAATCATATTGAATACTTTTCTGCCATTTTGGCTGTAACTTTGCATTATCGTAGTCGACACTGGAGTCAGACTCCATGTCGATATCAGCGTCTATTATTTTGGATAGTGAGCATTGAGAGACTCTGAAGGTCTCTGCGACATAGGGACAGACATGGGTAGATTTCCTGTCTGTTCTCTAATCTTTTGTGCAATAAATTCACCTTAGCACTTAATTACACATATCCAAACAGGTGTCGGCGTTGTCGACGGAGACCCCCTCTCACACACATATTTGCTCCATCTCATCCTTAGGGGAGCCTTTTACCTCAGACATGTCGACACACACGTACCGACACCACACACTCAGGGAATGCTCATCTGAAGACAATTCCCCCATAAGGCCCTTTGGAGAGAGAGAGAGAGAGAGAGAGAGAGAGAGAGAGAGAGAGAGAGAGAGAGAGAGAGAGAGAATGCCAGCACACACCCCAGCGCTATTAACCCAGGAATAACACAGTAACTTAATGTTAACCCAGTAGCTGCTGTTTATATTGATTTTTGCGCCTAATTATGTGCCCCCCCTCTCTTTTTACCCTCTTCTACCGTGTAACTGCAGGGTTGAGTCTGGGGAGCTTCCTCTCAGCGGTGCTGTGGAGAAAAAACATGGCGCTGGTGAGTGCTAAGGAAGAAGCCCCGCCCCCTCGACGACGGGCTTCTGTCCTGCTTTCATGTACAATTTTTGGCGGGGGCTCATACATATATACAGTGCCCAACTGTATATATGCAAACTTTTGCCAAAGAGGTCTCTAATTGCTGCCCAGGGCACCCCCCCCCCCCTGCGCCCTTACAGTGACCGGAGTATGTGGGTGTAGTGTGGGAGCAATGGCGCACAGCTGCAGTGCTGTGCACTACCTCAGTGAAGACTGGAGTCTTATGCCGCCGATTTCGAAGTCTTCTTGCTTCTTTCACCCGGCTTCTGTCTTCCGGCTCTGCGAGGGGGAAGGCGGCGCGGCTCCGGGATCGGACAACAAAGGGTGAGATCTTGTGTACGATCCCTCTGGAGCAGTCCCACGATGCAGGGAGTCTGTTGCCAGCAGAGCTCCCTGAAAATAAAAAAACCTAACAAAATACTTTCTTATAGCAAGCTCAGGAGAGCTCACTAAACAGCACCCAGCTCGTCCGGGCACAGATTCAAACTGAGGTCTGGAGGAGGGACATAAAGGGAGGAGCCAGAGCACACCAGAATCTAAATTCTTTCTTAAAGTGCCCATGTCTCCTGCGGAGCCCGTCTATTCCCCATGGTCCTTACGGAGTCCCCAGCATCCACTAGGACGTTAGAGAAAAATAAAAAAAAATGTAATCTCAGCCATAATGCATGATTTTGCTCTATCATTAACATCTGCATTTTCAGTAGCTTTCCAGCACAAACTTGTGCCATATGTCATGCAGTTCGTTACTTGCATAGATCTTATGATTGCTTTCACCCTACTCATTTGGTAAATTGCATAATAGATGAAGAGGCTCAGTCGTCTAAGGCAGTATTGTCCCAACAAACAGCCCACAGGGTCAAATCAGTTAGGTGCGAGTTGTTTCATGAAAATTAGAGACATTCACATGAATGCTTGCTCCTGAGAATTCTTCAATACAATTAAAAATGCTTATTCGCGGTTTTGTCAGTGAATTGTCAGCCATATGCGACGTGAGAGGTGTCTCCTTGACCTCTCTGCTGCTTTTGATACAGCAGACCACCCTCTCCTCCTGCAAATCCTTTACGCCCTTGGTTTGCGTGATACTGCTCTCTCCTAGCTATCCTCCTATCTTTCTGACTGTTCCTTCTCAGTTTCCTCATGACTCGAATCCCCCCCCCCCCCCACACACACACGGTATCCGTTCACATGGTTAACCACTATTGGTCGACATTGACATGGTCGACATGGACACATGGTCGACACATGAAAGGTCAACACATGAAGAGGTCGACATGAGTTTAACTTTTTTTTCATTTGGGGAACTTTTCCATACTTTACGATCCACGTGGACTACGATTGGAACGGTAATCTGTGGCGAGCGAAGCAGTAGCATAGCGAAGGCACCATGCCCGAAGCATGGCGAGCGAAGCGATCCATGCGAGGGGACGCTGTGCACCAATTGGGGTTCCCAGTCACTTTACGCAAAAAACGACACCAAAAAAAGTTTAAAAAAAAACTCATGTCGACCTTTTCATGTGTCGTCCATGTCAATGTCGACCAATAGTGGTCGACCTAATGACTGTCGACCATAACATGGTCGACCATTCATACCGGAACCCACACACACTTCCTCTACTAGTAGGTGTCCCCTCAAGGATCTGTTCTTGGGCCTCTACTTTTCTCTCTCTACACATCCTCATTAGGTGAGCTCATTAGCCCTTTTGACTTATAATATCATCTATGCTGATGATACTCAAATCTACCTTTCCTCCCCTGATCTCACCGATATCCAACTGTCTCTCTGCTTTATCCTCCTGGATATTCCAGCACTTTCTTAAACTTAACATGTCTAAGACTGAGCCGATCATCTTCCCTCCCTCACTCCCGTATAACCTCACCTCCCACAATTTAATTATCCATTGATAGCACAACTATCTCCTCTAGCCCCCAAGTGTGATGTCTTGGAGTAATCCTCGACTCCTCCCTCTCCTTCAAACTACACATTCAGTACCTCTCACAAACCTGACATTTCAATCTCAAACATCTCCAGAATCAGAGCCTCTCACACCCAGGACACTAGCAAGACCCTCACCCACTCACTGGTCATCTCCAGATTGGACTACTGCAATCTCCTCCTATCTGGCCTGCCACAAAAATGCCTCTCTCCATTCCTATCTATCCTCAATGCTGCGGCCCGTCTCAACTTCTTCACCAAACGTACCACATCCGCTCTCTTGCAGGACCTTCACTGGCTACCCTTGCCATTCAGAATCCAATTCAAGCTTCTCACACTCGCCTACAAAGCCCTCACCCACTCTTCTCCCTCTTACATCTCTGACCTTCTCTCTCTACATTTGCTGCTCCCCATTTCTGGAATTCTCTACCTCTCCCCATCCGACTCTCCACAAAACTTCACACGGGCTCTCAAGACCCACTTCTTCACCACACCCAGCCAACTCTCCTTCTAACCCTCTTATCTATGCTCACTGTCTACCCCTTCAGTGTCACCCTGGTCTGTTAGCCCTTAACCTTTTAGATTGTAAGCTCACAAGATCAGGGACTTCTTTCCTCATGTGCCTTTTCTAGGGGTCGATTCAATTCAGACAGTTGAATAACACCAGGAATTAGCTCCCGACGCTATTCAATTTATCTCAAGTTAAGTCGGCGAATGGGCATTCTCCTGGACTTAATAGGTTATTTTGTCGGGAAAACGGGCATTCTCCGACTTAACTCCCCGCCGCTGAATCCCGACAGAATCAGCCTCGCGGTGGCCGCACTTTTGTCGGATTTCCTATTTCATCCCCCGGGGGTGAGAAGAGTTCCCGACAATTAGTTTCACTTGGCGCTGTATTGAACTAATTCCCGGAGCTATTCAACTGTCTGTGAATTGAATCGACCCCCCTTGTCTTACACATAATGTGGGGTGACCTTCCTGGACCCCCCAAAAATGTGACAATTTCGTTAGCAAAAACATAGAATGTTAGTGGGAAATAGGAAAACACTAGACACTTAAGCAATTGTTTAAAAAATTTGAGGTGCATAATCCAAGAAAAAAAAAAAAAAAAAAAAAAAACCACCACCAACCACAGGTTGATTTGGAGCCAATCTGAGGCTTTTTTTTTTATAAACCTGAAAAAAAAAAAAAAAAAAGGACATGTAATTACAGGTAGAGTATCCCATATCCAAATACTCCAAAATACGGAACATTCCGAAATATATATATTTTTTTTATTTTTTATTTTTTTTTGAGTGAGAGACGGGAAGCCTTTGTTTTCTGATGGCTCAATGTACACAAACTTTGTTTAATACAGAGTTATTAAAAATATTGTATTAAATGACCTTCAGGCTGAGAGTATGACATGTATATGAAACAAATGAATTGTGTGAATGTACACACTTTGTTTAATGCACAAAGTTATTAAAAATAATGACTAAAATGAGCGTCAGACTGTGTGTATAAGGTGTAAATGAAACAAATGCAATCTGTGCTTAGACTTAGGTCCCATCGCCATGATATCTTACTATAGTATGCAATTACTCCAAAATACTGAAAAACACTATGTCCAAAATACTTTCGGTCCCAAGCATTTTGGATAAGGAATACTCAACCTGTATTGGTCCAATTAAGGTAACTGGAAGCTTCCAATTGCCTAATTAGTCATGGGGATGGGGTGGGCAAGGGGTTCAGCACGGTGTCTCATTATTTAAACCTTAAATCAGTGGTTCCCAAACTTTTTTGAATCACGGCGCTCTAGAGTATCAGGATTGTTTTTTCACAGCACCCCTATGCCAAAACTTTATTGAGAGAGTTAGAATAAATATTAAATTAAGTAAAAATAAGATTTTACTCACCGGTAAATCTATTTCTCGTAGTCCGTAGTGGATGCTGGGACTCCGTAAGGACCATGGGGAATAGCGGCTCCGCAGGAGACTGGGCACAACTAAAGAAAGCTTTAGGACTACCTGGTGTGCACTGGCTCCTCCCTCTATGACCCTCCTCCAGACCTCAGTTAGGATACTGTGCCCGGAAGAGCTGACACAATAAGGAAGGATTTTGAATCCCGGGTAAGACTCATACCAGCCACACCAATCACACCGTATAACTCTTGACACTATACCCAGTTAACAGTATGAACAATAACTGAGCCTCTCAGATGGCTCAACAATAACCCTTTAGTTAAACAATAACTATATACAAGTATTGCAGACAATCCGCACTTGGGATGGGCGCCCAGCATCCACTATGGACTACGAGAAATAGATTTACCGGTGAGTAAAATCTTATTTTCTCTGACGTCCTAAGTGGATGCTGGGGACTCCGTCAGGACCATGGGGATTAGCGGCTCCGCAGGAGACAGGGCACAAAAGTAAAAGCTTTAGGATCAGGTGGTGTGCACTGGCTCCTCCCCCTATGACCCTCCTCCAAGCCTCAGTTAGATTTTTGTGCCCGGCCGAGAAGGGTGCAATCTAGGTGGCTCTCCTAAAGAGCTGCTTAGAGTAAAAGTTTTGTTAGGTTTTTTATTTTCAGTGAGTCCTGCTGGCAACAGGCTCACTGCATCAAAGGGACTTAGGGGAGAGAAGTGAACTCACCTGCGTGCAGGATGGATTGGCTTCTTAGGCTACTGGACACCATTAGCTCCAGAGGGAGTCTGAACACAGGTCTCACCCTGGGGTTCGTCCCGGAGCCGCGCCGCCGACCCCCTTGCAGATGCCGAAAAGTGAAGAGGTCCAGAAACCGGCGGCAGAAGACTTTTCAGTCTTCATAAGGTAGCGCACAGCACTGCAGCTGTGCGCCATTGTTGTCAGCACACTTCATAGCAGCGGTCACTGAGGGTGCAGGGCGCTGGGGGGGGCGCCCTGGGCAGCAATGATAGTACCTTATTCTGGCTAAAAATACATCACATATAGCCCCTGGGGGCTATATGGATGTATTTAACCCCTGCCAGGTCTCAGAAAAACGGGAGAAGAAGCCCGCCGAAAAGGGGGCGGGGCCTATTCTCCTCAGCACACAGCGCCATTTTCCCTCACAGAAATGCTGGTGGGAAGGCTCCCAGGCTCTCCCCTGCACTGCACTACAGAAACAGGGTTAAAACAGAGAGGGGGGGCACTTATTTGGCGATATGACTATATATATTAAAATGCTATAAGGGAAAAACACTTATATAAAGGTTGTCCCTGTATAATTATAGCGTTTTTGGTGTGTGCTGGCAAACTCTCCCTCTGTCTCCCCAAAGGGCTAGTGGGGTCCTGTCCTCTATCAGAGCATTCCCTGTGTGTGTGCTGTGTGTCGGTACGTGTGTGTCGACATGTATGAGGACGATGTTGGTGAGGAGGCGGAGCAATTGCCTGTAATGGTGATGTCACTCTCTAGGGAGTCGACACCGGAATGGATGGCTTATTCAAGGAATTACGTGATAATGTCAACAGAGACGGCCGGCAAACAAAATAGTACCTGTCCAGGCGTCTCAAACACCGTCAGGGGCTTTAAAACGCCCATTTACCTCAGTCGGTCGACACAGACACGGACACTGATTTCAGTGTCGACGGTGAAGAAACAAACGTATTTTCCTTTAGGGCCACACGTTACTTGTTAAGGGCATGAAGGAGGCGTTACATATTTCTGATACTACAAGTACCACAAAAAAGGGTATTATGTGGGGTGTGAAAAAACTACCTGTAGTTTTTCCTGAATCAGATAAATTAAATGAAGTGTGTGATGATGCGTGGGTTTCCCCCGATAAAAAATTATTGGCGGTATACCCTTTCCCGCCAGAAGTTAGGGCGCGTTGGGAAACACCCCTTAGGGTGGATAAGGCGCTCACACGCTTATCAAAACAAGTGGCGGTACCGTCTCCAGATAGGGCCGTCCTCAAGGAGCCAACTGATAGGAGGCTGGAAAATATCCGAAGAAGTATATACACACATACTGGTGTTATACTGCGACCAGCGATCGCCTCAGCCTGGATGTGCAGAGCTGGGGTGGCTTGGTCGGATTCCCTGACTAAAAATATTGATACCCTTGACAGGGACAGTATTTTATTGACTATAGAGCATTTAAAGGATGCATTTCTATATATACGAGATGCACAGAGGGATATTTACACTCTGGCATCAAGAGTAAGTGCGATGTCCATATCTGCCAGAAGATGTTTATGGACACGACAGTGGTCAGGTGATGCAGATTCCAAACGGCACAAAGAAGTATTGCCGTATAAAGGGGAGGAGTTATTTGGGGTCGGTCCATCGGACCTGGTGGCCACGGCAACTGCTGGAAAATCCACCGTTTTTACCCTAAGTCACATCTCTGCAGAAAAAGACACCGTCTTTTCAGCCTCAGTCCTTTCGTCCCCATAAGAGTCATATCTGCCCAGGGATAGAGGAAAGGGAAGAAGACTGCAGCAGGCAGCCCATTCCCAGGAACAGAAGCCTCCACCGCTTCTGCCAAGTTTCTCAGCATGACGCTGGGGCCGTACAGGACCCCTGGATCCTACAAGTAGGATCCCAGGGGTACAGATTGGAAAGTCGAGACGTTTCCCCCTCGCAGGTTCCTGAAGTCTGCTTTACCAACGTCTCCCTCCGACAGGGAGGCAGTATTGGAAACAATTCACAAGCTGTATTCCCAGCAGGTGATAATCAAAGTACCCCTCCTACAACAAGGAAAGGGGTATTATTCCACACTATGTTGTGGTACTGAAGCCAGAAGGCTCGGTGAGACCTATTCTAAATCTAAAATATTTGAACACTTACAAAGGTTCAAATCAAGATGGAGTCACTCAGAGCAGTGATAGCGAACCAGGAAGAAGGGGACTATAGGGTGTCCCGGGACATCAGGGATACTTACTTCCATGTCCCAATTTGCCCTTCTCACCAAGGGTACCTCAGGTTCGTGGTACAGAACTGTCACTATCAGTTTCAGACGCTGCCGTTTGGATTGTCCACGGCACCCCGGGTCTTTACCAAGGTAATGGCCGAAATGATGATTCTTCTTCAAAGAAAATGGACGACCTCCTGATAAGAGCAAGGTCCAGAGAACAGTTGGAGGTCGGAGTAGCACTATCTCAAGTAGTTCTACGACAGCACGGGTGGATTCTAAATATTCCAAAACCGCAGTTGTTTCAGACGACACATCGGCTGTTCCTAGGGATGATTCTGGACACAGTCCAGAAAAGGGTGTTTCTCCCGGAGAAGAAAGCCAGGGAGTTATCGGAGCTAGTCAGGAACCTCCTAAAACCAGGAAAAGTGTCAGTGCATCATTGCACAAGGGTCCTGGGAAAAATGGTGGCTTCTTACGAAGCGATTCCATTCGGCAGTTTTCACGCAAGAACTTTTCAGTGGGATCTGCTGGAAAAATGGTCCGGATCGCATCTTCAGATGCATCAGCGGATAACCCTGTCTCCAAGGACAAGGGTGTTTCTTCTGCGGTGGCTGCAAAGTACTCATCTACTAATGGGCCGCAGATTCGGCATTCAGGAAGGGTCCTGGTGACCAGGGATGCCAGCCTGAGAGGCTGGGGAGCAGTCACACAGGGAAAAAATTTCCAGGGAGTGTGATCAAGTCTGGAGAATTCTCTCCACATAAATATACTGGAGCGAAGGGCAAGTTACAATGCTCTAAGCTTAGCAAGACCTCTGCTTCAAGGTCAGCCGGTATTGATCCAGTGGGACAACATCACGGCAGTCGCCCACGTAAACAGACAGGGCGGCACAAGAAGCAGAAGGGCAATAGCAGAAACTGCAAGGATTCTTCGCTGGGCGGAAAATCAGGTGATAGCACTGTCAGCAGTGTTCATTCCGACGCCCGGGAGAGTGGGGATTTCATCGGGAAGTCTTCCACATGATTGTGAACCATTGGGAAAGACCAAAGGTGGACATGGCGTCCCGCCTGAACAAAAAACTGGACAGGTATTGCGCCAGGTCAAGAGACCCTCAGGCAATAGCTGTGGACGCTCTGGTAACACCGTGGGTGTACCAGTCAGTGTATGTGTTCCCTCCTCTGCTTCTCATACCCAAGGTACTGAGAATTATAAGACGTAGAGGAGTAAGAACTATACTCGTGGCTCCGGATTGGCCAAGAAGGACTTGGTACCTGGAACTTCAAGAGATGCTCACAGAGGACTCATGGCCTCTGCCGCTAAGAAGGGACTTGCTTCAGCAAGTACCATGTCTGTTCCAAGACTTACCGCGGCTGTGTTTGACGGCATGGCGGTTGAACGCCGGATCCTAAGGGAAAAAGGCATTCCGGAAGAGGTCATTCCTACCCTGGTCAAAGCCAGGAAGGAGGTGACCGCACAACATTATAACCACATGTGGCGAAAATATGTTGCGTGGTGTGAGGCCAGGAAGGCCCCACGAAGAAATTTCAACTCGGTCGATTCCTGCAAACAGGAGTGTCTATGGGCCTCAAATTGGGGTCCATTAAGGTTCAAATTTCGGCCCTGTCGATTTTCTTCCAGAAAGAATTGGCTTCAGTTCCTGAAGTCCAGAAGTTTGTCAAGGGAGTACTGCATATACAACCCCCTTTTGTGCCTCCAGTGGCACCGTGGGATCTCAACGTAGTTCTGGGATTCCTCAAATCACATTGGTTTAAACCGCTCAAATCTGTGGATTTGAAATATCTCACATGGAAAGTGACCATGCTGTTGGCCCTGGCCTCGGCCAGGCGAGTGTCAGAATTGGCGGCTTTGTCTCACAAAAGCCCATATCTGATTGTCCATTCGGACAGGGCAGAGCTGCGGACTCGTCCCCAGTTTCTCCCTAAGGTGGTGTCAGTGTTTCACCTGAACCACCTTATTGTGGTACCTGCGGCTACTAGGGACTTGGAGGACTCCAAGTTGCTAGATGTTGTCAGGGCCCTGAAAATATAGGTTTCCAGGACGGCTGGAGTCAGGAAAACTGACTTGCTGTTATCCTGTATGCACCCAATAAACTGGGTGCTCTTGCTTCTAAGCAGACGATTGCTAGTTGGATGTGTAGTACAATTCAGCTTGCACATGCTGTGGCAGGCCTGCCACAGCCAAAATATGTAAATGCCCATTCCACAAGGAAGGTGGGCTCATCTTGGGCGGCTGCCCGAGGGGTCTCGGCTTTACAACTTTGCCGAGCAGCTACTTGGTCAGGGGCACACCCTGACTGAGGAGGACCTGGAGTTCTCTCATTCGGTGCTGCAGAGTCATCCGCACTCTCCCGCCCGTTTGGGAGCTTTGGTATAATCCCCATGGTCCTGACGGAGTCCCCAGCATCCACTTAGGACGTCAGAGAAAATAAGAATTTACTTACCGATAATTCTATTTCTCGTAGTCCGTAGTGGATGCTGGGCGCCCATCCCAAGTGCGGATTGTCTGCAATACTTGTACATAGTTATTGTTACAAAAATCGGGTTATTATTGTTGTGAGCCATCTTTTCAGAGGCTCCGCTGTTATCATGCCGTTAACTGGGTTCAGATCACAGGTTGTACAGTGTGATTGGTGTGGCTGGTATGAGTCTTACCCGGGATTCAAAATCCTTCCTTATTGTGTACGCTCGTCCGGGCACAGTATCCTAACTGAGGCTTGGAGGAGGGTCATAGGGGGAGGAGCCAGTGCACACCACCTGATCCTAAAGCTTTTACTTTTGTGCCCTGTCTCCTGCGGAGCCGCTAATCCCCATGGTCCTGACGGAGTCCCCAGCATCCACTACGGACTACGAGAAATAGAATTATCGGTAAGTAAATTCTTATTTTCTCTGACGTCCTAAGTGGATGCTGGGACTCCGTAAGGACCATGGGGATTATACCAAAGCTCCCAAACGGGCGGGAGAGTGCGGATGACTCTGCAGCACCGAATGGGCAAACTCTAGGTCCTCCTCAGCCAGGGTGTCAAACTTGTAGGATTTAGCAAATGTGTTTGACCCCGACCAAGTAGCTGCTCGGCAAAGTTGTAGAGCAGAGACCCCTCGGGCAGCCGCCCAAGAAGAGCCCACCTTCCTCGTGGAATGGGCTTTCACTGATTTAGGATGCGGCAGTCCAGCCGCAGAATGTGCAAGCTGAATCGTACTACAGATCCAGCGAGCAATAGTCTGCTTTGAAGCAGGAGCACCCAGCTTGTTGGGTGCATACAGGATAAACAACGAGTCAGTTTTCCTGACACTAGCTGTCCTGGAAACAAATTCTCAGGGCCCTGACTACGTCCAACAACTTGGAAGCCTCCAAGTCTTTAGTAGCCGCAGGCACCACGATAGGTTGGTTCAAATGAAAGGCTGATACCACCTTAGGGAGAAACTGGGGACGAGTCCTCAATTCTGCCCTATCCATATGGAAAATCAGATAAGGGCTTTTACATGACAAAGCCGCCAATTCTGACACACGCCTGGCCGAAGCCAAGGCCAACAGCATGACCACTTTCCACGTGAGATATTTTAATTCCACGGTTTTAAGTGGCTCAAACCAATGTGACTTTAGGAAATCCAACACCACGTTGAGATCCCAAGGTGCCACTGGAGGCACAAAAGGGGGCTGAATATGCAGCACTCCCTTCACAAAAGTCTGAACTTCAGGTAGTGAAGCCAGTTCTCTCTGGAAGAAAATCGATCAAGCCGAAATCTGGACCTTAATGGAACCCAATTTTAGGCCCATAGTCAACCCTGACTGTAGGAAGTGCAGAAAACGGCCCAGCTGAAATTCCTCCGTTGGGGCCTTCCTGGCCTCACACCACGCAACATATTTTCGCCAAATGCGGCGATAATGGTTTGCGGTCACTTCTTTCCTAGCTTTAATCAGCGTAGGAATGACTTCCTCCGGAATGCCCTTTTCCTTCAGGATCCGGTGTTCAACCGCCATGCCGTCAAAAGCAGCCGCGGTAAGTCTTGGAACAGACAGGACCCCTGCTGCAGCAGGTCCTGTCTGAGCGGCAGAGGCCATGGGTCCTCTGAGATCATTTCTTGAAGTTCCGGGTACCAAGCTCTTCTTGGCCAATCCGGAACAATGAGTATAGTTCTTACTCCTCTTCTCCTTATTATCCTCAGTACCTTGGGTATGAGAGGAAGAGGAGGGAACACAAACCGACCGGTACACCCACGGTGTCACTAGAGTGTCCACAGCTATCGCCTGAGGGTCTCTTGACCTGGCGCAATATCTTTCTAGCTTTTTGTTTAGGCGGGACGCCATCATGTCCACCTGTGGCCTTTCCCAACTGTTTACAATCAGTTGGAAGACTTCTGGATGAAGTCCCCACTCTCCCGGGTGGAGGTCGTGCCTGCTGAGGAAGTCTGCTTCCCAGTTGTCCACTCCCGGAATGAACACTGCTGACAGTGCTAACACGTGATTTTCCGCCCATCGGAGAATCCTTGTGGCTTCTGCCATCGCCGTCCTGCTTCTTGTGCCGCCCTGTCGGTTTACATGGGCGACTGCCGTGATGTTGTCTGACTGGATCAGTACCGGCTGGTTTTGAAGCAGGGGTTTTGCCTGACTTAGGGCATTGTAAATGGCCCTCAGTTCCAGAATATTTATGTGTAGGGAAGTCTCCTGACTTGACCATAGTCCTTGGAAGTTTCTTCCCTGTGTGACTGCCCCCCCAGCCTCGAAGGCTGGCATCCGTGGTCACCAGGACCCAGTCCTGTATGCCGAATCTGCGGCCCTCTTGAAGATGAGCACTTTGCAGCCACCACAGCAGAGACACCCTGGTCCTTGGAGACAGGGTTATCAGCCGATGCATCTGAAGATGCGATCCGGACCACTTGTCCAACAGGTCCCACTGAAAAGTCCTTGCATGGAACCTGCCGAATGGAATTGCTTCGTAGGAAGCTACCATTTTTCCCAGGACTCGCGTGCAGTGATGCACCGACACCTGTTTTGGTTTCAGGAGGCCTCTGACTAGAGATGACAGCTCCTTGGCTTTCTCCTCCGGGAGAAACATTTTCTGTTCTGTGTCCAGAACCATCCCCAGGAACAGTAGACGTGTCGTAGGGACCAGCTGTGACTTTGGAATATTTAGAATCCAACCGTGCTGTTGTAGCTCCTCCCGAGATAGTGCTACCCCGACCAACAACTGCTCCCTGGACCTCGCCTTTATCAGGAGATCGTCCAAGTACGGGATAATTAAAACTCCCTTTTTTCGAAGTAGTATCGTCATTTCGGCCATTACCTTGGTAAATACCCTCGGTGCCGTGGACCAAACGGCAACGTCTGGAATTGGTAATGACAATCCTGTACCACAAATCTGAGGTACTCCTGGTGATGATGGTAAATGGGGACATGCAGGTAAGCATCCTTGATGTCCAGTAATACCATGTAATCCCCCTCGTCCAGGCTTGAAATAACCGCCCTGAGCGATTCCATCTTGAACTTGAATTTTTTTATATGTGTTCAAGGATTTCAAATTTAAAATGGGTCTCACCGAACCGTCCGGTTTCGGTACCACAAACATTGTGGAATAGTAACCCCGTCCTTGTTGAAGGAGGGGCACCTTGACTATCACCGGCTGGGAATACAGCTTGTGAATTGCCTCTAGCACTGCCTCCCTGCCTGAGGGAGTTGCTGGCAAGGCAGATTTGAGGAAACGGCGGGAGGGAGACGTCTCGAATTCCAGCTTGTACCCCTGAGATACTACTTGAAGGATCCAGGGATCCACCCGTGAGCGAGCCCACTGATTGCTGAAGTTTTTGAGACGGGCCCCCACCGTACCTGGCTCCGCCTGTGGAGCCCCAGCGTCATGCGGTGGACTTGGATGAAGCGGGGGAGGACTTTTGCTCCTGGGAACTGGCTGTATGCTGCAGCTTTTTCCCTCTACCTCTGGGCAGAAAGGACGCGCCTTTAACCCGCTTGCCTTTATGGGGCCGAAAGGACTGGACCTGATAATACGGTGCTTTCTTTGGCTGTGAGGGAACATGGGGTAAACTGACTTTCCAGCTGTTGCTGTGGAAACGAGGTCCGAGAGACCATCCCCGAACAACTCCTCACCCTTATAAGGCAAAACTTCCATGTGCCTTTTAGAATCTGCATCACCCGTCCACTGCCGAGTCCATAATCCTCTCCTGGCAGAAATGGACATTGCACTTATTTTAGATGCCAGCCGGCAAATATCCCTCTGTGCATCTCTCATGTATAAGACTGCGTCTTTTATATGCTCTATGGATAGCAATATAGTGTCCCTGTCTAGGGTATCAATATTTTCCGACAGGGAATCTGACCACGCAGCTGCAGCACTGCACATCCATGCTGAAGCAATAGCTGGTCTCAGTATAATACCAGAGTGTGTATATACAGACTTCAGGATAGCCTCCTGCTTCCTATCAGCAGGCTCCTTTAGGGCGGCCGTGTCCGGAGACGGTAGTGCCACCTTTTTTGACAGACGTGAGCACTTTATCCACCCTAGGGGATGTTTCCCAACGTGACCTATCCTCTGGTGGGAAAGGGTACGCCATTAGTAACCTTTTAGAAATTACCAGTTTCTTATCGGGGGAAGCCCACGCTTCTTCACACACCTCATTTAATTCCTCAGATAGGGGAAAAACCACTGGTAGTTTTTTCTCCCCAAACATAATACCCTTTTTTGTGGTTCCTGGGGTAATATCAGAAATGTGCAACACATTTTTAATTGCCTCAATCATGTAACGTGTGGCCCTATTGGAATGTACATTTGTCTCCTAGTCGTCGACACTGGATTCAGTATCCGTGCGACATCTGTGTCTGAGGTAGCGGGCGTTTTAGAGCCCCTGATGGCTTTTGAGACAGCTGGGCAGGCACAAGCTGAGAAGCCGGCTGTCCCACATCTGATATGTCGTCAAACCTTTTATGTAAGGAGTTGACACTTTCACGTAATTCCTTCCACAAGTCCATCCACTCAGGTGTCGGCCCCGCAGGGGGTGACATCACATTTAATCGGCACTTGCTCCGCCTCCACATAAGCCTCCTCATCAAACATGTCGACACAGCCGTACCGACACACCGCACACACACAGGGAATGCTCTGACTGAGGACAGGACCCCACAAAGCCCTTTGGGGAGACAGAGAGAGAGTATGCCAGCACACACCAACAGCGCTATATAAGACAGGGATTAACACTATAACTGAGTGATTTTTCCCAATAGCTGCTTGTATACACAATATTGCGCCTAAATTTAGTGCCCCCCTCTCTTTTTTTACCCTATGTAGTCTGGAAACTGCAGGGGAGAGCCTGGGAGCGATCCTTCCAGCGGAGCTGTGAGGGAAAATGGCGCCAGTGTGCTGAGGGAGATAGCCCCGCCCCTTTTTTGGCGGACTTCTCCCGCTTTTTTCTATGTATATCTGGCAGGGGTATTTTACACATATATAGTCTATGACTATATTATGTGTTTTTTTGCCAGCCAAGGTACTTAATATTGCAGCCCAGGGCGCCCCCCCCCCCCCCCCCCCAGCACCCATCAGTGACCGGAGTGTGAGGTGTGCATGGGAAGCAATGGCGCACATCTGCAGTGCTATGCGCTACCTTGTTTGAAGACCGAAGTCTTCTGCCGCCGATTTCCAGGACTCTTCTTGCTTCTGGCTCTGTAAGGGGGACGGCGGCGCGGCTCCGGGAACGGACGATCGAGGTCGGGCCCCGTGTTCGATCCCTCTGGAGCTAATGGTGTCCAGTAGCCTTAGAAGCCCAAGCTAGCTGCAAGCAGGTAGGTTCGCTTCTCTCCCCTTAGTCCCTCGTAGCAGTGAGTCTGTTGCCAGCAGATCTCACTGAAAATAAAAAAACTTAAAATAAACTCTTTTTCTAGGAGCTCAGGAGAGCCCCTAGTGTGCATCCAGCTCAGCCGGGCACAAAATTCTAACTGAGGTCTGGAGGAGGGTCATAGAGGGAGGAGCCAGTGCACACCAGAAAGTCCTAAAGCTTTCTTTAGTTGTGCCCAGTCTCCTGTGGAGCCGCTATTCCCCATGGTCCTTACGGAGTCCCAGCATCCACTTAGGACGTCAGAGAAATATGATTTTAATACCTACCGGTAAATGCTTTTCTCTTAGTCCGTAGAGGATGCTGGGGATGCTTCAAGAACCATGGGGTATAGACGTGATCCGCAGGAGACTTGGGCACTTTAAGACTTTCAAAGGGGTGTGAACTGGCTCCTCCCTCTATGCCCCTCCTCCAGTCTCTAGTTATAGGAACTGTGCTCAGGGAGACGGACATTTCGAGGAAAGAATTTATTGTTAAACCACGGTGAGCATTTTACCAGCTCACACCTCCAGTATGCCGCCGAACGTGGCATTCAATAGAACAGCAGCCAACGGCATGAAGAATATGCAGCAATACGCTGAGATAAAACGTAACACAACCTGTGTGTGTAAACACATTCAGTAACAGCATAACGCATGCTATGGCCTGAATATCTTCAGCAACGGGCTGACTTAAACACAACACACCTTGGGGTAAATTTACCAAGATGGGAGTTCTATTTAAGATGGGATGTTGCCCATAGCAACCAATCAGATTCCAGGTATTCTCTTCTAGAAGGTGCTAGATAAATGAAAAGTAGAATCTGATTGGTTGCTATTAGCAACATCCCATTTTAAATAGAACTCCCATCTTAGTAAATTTACCACCATGTGTGTAAACATACCCAATGACTGCAGATACAGTACTCACTGGGACGGGCGCCCAGCATCCTCTACGGACTAAGAGAAAAGGATTTACCGGTAGGTATCAAAATCCTATTTTCTCATACGTCCTAGAGGATGCTGGGGATGCTTCAAGAACCATGGGGTTTATACCAAAGCTCTAGAACGGGCTGGAGAGTGCGGATGACTCTGCAGCACTGATTGACCAAACATGAGGTCCTCCACAGCCAGGGTATCAAACTTGTAAACTTCGAAGGTGTTAGATCCCAACCAAATAGCAGCTCGGCAAAGCTGTAATGCCGAGACCACTCGGCAGCCGCCCAGGATGAGCCCACCTTTCTGGTAGAATGAGCCTTCACCGATTTCGGTAACTGCAATCCCACCGTAGAATGAGCCTGCTAAATCTTATTACCGATCCAGCGTGCAATAGTCTGCTTTGAAGCAGGAGCCCCAATCTTGTTGGGAGCCCACAGGACAACAGCCTCTGTTTTCCTAACCCGAGCTGTTCCGGCGACAGATTGTCAAGCTCTGACCACATCGAGAAACTTCGATTCCGCCAAGGCGTCAGCCACTGGCACAATAGGCTGGTTTACGTGAAACGACGAAACCACTTTTAGCAGAAATTGCTGACGAGTTCTCAACTCCGCTCTATCTGCATGGAAGATTAAATAGGGGCTTTTGTGAGACCAAGCCGCCAATTCAGACACACGCCTTGCAGATGCCAAGGCCAACAGCATGACCACTTTTCCAAGTAAGGAATTTCAACTCAACCTTACACCATGGTTCAAACCAATGAGATTGAAGGAATTGCAGCACCACGTAAGATCTCACGGTGCCACAGGGGTCACAAAGGGAGGTTGGATGTGCAGCACGCCCTTCACGAAGGTCTGAACTTCTGGAAGGGAGGCCAATTCTGAAAGAAAAGAGATAAGGCTGAAATTTGTACACTAATGGAGCCTAACTTTAGGCCCGCATCCACACCTGCTTGCAAAAAATGGCACAACCGCCCCAGCTGAAATTTTTTTCGTTGGAGCTTTCCTGGATTCACACCAAGACATATTTTCTCCAAATACGGTGGTAAAGCATCGCCGTTACTTCTTTTCTAGCCTGAAGCAGTGTGGGAATGACTCCACTGGGAATACCCTTTCGGGCTAGGATATGGCGTTCAATCGCCATGCCGTCAAACGCAGCCGTGGTAAGTCTTGGTCCACGCACGGCCCATGCTGAACAGGTCCTCTCGTAGAGGAAGAGACCAGGGATCTTCGATGAGTAATTCTTGAAGATCTGGATAGCAAGCCCTCCTTGGCCCGTCCGGAACAATGGAGATCTCCTGAACCTTTGTTCTTCTTATGATCTTTATCCCTTCGGAAAAAGTGGAAATGGAGGGAACACAGACTGACGGAAACACACACGGTGTCACTAGGGCGTCCACCGCTATTGCTTGAGGGTCCCTCGACCAATATCTCTGAAGTTTCTTGTTGAGGCGGGAGGCTATCATGTCTATTTGAGGGATTCCCCAACGACTTCTCACTAAGACCTCTTGATGAAGGCCCCATTCTCCTGGATGGAGATCGTGTCTGCTGAGGAAGTCTGCTTCCCAGTTGTCCACTCCTGGAATGAAGACTGCTGACAGAGCGCTTGCATGTCTCTCCGCCCAGCGAAGAACTTTCGTGGCCTCGGCCATCGCCGCTCTGCTCTTTATTCCGCCCTGGCGGTTTATGTACGCCACTGCTGTTATGTTGTCTGACTGAATCAAGACTGGCAGACCGCGAAGATGTTCCGCTTGCAGAATGCCGTTGTAAATGACCCTTAATTCCAGAATGTTTATGTGCAGACAAGCTTCCTGGCTTAACCATTTTCCCTGAAAGTTTTTCTCCTGTGTGACTGCTCCCCAGCCTCGGAGACTTGCATCTGTGGTCACCAGGATCCAATCCTGAATCCCGAACCGGCATCCCTCCAGGTGGTGAGAACTGTGCAGCCACCACAGGAGGGAGAGCCTGGTCCTGGAAGATAGGATTATTTTCCGGTGCATGTCCAGGTGAGATCCGGACCACTTGTCCAACAGGTCCCACTGAAACACCCTGGCATGGAACCTGCCATACTGAATGGCCTCGTAGGCCGCCACCATCTTCTCCAGCAACCGAGTGCATTGAAGAATCGACACTCTTGCCGGTTTCAGAAACTGTTTTACCATGTTCTGTATTTCCAGAGCCTTTTCCACTGGAAGAACTCTCTGTAATTCTGTATCCAGAATCATACCCAGGAACGACAGCTGTGTCGTCGGAACCAACTCTGATATTGACAAGTTTAGGAGCCAAGCATGTTGTTGCAGAATAGTCAGTGAGAGCGCAACATTTTTCAGCAATTGCTCCTTGGATCTCGCCTTTATGAGGAGATCGTCCAAGTACGTGATAATTGTGATTCCCTGCTTGCGCAGGAGAACCAACATTTCCGCCATAACCTTGGTGAAAATCCTCGGAGCCGTGGACAGACCAAGCGGCAACGTCTGAAATTGGTAATGACAATCCTGAACATGCATACCTGAGGTTTGCTGATGT
Organism: Pseudophryne corroboree; assembly: GCF_028390025.1. Taxonomy (NCBI): domain Eukaryota; kingdom Metazoa; phylum Chordata; class Amphibia; order Anura; family Myobatrachidae; genus Pseudophryne; species Pseudophryne corroboree. The sequence continues at coordinate 166,334,673 of NC_086446.1, forward strand.
GGAGGATATATGGGAACGTGTAAGTAGGCATCCTTTATGTCGACCGACACCATAAAATCCCCCTCCTCCAGACTGGAGATCACTGCTTGGAAAAATTCCATCTTGAATTTTAATTTTTTTAGAAAGAAGTTAAGGGATTTTAGGTTCAGAATCGGTCTGACTGAGCCATCCGGCTTCGGGACCACGAACGGACTCGAATAAAAGCCCTCCCCCTGTTGTGACGGGGGTACCGTGACAACTTGATTTTGACACCGCTTTAGTTTTGCAGCGCATACTACCTCCCTTTCTGAAAGAGAAGCTGGCAAGGCTGATTTGAAAAATCAGTGAGGGGGCACGTCTTGAAACTCTAATTTGTACCCTTGGGTTACTATTTCTAATATCCAAGGATCCAGGACCGAGTGAACCCAGACCTGACTGAAGAGTTGAAGACGTGCCCCCACCGGTGCGGACTCCCGCAGAGGAGCCCCAGCGTCATGCGGTGGATTTGGTAGAAGCCGGAGAGGACTTCTGCACTTGGGAACTTGCCACAGCCTGTGACCTTCTTCCCTTTCCTCTTGCAGCAAGGAAGAAGGGAGGACCCTCGTCCTTTTTTGTATTTATTGGCCCGAAAGGACTGCATCTGATAGTGGGGCGTTTTCTTTTGTTGTGCAGGAACATAAGGTAGAAATGATGACTTACCCGCGGTAGCCGTAGATACCAGGTCAGTGAGGCAGTCACCAAACAAGACACTACCGTTAAACGGTAGAGACTCCATAGTTTTCTTAGAGTCAACATCAGCATTCCATTGATGAATCCACAACGCCCTCCTAGCTGAGACTGCCATGGCATTGGCCCTTTATCCCAAAAGGCCAATATCCCTTACAGCTTCTTTTAAATATGCTGCAGCGTCCCTGATATGACAGAGTCACGCTATCCCTGTCCAGGGTATCTATCTCAGATAAGTTATCTGCCCACTTTTCAATAGCGCTACTCACCCATGCCGAAGCAACGGCAGGCCTGAGTAGCGAACCTGTAGTGACATAAATGGATTTTAGTGTATTTTCCTGCTTACGATCCGCAGGATCCTTTAGGGCTGCCGTGTCAGGAGACGGAAGCGCCACCTTTTTGGACAGACGCGATAGAGATTTGTCCACCGTGGGGGTTGACACCCACTTTTCCCTGTGCCCAGAGGGAAATGGATATGCCACTGGAATTCTTTTGGGAACCTGTACCTTCTTGTCAGGATTTTCCCAAGCCTTTTCAAAAAGAGCGTTCAGTTCATGAGAGGGAGGAAACGTTACCTCAGGTTTTTTTCCTTTAAACATACAGACCCTTGTATCAGGAACAGCAGGGTCCTCCGTGATATGCAATACTTCTTTTATTCAACCGAGCCACATTTGCATTCAAAACACAACATATTTACCCAATCAGCTGTCGGTAGTGCCGACACGGTCACTCCCACAGCCTTTTCTGTCCCCACTCCAGCCTCCTCCTGGGAAGAGCACTCAGCCTCAGACATGTCGACACACACGCGTACCGACACCCACAGCCACACTGGGGCTATAGGAGACAGACCCACAGCAAAGCCTGTTAGAGAAACACAGAGGGAGTTCTGCCAGCTCACAACCCAGTGCCTATGCCAGTTCTGAAGCGAGTAATATACTGCCCAGATCTTTTAGCGCTTTTAACTTCAATAAAAGAGCACCAAATCACTTGTGCGCCCCCCCCGTTTTGCACCCTGTTACTTGTACAGTAGTGTGGGAGGCCAGGCTCAGCGTCTCAGCAGCTTCTGTGAAGAGAAAATTATGCTGGTCAGAGCTGTGAGAGCCACACCCCCTTAATGGGGCGCTTCAGTCCCACTTAATTATACATATTTATACTGGCGGGGATCAGTATTTAGTGCCTAGGCACTGTATACACTTGTGCCAGTCGCTAGGGAGGATTTATGCTGCCCAGGGCACCCCCCCCCCCCGTGCGGTACCTCAAAAGCAGTCACTGAAATCTTCTGCCGTCACTGAAGTCTTCTGATCTTCTACTCACCCAGCTTCTGACTTCTGGCTCTGCAAGGGGGTTGACGGCGCGGCTCCGGGAACGAGCATCTAAGCGTACCTAGCGATCAGACCCTCTGGAGCTAATGGTGTCCAGTAGCCTAAGAAGCAGAGCCCTGAAACTCACAGAAGTAGGACTGCTTCTCTCCCCTCAGTCCCACGATGCAGGGAGCCTGTTGCCAGCAGGTCTTCCTGAAAATAATAAACCTAACAAAAGTATTTTTTCTGACAAAACTCTGGAGAGCTCCTCAGTGTGCATCCAGGCTCACTGGGCACAAAATCTAACTGGAGTCCGGAGGAGGGGCATAGAGGGAGGAGCCAGTTCACACCCCTTTTAAAGTCTTAAAGTGCCCATGTCTCCTGCGGATCCAGTCTATACCCCATGGTTCTTGTAGCATCACCAGCATCCTCTAGGACGTATGAGAAATGTGAGTTTACTCTGCCTGATTCAATGCAAGTTTCAAATAGGATTGCAAAATGAAGATTTGCAGAGTAAACGCCAACTCAACCCCCATGTTTTAATTTCACTACAATTCACTTCATTAGTGTATTACTCATTTTCTCTAACGTCCTAAGTGGATGCTGGGGACTCCGTAAGGACCATGGGGAATAGCGGCTCCGCAGGAGACTGGGCACAAAAGTAAAAGCTTTAGGACTACCTGGTGTGCACTGGCTCCTCCCCCTATGACCCTCCTCCAAGCCTCAGTTAGATTTTTGTGCCCGAACGAGAAGGGTGCACACTAGGTGGCTCTCCTGAGCTGCTTAGTGAAAAGTTTAGTTTTAGGTTTTTTATTTTCAGTGAGACCTGCTGGCAACAGGCTCACTGCATCGAGGGACTAAGGGGAGAAGAAGCGAACTCACCTGCGTGCAGAGTGGATTGGGCTTCTTAGGCTACTGGACATTAGCTCCAGAGGGACGATCACAGGCCCAGCCATGGATGGGTCCCAGAGCCGCGCCGCCGGCCCCCTTACAGAGCCAGAAGACAGAAGAGGTCCGGAAAATCGGCGGCAGAAGACGTCCTGTCTTCAACAAGGTAGCGCACAGCACTGCAGCTGTGCGCCATTGCTCTCAGCACACTTCACACTCCGGTCACTGAGGGTGCAGGGCGCTGGGGGGCGCCCTGAGACGCAATAAAACACCTTGGATGGCAAAAAATGCATCACATATAGCTCCTGGGCTATATGGATGAATTTAACCCCTGCCAAAATACATAGAAAAAATAAGAATTTACTTACCGATAATTCTATTTCTCGGAGTCCGTAGTGGATGCTGGGGTTCCTGAAAGGACCATGGGGAATAGCGGCTCCGCAGGAGACAGGGCACAAAAGTAAAGCTTTTACAGGTCAGGTGGTGTGTACTGGCCCCTCCCCCTATGACCCTCCTCCAGACTCCAGTTAGGTACTGTGCCCGGACGAGCGTACACAATAAGGGAGGATTTTGAATCCCGGGTAAGACTCATACCAGCCACACCAATCACACCGTACAACTTGTGATCTAAACCCAGTTAACAGTATGATAACAGAGAAGCCTCTGAAAGATGGCTTCCTAAACAATAACCCGAATTAGTTAACAATAACTATGTACAAGTATTGCAGATAATCCGCACTTGGGATGGGCGCCCAGCATCCACTACGGACTCCGAGAAATAGAATTATCGGTAAGTAAATTCTTATTTTCTCTATCGTCCTAAGTGGATGCTGGGGTTCCTGAAAGGACCATGGGGATTATACCAAAGCTCCCAAACGGGCGGGAGAGTGCGGATGACTCTGCAGCACCGAATGAGAGAACTCCAGGTCCTCCTTTGCCAGGGTATCAAATTTGTAAAAATTTACAAACGTGTTCTCCCCTGACCACGTAGCTGCTCGGCAGAGTTGTAATGCCGAGACCCCTCGGGCAGCCGCCCAAGATGAGCCCACCTTCCTTGCGGAATGGGCCTTAACAGATTTAGGCTGTGGCAGGCCTGCCACAGAATGTACAAGTTGAATTTTGTTACAAATCCAACGAGCAATCGACTGCTTAGAAGCAGGTGCACCCAACTTGTTGGGTGCATACAGTATAAACAGCGAGTCAGATTTTCTGACTCCAGCCGTCCTTTAAATGTATATTTTTAAGGCTCTGACAACGTCCAACAACTTGGAGTCCTTCAAGTCGTCTGTAGCCGCAGGCACTACAATAGGCTGGTTCAGGTGAAACGCTGATACCACCTTAGGGAGAAAATGCGGACGCGTCCGCAGCTCTGCCCTATGTCGAATGGAAAATTAAATAAGGGCTTTTATAAAACAAAGCCGCCAGTTCAGATACTCTCCCGGCCGAAGCCAGGGCCAGTAACATAGTCACTTTCCATGTGAGATATTTCAAATCCACATTCTTTAGTGGTTCAAACCAATTGGATTTGAGGAAATCTAAAACTACATTTAGATCCCACGGTGCCACCTTAGGCACCACAGGAGGCTGTATATGCAGTACTCCTTTGATAAAAATCTGGACCTCAGGGACTGAGGCCAATTCTTTTTGGAAGAATATTGATAGGGCCGAAATTTGAACCTTAATAGATCCCAATTTGAGACCCATAGACAATCCTGATTGCAGGAAATGTAGGAAAACGACCCAGTTGAAATTCCTCCATCGGAGCACTCCGCTGCTCGCACCACGCAACATATTTTCGCCAAATACGGCGATAATGCTTCGCGGTGACTTCCTTCCTTGCCTTTATCAAGGTAGGAATGACTTCTTCTGGAATGCCTTTTCCTTTTAGGATCTGGCATTCAAACGCCATGCCGTCAAACGCAGCCGCGGTAAGTCTTGAAAAAGACAAGGACCCTGCTGAAGCAGGTCCCTTCTCAGAAGTAGAGGCCACGGATCGTCCGTGACCATCTCTTGAAGTTCCGGGTACCAAGTCCTTCTTGGCCAATCCGGAGCCACTAGTCTTACTCCTCTTTGCCGTATAATCCTCAATACCTTTGGTATGAGAGGCAGAGGAGGAAACACATATACGGACTGGTACACCCAAGGTGTTACCAACGCGTCCACAGCTATTGCCTGCGGATCTCTTGACCTGGCGCAATAACTGTCCAGTGTCTTGTTGAGGCGAGACGCCATCATGTCCACCATTGGTTTTACCCAACGGTTTAATAGCATGTGGAAAACTTCTGGATGAAGTACCCACTCTCCCGGGTGAAGGTCGTGTCTGCTGAGGAAGTCTGCTTCCCAGTTGTCCACGCCCGGGATGAATACTGCTGACAGTGCTATCACGTGATTCTCCGCCCAGCGAAGGATCCTGGCAGCTTCTGCCATTCTGTTTCTTGTGCCGCCCTGTCTGTTTACATGGGCGACTGCCGTGATGTTGTCCGACTGGATCAACACCGGTCTTCCTTGAAGCAGAGGTTCCGCCTGGCTTAGAGCATTGTAGATTGCTCTTAGTTCCAGAATGCTTATGTGAAGAGACTTTTTCAGGCTCGACCACACTCCCTGGAAATTTCTTCCCTGTGTGACTGCTCCCCAGCCTCTCAGGCTGGCATCCGTGGTCACCAGGATCCAATCCTGCATGCCGAATCTGCGGCCCTCCAATAGATGAGCCTCCTGCAACCACCACAGAAGGGATACCCTTGTCCTCGGCGACAGGGTTATCCGCAGGTGCATCCGAAGATGCGACCCTGACCATTTGTCCAACAGATCCCTTTGCATGGAATCTGCCGAAAGGGATTGCTTCGTAAGAAGCTACCATTTTTTCCCAGGACTCTTGTGCATTGATGTACAGACACCTTTCCTGGTTTTAGGAGGTTCCTGACCAGGTCAGATAACTCCTTGGCTTTTTCTTCGGGAAGAAAAACCTTTTTCTGAACTGTGTCCAGAATCATCCCCAGGAACAGCAGACGAGTTGTCGGCATTAATTGGGATTTTGGAATATTCAGAATCCATCCGTGCTGCTTTAGCACCTCTTGAGATAGTGCTAAACCCATCTCTAGCTGTTCTCTGGACCTTGCCCTTATTAGGAGATCGTCCAAGTATGGGATAATTAATACGCCTTTTCTTCGAAGAAGAAATATTATCTCGGCCATTACCTTTGTAAAGACCCGAGGTGCCGTGGACAAACCAAACGGCAGCGTCTGAAACTGATAGTGACAGTTTTGTACAACGAACCTGAGGTACCCCTGGTGTGAGGGGTAATTGGAACGTGGAGATACGCATCCTTGATGTCCAAGGATACCATAAAGTCCCCTTCTTCCAGGTTCGCTATCACTGCTCTGAGTGACTCCATCTTGAACTTGAACTTCTTTATGTACAGGTTCAAGGACTTCAGATTTAGAATAGGCCTTACCGAGCCATCCGGCTTCGGTACCACAAAAAGAGTGGAATAATACCCCTTCCCTTGTTGTAGAAGAGGTACCTTGACTATCACCTGCTGAGAATACAGCTTGTGAATGGCTTCCAAAACCGTCTCCCTTTCTGAGGGGGACGTTGGTAAAGCCGACTTCAGGAAACGGCGAGGTGGCTCTGTCTCTAATTTCAACCTGTACCCCTGAGATATTATCTGCAGGATCCAGGGATTTACCTGCGAGTGAGCCCACTGCGCGCTGTAATTTTTGAGACGACCGCCTACCGCCCCCAAGTCCGCTTGCGAAGCCCCAGCGTCATGCTGAGGCTTTTGTAGAAGCCGGGGAGGGCTTCTGTTCCTGGGAAGGAGCTGCCTGTTGCTGTCTCTTCCCTCGTCCTCTGCCTCGTGGCAGATATGAATAGCCCTTTGCTCTCTTATTTTTAAAGGAACGAAAAGGCTGCGGTTGAAAAGTCGGTGCCTTTTTCTGTTGGGGAGTGACTTGAGGTAGAAAGGTGGATTTCCCGGCCGTAGCCGTGGCCACCAAATCCGATAGACCGACCCCAAATAACTCCTCTACGCATCGCCTGTCCACGGTCGTGTCCATAAAGCTCTTCTGGCCGAAATGGACATAGCACTTACCCGTGATGCCAGTGTGCAGATATCTCTCTGTGCATCACGCATATAAAGAAATGCATCCTTTATTTGTTCTAACGACAGTAAAATATTGTCCCCGTCCAGGGTATCAATATTTTCGATCAGGGACTCTGACCAAACTACCCCAGCACTGCACATCCAGGCAGTCGCAATAGCTGGTCGTAGTATAACACCTGCATGTGTGTATATACCTTTTTGGATATTTTCCATCCTCCTATCTGATGGATCTTTAAGTGCGGCCGTCTCAGGAGAGGGTAACGCCACTTGTTTTGATAAGCGTGTTAGCGCTTTATCCACCCTAGGAGGTGTTTCCCAGCGCTCCCTAACCTCTGGCGGGAAAGGGTATAAAGCCAATAACTTCTTTGAAATTAGCAGTTTTTTATCGGGGCACCCCACGCTTCATCACACACGTCATTTAATTCTTCTGATTCGGTAAAAACTACTGGTAGTTTTTTCACACCCCACATAATACCCTGTTTAGTGGTACCTGTAGTATCAGCTAAATGTAACATCTCCTTTATTGCCAAAATCATATAACGTGTGGCCCTACTGGAAAATACGGTTGATTCGTCACCTTCACCACCGGAATCAGTGCCTGTGTCTGGGTCTGTGTCGACCGACTGAGGCAAGGGGCGTTTTACAGCCCCTGACGGTGTTTGAGGCGCCTGGACAGGCACTAATTGAGTGTCCGGCCGCCTCATGTCGGCAAACGACTGCTTAAGCGAGTTGACGCTATCCCGTAATTCCACAAATAAAGGCATCCATTCTGGTGTCGACCCCCTAGGAGGTGACATCCTCATATTTGGCAATTGCTCCGCCTCCACACCAATAACGTCCTCATACATGTCGACACACGTACCGACACACAGCAGACACACAGGGAATGCTCTATACGAAGACAGGACCCACTAGCCCTTTGGGGAGACAGAGGGAGAGTCTGCCAGCACACACCAAAAAGCGCTATATATGACAGGGATAGCCTTATGATTAAGTGCTCCCTTATAGCTGCTTTTATATTGATATATTGCCATTTATTTTGCCCCCCCTCTCTGTTATACCCTGTTTCTGTAGTGCAGTGCAGGGGAGAGACCTGGGAGCCTTCCTGACCAGCGGAGCTGTGACAGAAAATGGCGCCGTGTGCTGAGGAGATAGGCCCCGCCCCTTTTCCGGCGGGCTCGTCTCCCGCTATTTAGTACATTTAGGCAGGGGTAAATATCTCCATATAGCCTCTGGGGCTATATGTGAGGTATTTTTAGCCTTTTTAAAGGTTTTCATTTGCCTCCCAGGGCGCCCCCCTCCCAGCGCCCTGCACCCTCAGTGACTGCCGTGTGAAGTGTGCTGAGAGGAAAATGGCGCACAGCTGCAGTGCTGTGCGCTACCTTAAGAAGACTGCAGGAGTCTTCAGCCGCCGATTCTGGACCTCTTCTTGCTTCAGCATCTGTGAGGGGGCCGGCGGCGTGGCTCCGGTGACCATCCAGGCTGTACCTGTGATCGTCCCTCTGGAGCTTCATGTCCAGTAGCCAAGAAGCCAATCCATCCTGCACGCAGGTGAGTTCACTTCTTCTCCCCTCTGTCCCTCGTTGCAGTGATCCTGTTGCCAGCAGGAATCACTGTAAAATAAAAAAACCTAAGCTAAACTCTCTAAGCAGCTCTTTATGAGAGCCACCTAGAATTGCACCCTTCTCGGCCGGGCACAAAAATCTAACTGGAGTCTGGAGGAGGGTCATAGGGGGAGGGGCCAGTACACACCACCTGACCTGTAAAAGCTTTACTTTTGTGCCCTGTCTCCTGCGGAGCCGCTATTCCCCATGGTCCTTTCAGGAACCCCAGCATCCACTTAGGACGATAGAGAAACGGGAGATAAGGCCGCCGATAAGGGGGCGGAGCCTATCTCCTCAGCACACTGGCGCCATTTTCCCTCACAGCTCCGTTGGAGGGAAGCTCCCTGGCTCTCCCCTGCAGTCACTACACTACAGAAAGGGTTAAAAGAGAGGGGGGGGCACTAATTACGCGCAGTATTAAAGATGCAGCAGCTATAAAGGGAAAAAATAAGATTTTACTTACCGATAAATCTATTTCTCGTAGTCCGTAGTGGATGCTGGGACTCCGTAAGGACCATGGGGAATAGCGGCTCCGCAGGAGACAGGGCACAAAATAAAAGCTTAAGGATCAGGTGGTGTGCACTGGCTCCTCCCCCTATGACCCTCCTCCAAGCCTCAGTTAGGATACTGTGCCCGGACGAGCGTACATAAGGAAGGATATTGAATCCCGGGTAAGACTCATACCAGCCACACCAATCACACCGTACAACTTGTGATCTGAACCCAGTTAACAGTATGATAAACGCAAGGGAGCCTCTGAAAAGATGGCTCACAACAATAACCCGAATTTTTGTAACAATAACTATATACAAGTATTGCAGACAATCCGCACTAGGGATGGGCGCCCAGCATCCACTACGGACTACGAGAAATAGATTTATCGGTAAGTAAATTCTTATTTTCTCTGACGTCCTAGTGGATGCTGGGACTCCGTAAGGACCATGGGGATTATACCAAAGCTCCCAAACGGGCGGGAGAGTGCGGATGACTCTGCAGCACCGAATGAGAGAACTCCAGGTCCTCCTCAGCCAGGGTATCAAATTTGTAGAATTTAGCAAACGTGTTTGCCCCTGACCAAGTAGCTGCTCGGCAAAGTTGTAAAGCCGAGACCCCTCGGGCAGCCGCCCAAGATGAGCCCACTTTCCTTGTGGAATGGGCTTTTATTGATTTTGGCTGTGGCAGGCCTGCCACAGAATGTGCAAGCTGGATTGTACTACAAATCCAACGAGCAATCGTCTGCTTAGAAGCAGGGGCACCCAGCTTGTTGGGTGCATACAGGATAAACAGCGAGTCAGATTTTCCGACTCCAGCCGTCCTGGAAACATATATTTTTAAGGCCCTGACAACGTCAAGCAACTTAGAGTCCTCTAAGTCCCTGGTAGCCGCAGGTACCACAATAGGTTGGTTCATGTGAAATGCAGAAACCACCTTAGGTAGAAATTGAGGACGAGTCCTCAATTCCGCCCTGTCAGAATGAAAAATTAAGTAAGGGCTTTTATATGATAAAGCCGCCAATTCTGACACACGCCTGGCTGAAGCCAAGGCTAACAGCATCGACACCTTCCATGTGAGATATTTCAAGTCCACAGTGGAAAGTGGTTCAAACCAATGTGACTTTAGAAAACTCAACACCACGTTGAGATCCCAAGGTGCCACTGGAGGCACAAAAGGAGGCTGTATGTGCAGCACCCCTTTTACAAATGTCTGAACTTCAGGTACTGAAGCCAGTTCTTTCTGGAAGAAAATCGACAGGGCCGAAATTTGAACCTTAATGGACCCTAATTTTAGGCCCTAGACAGTCCTGTTTGCAGGAAATGAAGGAAACGACCCAGTTGAAATTCCTCTGTAGGGGCCCTCTTGGCCTCACACCACGCAACATATTTACGCCAAATGCGGTGATAATGTTTTGCGGTTACGTCCTTCCTGGCTTTGACCAGAGTAGGAATGACTTCTTCTGGAATGCCTTTTTCCCTCAGGATCCGGCGTTCAACCGCCATGCCGTCAAACGCAGCCGCGGTAAGTCTTGGAACAGACAAGGCCCCTGCAGTAGCAGGTCCTTTCTTAGAGGTAGAGGCCACGGTTCGTCCGTGAGCATCTCTTGAAGTTCCGGGTACCAAGTCCTTCTTGGCCAATCCGGGACCACGAGTATAGTTCTTACTCCTCTCCTTCTTATGATTCTCAGTACTTTTGGTATGAGAGGCAGAGGAGGGAACACATACACTGACTGGTACACCCACGGCGTTACCAGAGCGTCCACTGCTATTGCCTGAGGGTCCCTTGACCTGGCGCAATATCTGTCCAGTTTTTTGTTTAGACGTGACGCCATCATGTCCACCTTTGGTTTTTCCCAACGGTTTACAATCAGGTGGAAGACTTCTGGGTGAAGTCCCCACTCTCCCGGGTGAAGGTCGTGTCTGCTGAGGAAGTCTGCTTCCCAGTTGTCCACTCCCGGAATGAAAACTGCTGACAGTGCTATCACATGATTTTCCGCCCAGCGAAGAATCCTTGCAGCTTCGGCCATTGCCCTCCTGCTTCTCGTGCCGCCCTGTCTGTTTACGTGGGCGACTGACGTGATGTTGTCCGATTGGATCAACACCACCTGACCCTGAAGCAGAGGTTTTGCTTGACTTAGGGCATTGTAAATGGCCCTTAGTTCCAGAATGTTTATATGAAGAGATGTTTCCATGCTTGACCACAGGCCCTGGAAATTCCTTCCCTGTGTGACTGCTCCCCAGCCTCTCAGGCTGGCATCCGTGGTTACCAGGATCCAATCCTGAATGCCAAATCTGCGGCCCTCTAGTAGATGAGCACTCTGCAGCCACCACAGGAGAGACACCCTTGTCCTTGGCGACAGGGTTATCCGCTGATGCATCTGCAGATGCGATCCAGACCATTTGTCCAGTAGATCCCACTGAAATGTTCTTGCATGGAATCTTCCGAATGGAATCGCTTCGTAAGAAGCCACCATTTTTCCCAGGACCCTCGTGCACTGATGCACTGAGACCTGGCCCGGTTTTAGGAGGTTCCTGACTAGCTCGGATAACTCCCTGGCCTTCTCCTCCGGGAGAAACACCTTCTTCTGGACTGTGTCCAGAATCATTCCTAGGAACAGTAGACGTGTCGTTGGAATCAGCTGCGATTTTGGAATATTTAGAATCCACCCGTGCTGACGTAACACTACCTGAGATAGTGCTACTCCGACTTCTAACTGTTCCCTGGATCTTGCCCTTATCAGGAGATCGTCCAAGTAAGGGATAATTAAAATGCCTTTTCTTCGTAGAAGAATCATCATTTCGGCCATTACCTTGGTAAAGACCCGAGGTGCCGTGGACAATCCAAACGGCAGCGTCTGAAACTGATAATGACAGTTTTGTACTACAAACCTGAGGTACCCTTGGTGAGAAGGGTATATTGGGACGTGGAGATAAGCATCTTTGATGTCCAGAGACACCATATAGTCCCCTTCTTCCAGGTTCGCTATCACTGCTCTGAGTGACTCCATCTTGAATTTGAACCTTTTTATGTAAATGTTCAAGGATTTCAGATTTAAAATTGGTCTCACCGAGCCGTCCGGCTTCGGTACCACAAACAGCGTGGAATAATACCCCTTTCCTTGTTGCAGGAGGGGTACCTTGATTATCACCTGCTGGGAATACAGCTTGTGAATGGCTTCCAAAACTGCCTCCCTGTCGGAGGGAGACTTTGGTAAAGCAGACTTCAGGAACCGACGAGGGGGAAACGCCTCGAATTCCAGTTTGTACCCCTGCGATACTACCTGTAGAATCCAGGGATCCACTTGCGAGTGAGCCCACTGCGCGTTGAAATTCTTGAGACGGGCCCCCACCATATCTGAGTCTGCTTGTAAAGCCCCAGCGTCATGCTGAAGACTTGGCAGAAGCAGGGGAGGGCTTCTGCTCCTGGGAAGCGGCTGCATGGTGCAGTCTTTTTCCTCTTCCTCTGCCCCGGGGCAGAAAAGAGTGGCCTTTTGCTCGCTTGTACTTATGGGAACGAAAGGACTGAGTTTGAAAAGACGGTGTCTTTTTCTGCTGATGTGGAGTGACCTGGGGTAAAAAGGTGGATTTTCCAGCCGTTGCCGTGGCCACCAGGTCCGATAGACAAGCCCCAAATAACTCCTCCCCTTTATACGGCAATACTTCCATGTGCCGTTTGGAATCCGCATCCCCTGACCACTGTCGCGTCCATAACGCTCTTCTGGCAGAGATGGACATAGCACTTACTCTTGATGCCAGGGTGCAAATATCCCTCTGTGCATCACGCATATATAGTAATGCATCCTTTAAATGTTCTATAGTTAACAAAATATTGTCCCTATCCAGGGTATCAATATTCTCAGTCAGGGAATCCGACCATGCGACTCCAGCACTGCACATCCAGGCTGAGGCGATTGCTGGTCGCAGTATAACACCAGTATGTGTGTATATACTTTTTAGGATATTTTCCAGCCTTCTATCAGCTGGTTCTTTGAGGGTGGCCGTATCAGGAGACGGTAACGCTACTTGTTTAGATAAACGTGTGAGCGCCTTATCTACCCTAGGGGGTGTTTCCCAACGCGCCCTAACCTCTGGCGGGAAAGGATATAATGCTAATAATTTTTTAGAAATTAGCTGTTTTTTATCGGGGGAAACCCACGCTTTTTCACACACCTCATTTATTTCCTCTGACTCAGGAAAAACTATTGGTAGTTTTTTCTCACCCCACATAATACCCTTCTTTGTGGTACTTGTAGTGTCAGAAAGGTTCAATGCCTCTTTCATTGCCGTGATCATGTAACGTGTGGCCCTACTGGACATTACGTTTGTCTCGTCACCGTCGACACTAGACTCAGTATCTGTGTCAGGGTCTGTGTCGACCCACTGAGGTAACGGGCGTTTTAGCGCCCCTGACGGTGTCTGAGACGCCTGGACAGGCACTAATTGATTTGCCGGCTGTCTCATGTCGTCAACAGTTTTTTGCAAATTGCTGACATTATCACTTAATTGTTTAAATACAATCATCCAGTCAGGTGTCGACTCCCTAGGGGGTGACATCACCAACACAGGCAACTGCTCCGCCTCCACATCATTTTCCTCCTCATACATGTCGACACACGCGTACCGACACAGCACACACACCGGGAATGCTCTGATAGAGGACAGGACCCCACTTAGCCCTTTGGAGAGACAGAGGGAGAGTCTGCCAGCACACACCCAGCGCTATATATATATATATATATATATATATATATATATATATATATATATATATATATATATATATACACACACACAGGGATAACCTTATATAAGTGTTACTCCCTTATAGCTGCTGTTAATATATTTATTTGCTGCCAAACGTGCCCCCCCTTCTCTTTTTTACCCTGATTCTGAAGCAGGACTGCAGGGGAGAGTCAGGGAGCCGTCCTTCCAGCGGAGCTGTGAGGGAAAATGGCGCTTGTGTGCTGAGATAGGCTCCGCCCCTTCACGACGTCCTTATCTCCCGCTTTTTCTGTGTAAAATGGCAGGGGTAAAATACATCCATATAGCCCAGGAGCTATATGTGATGTATTCTTTTTAGCCACCTAAGGTATATACTGTAATATTGCGTCTCAGGGCGCTCCCCCCCCAGCGCCCTGCACCCTCAGTGACCGGAGTGTGAAGTGTGCTGAGAGCAATGGCGCACAGCTGCGGTGCTGTGCGCTACCTTAGTCTGAAGACAGGATCGTCTTCTGCCGCCGATTTCACCGGACCTCTTCGTCTCTTCTGGCTCTGTAAGGGGGACGGCGGCGCGGCTCCGGTGACCCATCCAGGCTGAACCTGTGATCGTCCCTCTGGAGCTAATGTCCAGTAGCCTAAGAAACCCAATCCACTCTGCACTCAGGTGAGTCAGTTTCTTCTCCCCTTAGTCCCACGATGCAGTGAGCCTGTTGCCAGCAGGACTCACTGAAAATAAAAAATCCTAAACTAAACTTTTATTCTAAGCAGCTCAGGAGAGCCACCTAGATTGCACCCTTCTCGGCCGGGCACAAAAATCTAACTGAGGCTTGGAGGAGGGTCATAGGGGGAGGAGCCAGTGCACACCACCTGATCCTTAAGCTTTTATTTTGTGCCCTGTCTCCTGCGGAGCCGCTATTCCCCATGGTCCTTACGGAGTCCCAGCATCCACTAGGACGTCAGAGAAACACTTATATAAGGTTATCCCTGTATATATATAGCGCTCTGGTGTGTGCTGGCAAACTCTCCCTCTGTCTCCCCAAAGGGCTAGTGGGGTCCTGTCCTCTATCAGAGCATTCCCTGTGTGTGTGCTGTATGTCGGTACGTTTGTGTCGACATGTATGAGGAGAAAAATGATGTGGAGACGGAGCAGATTGCCTGTAATAGTGATGTCACCCCCTAGGGGGTCGACACCTGAGTGGATAAACTGTTGGAAGGAATTACGTAACAGTGTCAGCTCTGTATAAAAGACAGTGGTTGACATGAGACAGCCGGCTACTCAGCTTGTGCCTGTCCAGACGTCTCATAGGCAGTCAGGGGCTCTAAAGCGCCCGTTACCTCAGATGGCAGTTAGACGCCGACACGGATACCGACTCCAGTGTCGACGGTGAAGAGACAAATGTGACTTCCAGTAGGGCCACACGTTACATGATTGAGGCAATGAAAAATGTTTTACACATTTCTGATAATACGAGTACCACCAAAAAGGGGTATTATGTTCGGTGAGGAAAAACTACCTGTAGTTTTCCTGAATCTGAGAAATTAAATGAGGTGTGTGATGATGCGTGGTTTTCCCCCGATAACTGATAATTTCTAAAATGTTATTGGCATTATATCCTTTCCCGCCAGAGGTTAGGGTGCGTTGGGAAACACCCCCTAGGGTGGATAAAGCGCTCACACGCTTGTAAGAACAAGGGCTCTACCCTCTCCTGAGATGGCTGCCCTTAAGGATCCTGCTGATAGAAAGCAGGAGGGCATCCTAAAAGGTACTTACACACATACTGGTGTTATACTGCGACCAGCAATCGCCTCAGTCTGGATGTGCAGTGCTGGGTTGGCGTGGTCGGATTCCCTGACTGAAAATATTGATACCCTAGATAGGGACAGTATATTATTGCCTATAGAGCATTTAAAAGATGCATTTCTATATATGCGTGATGCACAGCGGAATATTTGCCGACTGGCATCAAGTCTAAGGGCGTTGTCCATTTCTAACAGTAGAGGGTTATGGACACGACAGTGGTCAGGTGATGCGGATTCCAAACGGCATTTGGAAGTATTGCCTTATTAAGGGGAGGAGTTATTTGGGGTCGGTCTTTCAGACCTGGCGGCCACGGCAACAGCTGGGAAATCCACGTTTGTACCCCAGGTCGCCTCTCAACATGAGAAGACGCCGTATTATCAGGCGCAGTCTTTTCGTGGGCAAGCGGGCAAAAGGTTCCTTCCTCATTTCTGCCCCGTGACAGAGGGAGAGGAAAAAGGCTGCAGAAATCAGCCAGTTCCCAGGAACAGAAACCCTCTCCCGCCTCTGCCAAGCCCTCAGTATGACGCTGGGGCTTTACAAGCAGAATCCGGCACGGTGGGGGCCCGTCTCAATGAATTTCAGCGCGCAGTGGGCTCACTCGCAAGTAGACCCCTGGATCCTTCAGGTGATATCTCAGGGGTACAAATTGGAATTCGAGACGTCTCCCCCTCGCCGTTTCCTAAAGTCGGCTTTACCGATGTCTCCTGACAGGGAGACAGTTTTGGAAGCCATTCACAAGCTGTATTCCCAGCAGGTGATAATCATAGGTACCCCTCCTGCAACAGGGAACGGGGTATTATTCCACACTGTTGTTGTACCGAAGCCGGACGGCTCGGTGAGACCGATTCTAAATCTAAAATCTTTGAACACTTACATACAGAGGTTCAAATTCAAGATTGAGTCACTCAGAGCAGTGATTGCGAACCTGGAAGAAGAGGACTACATGATGTCTCGGGACATCAAGGATGCTTACCTTCATGTCCAAATTTACCCTTCTCACCAAGGGTACCTCAGGTTTATGGTACAGAACTGTCACTATCAGTTTCAGACGCTGCCGTATGGATGGTCCACGGCACCCCGGGTCTTTACCAAGGTAACGGCCGAAATGATGATACTCCTTCGAAGGAAGGGAATTTTAGTTATCCCTTACTTGGACGATTCCCTGATAAGGGTAAGATCCATGGAACAGTTGGAGGTCGGTGTAGCACTATCTCAGGCAGTGTTGCGGCAGCACGATTGAATTCTCAATATTCCAAAATCGCAGCTGATTCCGACGACTCGTCTTCTGTTCTTAGGGATGATCCTGGACACAGTTCAGAAAAAGGTGTTTCTCCCGGAGGAGAAAGTCAGGGAGTTATCCGAGCTAGTCGGGAACCTCCTATAACCGAGCAAAGTCTCAGTACATCAATGAGATGGTTCTGGGAAAAATGGTGGCTTCCTATGAAGCAATCCCATGCGGCAGATTCCACGCAAGAACTTTCCAGTGGGACCTGCTGGACAAATGGTCCGGGTCGCATCTTCAGATGCATCAGCGGATAACCCTGTCACCAAGCACAAGGGTGTCTCTCCTGTGGTGGTTGCAGAGTGCTCATCTTCTAGAGGGCCGCACATTCAGGACTGGGTCCTGGTGACCACGGATGCCAGCCTGCGAGGCTGGGGAGCAGTCACACAGGGAAGGAATTTCCAGAGCTTATGGTCAAGCCTGGAGACATCACTTCACATAAATATCCTGAAGCTAAGGGCCATTTACAATGCTCTAAGCTCAGCAAGACCTCTGCTTCAAGGTCACCCGGAGTTGATACATTCGGACATCACGGCAGTCACCCACGTAAACAGACAGGGTGACACAAGAAGCAGAAGGGCAATGGCAGAAGCTGCAAGGATTCTTCACTGGGCGGAAAATCATGTGATAGCACTGTCAGCAGTATTCATTCCGGGAGTGGACGACCTCCACCCGGGAGAGTGGGGACTTCACCCAGAAGTCTTCCACATGTTTATAAAACTCGACAAGTATTGCGCCAGGTCAAGGGACCCTCAGGCAATAGCTGTAGACGCTCTGGTAACACAGTGGGTGTACCAGTCAGTGTATGTGTTCCCTCCTCTGCCTCTCATAACCAAGGTACTGAGAATTATAAGATGGAGAGGAGTAAGCACTATATTCGTGGCTCCGGATTGGCCAAGAAGGACTTGGTAACCGGAACTTCAAGAGATGCTCACGGAGGATCCGTGGCCTCTACCTCTAAGAAGGGACCTGCTCCAGCAAGGACCCTGTCTGTTCCAAGACTTACCGCGGCTGCGTTTAACGGCAGGGCGGTTGAACGCCGGATCCTGAAGGAAAAAGGCATTCCGGATGAAGTCATCCCTATCCTGATCAAAGCCAGGAAAGATATAAACCGCAAAACATTATCACCGCATTTGGCGAAAATATGTTGCGTGGTGCGAGGCCAGTAAGGCCCCGACGGAGGAATTTTCAACTAGGTCGATTCCTACATTTCCTGCAAACAGGAGTGTCTATGGGCCTGAAATGGAGGTCCATTAAGGTTCAAATTTCGGCCCTGTCA
Source organism: Pseudophryne corroboree (assembly GCF_028390025.1). Lineage (NCBI taxonomy): Eukaryota > Metazoa > Chordata > Amphibia > Anura > Myobatrachidae > Pseudophryne > Pseudophryne corroboree. The sequence goes on from NC_086446.1 coordinate 166,352,845, forward strand.
ATTTTCTTCCAAAAAGAACTAGCTTCAGTCCCTGAAGTTCAGACGTTTGTGAAAGGGGTACTGTATATACAGCCTCCTTTTGTGCCTCCAGTGGCACCTTGGGATCTAAATGTAGTTTTTGGGTTCCAAAAGTCACATTGGTTTGAACCACTTAAAATAAGAATTTACTTACCGATAATTCTATTTCTCGGAGTCCGTAGTGGATGCTGGGGTTCCTGAAAGGACCATGGGGAATAGCGGCTCCGCAGGAGACAGGGCACAAAAAGTAAAGCTTTCCGATCAGGTGGTGTGCACTGGCTCCTCCCCCCATGACCCTCCTCCAAGCCTCAGTTAGGTACTGTGCCCGGACGAGCGTACACAATAAGGGAGGAATTTTGAATCCCGGGTAAGACTCATACCAGCCACACCAATCACACCGTACAACTTGTGATCAAAACCCAGTTAACAGTATGATAACAGAGGAGCCTCTGAAAGATGGCTTCCTAAACAATAACCCGAATTAGTTAACAATAACTATGTACAATTATTGCAGATAATCCGCACTTGGGATGGGCGCCCAGCATCCACTACGGACTCCGAGAAATAGAATTATCGGTAAGTAAATTCTTATTTTCTCTATCGTCCTAGTGGATGCTGGGGTTCCTGAAAGGACCATGGGGATTATACCAAAGCTCCCAAACGGGCGGGAGAGTGCGGATGACTCTGCAGCACCGAATGAGAGAACTCCAGGTCCTCCTTAGCCAGAGTATCAAATTTGTAAAATTTTACAAACGTGTTCTCCCCTGACCACGTAGCTGCTTGGCAAAGTTGTAATGCCGAGACCCCTCGGGCAGCCGCCCAAGATGAGCCCACCTTCCTTGTGGAGTGGGCCTTAACAGATTTAGGCTGTGGCAGGCCTGCCACAGAATGTGCAAGTTGGATTGTGCTACAGATCCAACGAGCAATCGTCTGCTTAGACGCAGGAGCACCCATCTTGTTGGGTGCATACAATATAAACAACGAGTCAGATTTTCTGACTCCAGCTGTCCTTGCAATATATATTTTTAATGCTCTGACAACGTCCAGTAACTTGGAGTCCTCCAAGTCACTTGTAGCCGCAGGCACTACAATAGGCTGGTTCAGATGAAATGCTGACACCACCTTAGGGAGAAAATGCGGACGAGTCCGCAGTTCTGCCCTGTCCGAATGGAAAATCAGATATGGGCTTTTGTAAGATAAAGCTGCCAGTTCTGACACTCTCCTGGCCGAAGCCAGGGCTAGTAACATGGTCACTTTCCATGTGAGATATTTTAAATCCACCTTTTTTAGTGGTTCAAACCAATGAGATTTTAGAAATTCCAAAACCACATTGAGATCTCACGGTGCCACTGGAGGCACCACAGGAGGCTGTATATGCAGCACTCCCTTAACAAAAGTCTGGACTTCAGGAACTGAAGCCAATTCTTTTTGAAAGAAAATCGACAGGGCCGAAATTTGAACCTTAATAGATCCCAATTTGAGACCCATAGACAATCCTGATTGCAGGAAATGTAGGAATCGACCCAGTTGAAATTCCTCCGTCGGAGCACTCCGATCCTCGCACCACGCAACATATCTTCGCCAAATGCGGTGATAGTGTTGCACGGTTACTTCCTTCCTTGCTTTAATCAAAGTAGGAATGACTTCTTCCGGCATGCCTTTTTCCTTTAGGATCCGGCGTTCAACCGCCATGCCGTCAAACGCAGCCGCGGTAAGTCTTGAAACAGACAGGGACCCTGCTGAAGCAAGTCCCTCCTTAGAGGTAGAGGCCACGGATCTTCCGTGATCATCTCTTGAAGTTCCGGGTACCAAGTCCTTCTTGGCCAATCCGGAACCACTAGTATTGTTCTTACGCCTCTTTGCCGTATAATTCTCAATACTTTTGGTATGAGAGGCAGAGGAGGAAACACATACACCGACTGGTACACCCAAGGCGTTACCAGCGCGTCCACAGCTATTGCCTGCGGATCTCTTGACCTGGCGCAATACCTGTCCAGTTTTTTGTTGAGGCGAGACGCCATCATGTCCACCATTGGTCTTTCCCAACGGGTTACCAGCATGTGGAAGACTTCTGGATGAAGTCCCCACTCTCCCGGGTGAAGGTCGTGTCTGCTGAGGAAGTCTGCTTCCCAGTTGTCCACTCCCGGGATGAACACTGCTGACAGTGCTATCACATGATTCTCTGCCCAGCGAAGAATCCTTGCAGCTTCTGCCATTGCACTCCTGCTTCTTGTGCCGCCCTGTCTGTTTACATGGGCGACTGCCATGATGTTGTCAGACTGGATCAACACCGGTTTTCCTTGAAGCAGAGGTTCTGCCTGGCTTAGAGCATTGTAGATTGCTCTTAGTTCCAGAATGTTTATGTGAAGAGACGTTTCCAGGCTCGTCCACACTCCCTGGAAGTTTCTTCCTTGTGTGACTGCTCCCCAGCCTCTCAGGCTGGCGTCCGTGGTCACCAGGATCCAATCCTGTATGCCGAATCTGCGGCCCTCCAATAGATGAGCACTCTGCAACCACCACAGAAGAGATACCCTTGTCCTTGGAGACAGGGTTATCCGCTGGTGCATCTGAAGATGCGACCCTGACCATTTGTCCAACAGATCCCTCTGAAAAATTCGTGCATGGAATCTGCCGAATGGAATTGCTTCGTAAGAAGCCACCATTTTTCCCAGGACTCTTGTGCATTGATGTACAGACACCTTTCCTGGTTTTAGGAGGTTCCTGACAAGCTCGGATAACTCCTTGGCTTTTTCCTCCGGGAGAAAAACCTTTTTCTGAACCGTGTCCAGAATCATCCCTAGGAACAGCAGACGAGTTGTCGGCATTAACTGGGATTTTGGAATATTCAGAATCCAGCCGTGCTGTTTTAGCACTTCTTGAGACAGTGCTAATCCCATCTCTAGCTGTTCTCTGGACCTTGCCCTTATTAGGAGATCGTCCAAGTATGGGATAATTAATACGCCTTTTCTTCGAAGAAGAATCATCATCTCGGCCATTACCTTTGTAAAGACCCGAGGTGCCGTGGACAATCCGAACGGCAGCGTCTGAAACTGATAGTGACAGTTTTGTACAACGAACCTGAGGTACCCCTGGTGTGAGGGGTAAATTGGAACGTGGAGGTACGCATCCTTGATGTCCAAGGACACCATAAAGTCCCCTTCTTCCAGGTTCGCTATCACTGCTCTGAGTGACTCCATTTTGAACTTGAACTTTTTTATGTACAGGTTCAAGGACTTCAGATTTAGAATAGGTCTTACCGAGCCGTCTGGCTTCGGTACCACAAATAGAGTGGAATAATACCCCTTTCCCTGTTGTAGAAGAGGTACCTTGACTATCACCTGCTGATAGTACAGCTTGTGAATGGCTTCCAAAACCATCTCCCTTTCGGAGGGGGACGTTGGTAAAGCAGACTTCAGGAAACGGCGAGGCGGATCTGTCTCTAGTTCCAACCTGTACCCCTGAGATATTATCTGCAGGATCCAGGGATCTACCTGCGAGTGAGCCCACTGCGCGCTGAAATTCTTGAGACGACCGCCCACCGCCCCCGAGTCCGCTTGAGAAGCCCCAGCGTCATGCTGAGGCTTTTGTAGAAGCGGGGGAGGGCTTCTGTTCCTGGGAAGGAGCTACCTGTTGGTGTCTCTTCCCCCTTCCTCTGCCTCGTGGCAGATATGAATATCCCTTTGCTCTCTTGTTTTTAAAGGAACGAAAGGGCTGCGGTTGAAAAGTCGGTGTCTTTTTCTGTTGGGGAGTAGCTTGAGGTAAAAAGGTGGATTTCCCGGCTGTAGCCGTGGCCACCAAATCTGATAGACCGACTCCAAATAACTCCTCCCCTTTATACGGCAAAACTTCCATATGCCGTTTTGAGTCCGCATCGCCTGACCACTGTCGCGTCCATAAACTTCTTCTGGCCGAAATGGACATAGCACTTACCCGTGATGCCAGTGTGCAGATATCCCTCTGTGCATCACGCATATAAAGAAATGCATCCTTTATTTGCTCTAAAGACAGTAAAACATTGTCCCTATCCAGGGTATCAATATTTTCAATCAGGGACTCTGACCAAGCTACTCCAGCACTGCACATCCAGGCTGTCGCTATAGCTGGTCGTAGTATAACACCTGTATGTGTGTATATACTTTTTTGGATATTTTCCATCCTCCTATCTGCTGGATCTTTAAGTGCGGCCGTCTCAGGAGAGGGTAACGCCACTTGTTTAGATAAGCATGTGAGCGCCTTGTCCACCCTAGGAGGTGTTTCCCAGCGCGCCCTAACCTCTGGCGGGAAAGGGTATAAAGCCAATAACTTCTTTGAAATTAGCATCTTTTTATCGGGGGCAACCCACGCTTCATCACATACATCATTTAGTTCTTCTGATTCAGGAAAAACTATAGGTAGTTTTTTCACACCCCACATAATACCCTGTTTAGTGGTACGTGTAGTATCAGCTAAATGTAACGCCTCCTTCATTGCCAAAATCATATAACGTGTGGCCCTACTGGAAAATACGGTTGATTCGTCACCGTCGCCACTGGAATCAGTGCCTGTGTCTGGGTCTGTGTCGACCGACTGAGGCAAAGGGCGTTTTACAGCCCCTGACGGTGTTTGAGGCGCCTGGACAGGCACTAACTGATTGTCCGGCCGTCTCATGTCGTCAAACGACTGCTTTAGCGTGTTGACACTATCCCGTAATTCCATAAATAAAGGCATCCATTCTGGTGTCGACCCCCTAGGAGGTGACATCCCCATATTTGGCAATTGCTCCGCCTCCACACCAATATCGTCCTCATACATGTCGACACACACGTACCGACACACAGCAGACACACAGGGAATGCTCTTAACGAAGACAGGACCCCACTAGCCCTTTGGGGAGACAGAGGGAGAGTTTGCCAGCACACACCAAAAGCGCTATATATGACAGGGATAGCCTTATAATAAGCGCTCCCTGTATAGCTGCTTTTATAATATAATTTTTGCCACTATTTTGCCCCCCCTCTCTTGTTTTACCCTGTTTCTGTAGTGCAGTGCAGGGGAGAGACCTGGGAGCCGTCCTGACCAGCGGAGCTGTGTAAGGAAAATGGCGCTGTGTGCTGAGGAGATAGGCCCCGCCCCTTTTTCGGCGGGCTCGTCTCCCGCTCTTTAGTGTATTCTGGCAGGGGTTAAATATCTCCATATAGCCCCCGGAAGCTATATGTGAGGTATTTTTTTAGCCAAATAGGTTTTCATTTGCCTCCCAGGGCGCTCCCCTCCCAGCGCCCTGCACCCTCAGTGACTGCCGTGTGAAGTGTGCTGAGAGGAAAATGGCGCACAGCTGCAGTGCTGTGCGCTACCTTTAGAAGACTGAGGAGTCTTCTGCCGCCGATTCTGGACCTCTTCATGTTTCAGCATCTGCAAGGGGGCCGGCGGCGAGGCTCCGGTGACCATCCAGGCTGTACCTGTGATCGTCCCTCTGGAGCTGATGTCCAGTAGCCAAGAAGCCAATCCATCCTGCACGCAGGTGAGTTCACTTCTTCTCCCCTAAGTCCCTCGTTGCAGTGATCCTGTTGCCAGCAGGACTCACTGTAAAATAAAAAACCTAAGCTAAACTTTCTCTAAGCAGCTCTTTAGGAGAGCCACCTAGATTGCACCCTTCTCGGCCGGGCACAAAAATCTAACTGAGGCTTGGAGGAGGGTCATGGGGGGAGGAGCCAGTGCACACCACCTGATCGGAAAGCTTTACTTTTTGTGCCCTGTCTCCTGCGGAGCCGCTATTCCCCATGATCCTTTCAGGAACCCCAGCATCCACTAGGACGATAGAGAAATATGTGGAGTTAAAATATCTCACATGGAAAGTGGTCATGCTGTTGGCCCTGGCCTGGTGCGTGTCAGAATTGGCGGCTTTATCCTGTAAAAGCCCTCATCTGATTTTCCATTCGGACAGGGCGGAATTGAGGACTTGTCCTCAGTTTCTCCCCAAGGTGGTTTTCAGCGTTTCACCTGAATCAACCTATTGTGGTGCCTGCGGCTACTAGGGACTTGGAGGACTCCAAGTTGCTAGACGTTGTCAGAGCCCTGGAAATATAGGTTTCCAGGACGGCTGGAGTCAGAAAATCTGACTCGTTGTTTATTCTGTATGCACCCAACAAGCTGGGTGCTCCTGCTTCTAAGCAGACTATTGCTCGTTGGATTTGTAGTACAATTCAGCTTGCACATTCTGTGGCAGGCCTGCCACAGCCAAAATCTGTAAAAGCCCATTCCACAAGGAAGGTGGGCTCATCTTGGGCGGCTGCCCGAGGGGTCTCGGCTTTACAACTTTGCCGAGCAGCTACTTGGTCAGGAGCAAATACGTTTGTAAAATTCTACAAATTTGATACCCTGGCTGAGGAGGACCTGGAGTTCTCTCATTTGGTGCTGCAGAGTCATCCGCACTCTCCCGCCCGTTTGGGAGCTTTGGTATAATCCCCATAGTCCTTACGGAGTCCCCAGCATCCACTTAGGACGTTAGAGAAAATAAGAATTTACTTACCGATAATTCTATTTCTCGTAGTCCGTAGTGGATGCTGGGCGCCCATCCCAAGTGCGGATTGTCTGCAATACTGGTACATAGTTATTGTTACCAAAAAATCGGGTTATTATTGTTGTGAGCCATCTTTTCAGAGGCTCCTCTGTTATCATGCTGTTAACTGGGTTCAGATCACAGGTTGTACGGTATGATTGGTGTGGCTGGTATGAGTCTTACCCGGGATTCAAAATCCTTCCTTATTGTGTACGCTCGTCCGGGCACAGTATCCTAACTGAGGCTTGGAGGAGGGTCATAGGGGGAGGAGCCAGTGCACACCAGGTAGTCCTAAAGCTTTTACTTTTGTGGCCAGTCTCCTGCGGAGCCGCTATTCCCCATGGTCCTTACGGAGTCCCCAGCATCCACTACGGACTACGAGAAATAGAATTATCGGTAAGTAAATTCTTATTTTTATTGGCCTCTGGGTACGGTTTATTTCCCACAATTAAATAAGAATTTACTTACCGATAATTCTAACGTCCTAAGTGGATGCTGGGGACTCCGTCAGGACCATGGAGATTATACCAAAGCTCCCAAACGGGCGGGTGAGTGCGGATGACTCTGCAGCACCGAATGAGAGAACTCCAGGTCCTCCTCAGCCAGGGTATCAAATTTGTAGAATTTTGCAAACGTGTTTGCCCCTGACCAAGTAGCTGCTCGGCAAAGTTGTAAAGCCGAGACCCCTCGGGCAGCCGCCCAAGATGAGCCCACCTTCCTTGTGGAATGGGCATTTACAGATTTTGGCTGTGGCAGGCCTGCCACAGAATGTGCAAGCTGAATTGTACTACAAATCCAACGAGCAATCGTCTGCTTAGAAGCAGGAGCACCCAGCTTGTTGGATGCATACAGGATAAACAGCGAGTCAGTTTTCCTGACTCCAGCCGTCCTGGAATATATATTTTCAGGGCCCTGACAACGTCTAGCAACTTGGAGTCCTCCAAGTCCCTAGTAGCCGCAGGCACCACAATAGGTTGGTTCAGGTGAAACGCTGACACCACCTTAGGGAGAAACTGGGGACGAGTCCGCAGTTCTGCCCTGTCCGAATGGAAAATCAGATATGGGCTTTTGTGAGACAAAGCCGCCAATTCTGACACTCGCCTGGCCGAGGCCAGGGCAAACAGCATGGTCACTTTCCATGTGAGATATTTCAAATCCACAGATTTGAGCGGTTCAAACCAATGTGATTTGAGGAATCCCAGAACTACGTTGAGATCCCACGGTGCCACTGGAGGCACAAAAGGGGGTTGTATATGCAGTACTCCCTTGACGAATGTCTGGACTTCAGGAACTGAAGCCAATTCTTTCTGGAAGAAAATCGACAGGGCCGAAATTTGAACCTTAATGGACCCCAATTTGAGGCCCATAGACACTCCTGTTTGCAGGAAATGCAGGAATCGACCGAGTTGAAATTCCTCCGTGGGGGCCTTCCTGGCCTCACACCACGCAACATATTTTCGTCAAATGCGGTGATAATGTTGTGCAGTCACCTCCTTCCTGGCTTTGACCAGGGTAGGTATGACCTCTTCCGGAATGCCTTTTTCCCTTAGGATCCGGCGTTCAACCGCCATGCCGTCAAACGCAGCAAGTCTTGGAACAGACAGGGTCCTTGCTGAAGCAAGTCCCTTCTTAACGGCAGAGGCCATGGGTCCTCTGTGAGCATCTCTTGAAGTTCCGGGTACCAAGTCCTCCTTGGCCAATCCGGAGCCACGAGTATAGTTCTTACTCATCTCCGTCTTATAATTCTCAGTACCTTGGGTATGAGAGGAAGAGGAGGGAACACATACACTGACTGGTACACCCACGGTGTTACCAGAGCGTCCACAGCTATCGCCTGAGGGTCCCTTGACCTGGCGCAATACCTGTCCAGTTTTTTGTTGAGGCGGGACGCCATCATGTCCACCTTTGGTTTTTCCCAATGGTTCACAATCATGTGGAAGACTTCTGTGTGAAGTCCCCACTCTCCCAGGTGGAGGTCGTGCCTGCTGAGGAAGTCTGCTTCCCAGTTGTCCACTCCCGGAATGAACACTGCTGACAGTGCTATCACATGATTTTCCGCCCAGCGAAGAATCCTTGCAGCTTCTGCCATTGCCCTCCTGTTTCTTGTGCCGCCCTGTCTGTTTACGTGGGCGACTGCCGTGATGTTGTCCGAATGGATCAGCACCGGCTGACCTTGAAGCAGATGTCTTGCTAGGCATAGAGCATTGTAAATTGCCCTTAGCTCCAGTATATTTATGTGGAGAGAAGTCTCTAGACTTCACCACGTTCCCTGGAAATTTCTTCCCTGTGTGACTGCTCCCCAGCCTCTCAGGCTGGCATCCGTGGTCACCAGGATCCAATCCTGAATGCCGAATCTGCGGCCCTCTAGTAGATGAGCACTCTGCAGCCACCACAGAAGAGACACCCTTGTCCTCGGAGACAGGGTTATCCGCTGATGCATCTGAAGATGCGATCCGGACCATTTGTCCAGCAGATCCCACTGAAAAGTTCTTGCGTGAAATCTGCCGAATGGAATCGCTTCGTAAGAAGCCACCATTTTTCCCAGGAGCCTTGTGCAATGATGCACTGACACTTTTCCTGGTTTTAGGAGGTTCCTGACTAGCTCGGATAACTCCCTGGCTTTCTCCTCCGGGAGAAACACCTTTTTCTGGACTGTGTCCAGAATCATCCCTAGGAACAGCAGACGTGTCGTCGGGATCAGCTGCGATTTTGGAATATTTAGAATCCACCCGAGCTGTTGTAGCAGTACCCGAGATAGTGCTACTCCGACCTCCAACTGTTCCCTGGACTTCGCCCTTATCAGGAGATCGTCCAAGTAAGGGATAATTAAGACGCCTTTTCTTCGAAGAAGAATCATCATTTCGGCCATTACCTTGGTAAAGACCCGGGGTGCCGTGGACAATCCAAACGGCAGCGTCTGAAACTGATAATGACAGTTCTGTACTACGAACCTGAGGTACCCTTGGTGAGAAGGGCAAATTGGGACATGAAGGTAAGCATCCTTGATGTCCAGGGACACCATATAGTCCCCTTCTTCCAGGTTCGCTATCACTGCTCTGAGTGACTCCATCTTGAATTTGAACCTTTGTATGTAAGTGTTCAAAGATTTCAGATTTAGAATAGGTCTCACCGAGCCGTCTGGCTTCGGTACCACAAATAGTGTGGAATAATACCCCTTTCCCTGTTGTAGGAGGGGTACTTTGATTATCACCTGCTGGGAATACAGCTTGTGAATTGCTTCCAATACTGCCTCCCTGTCGGAGGGAGACGTTGGTAAAGCAGACTTCAGGAACCTGCGAGGGGGAGACGTCTCGAATTCCAATCTGTACCCCTGGGATACTACCTGTAGGATCCAGGGGTCCACTTGCGAGTGAGCCCACTGCGCGCTGAAACTCTTGAGACGACCCCCCACCGCACCCGAGTCCGCTTGTAAGGCCCCAGCGTCATGCTGAGGACTTGGCAGAAGCGGTGGAGGGCTTCTGTTCCTGGGAAGAGGCTGTCTGCTGCAGTCTTTTTCCCTTTCCTCTACCCCGGGGCAGATATGACTGGCCTTTTGCCCGCTTGCCCTTATGGGGACGAAAGGACTGAGGCTGAAAAGACGGTGTCTTTTTCTGCTGAGAGGTGAGTTGGGGTAAAAAGGTGGATTTTCCAGCTGTTGCCGTGGCCACCAGGTCCGAAAGACAGACCCCAAATAACTCCTCCCCTTTATACGGCAATACTTCCATATGCCGTTTGGAATCCGCATCACCTGACCACTGTCGTGTCCATAAACATCTTCTGGCAGAAATGGACATCGCACTTACTCTTGATGCCAGGGTGCAAATATCCCTCTGTGCATCACGCATATATAGAAACGCATCTTTTAAACGCTCTATAGTCAATAAAATACTGTCCCTGTCCAGGGTATCAATATTTTCAGTCAGGGACTCCGACCACGCCACCCCAGCGCTGCACATCCAGGCTGAGGCAATCGCTGGTCGCAGTATAACACCAGTATGTGTGTATATACTTTTTAGGACATTTTCCAGCTTCCTATCAACTGGCTCCTTGAGGGCGGCCGTATCAGGAGACGGTAACGCCACTTGTTTTGATAAGCGTGTGAGTGCCTTATCCACCCTAGGGGGTGTTTCCCAACGCGCCCTAACTTCTGGCGGGAAAGGGTATAATGCCAATAATTTCTTAGATATCAGCAATTTTTTTTTATCGGGGGAGACCCACGCATCATCACACACTTCATTTAATTCTTCTGATTCAGGAAAAACTACGGGTAGTTTTTTCACACCCCACATAATACCCTTTTTTGTGGTACTTGTAGTATCAGAAATATGCAAAGCCTCCTTCATTGCCGTGATCATGTAACGTGTGGCCCTACTGGAAAATACGTTTGTTTCTTCACCGTCGACACTGGAGTCAGTGTCCGTGTCTGTCGACCGACTGAGGTAATGGGCGCTTTAGAGCCCCTGACGGTGTTTGAGACGCCTGGACAGGCACTAACTGACTTGCCGGCTGTCTCATGTCGTCAACAGTTTTTTGTAAAGTGCTGACACTAACACGTAATTCCTTAAATAAGACCATCCAGTCAGGTGTCGACTCCCTAGGGGGTGACATCACTAATACAGGCAATTGCTCCGCCTCCACACCATTTTCCTCCTCATACATGTCGACACACGCGTACCGACACACAGCACACACACAGGGAATGCTCTGATAGAGGACAGGACCCCACTAGCCCTTTGGGGAGACAGAGGGAGAGTTTGCCAGCACACACCAGAGCGCTATATATGTATAGGGACAACCTTATAAATAAGTGTTTCTCCCTTATAGCTGCTATATTTTTATATGCCAAATTAGTGCCCCCCCCCCCTCTCTTTTTTACCCTGTTTCTGTAGTGCAGGACTGCAGGGGAGAGTCAGGGAGACGTCCTTCCAGCGGAGCCGTGAGGGAAAATGGCGCTTGTGTGCTGAGGAGATAGGCTCCGCCCCCTTCACGGCGGCCTTTCTCCCGCTTTTTATGAGGTAAAATGGCAGGGGTTAAATACATCCATATAGCCCAGGAGCTATATGTGATGTATTTTTTTACCATAAATAGTGTTTTCATTGCGTCTCAGGGCGCCCCCCCCAGCGCCCTGCACCCTCAGTGACCGGAGTGTGAAGTGTGCTGAGAGCAATGGCGCACAGCTGCAGTGCTGTGCGCTACCTTTCTTGAAGACAAGATGCCTTCTGCCGCCGATTTCTGGACCTCTTCACTCTTCTGGCTCTGTAAGGGGGCCGGCAGCGCGGCTCCAGGACCCATCCATGGCTGGGCCTGTGATCGTCCCTCTGGAGCTAATGTCCAGTAGCCAAGAAGCCCAATCCACTCTGCACGCAGGTGAGTTCGCTTCTTCTCCCCTTAGTCCCTCGATGCAGTGATCCTGTTGCCAGCAGGACTCACTGAAAATAAAAAAACCTAAGTCTATACTTTTATTCTAAGCAGCTCAGGAGAGCTACCTAGATTGCACCCTTCTCGGCCGGGCACAAAAACCTAACTGATGCTTGGAGGAGGGTCATAGGGGGAGGACCAAGTGCACACCACCTAGTCCTAAAGCTTTTACTTTTGTGCCCTGTCTCCTGCGGAGCCGCTAATCCCCATGGTCCTGACGGAGTCCCCAGCATCCACTTAGGACGTCAGAGAAAACATGTTAAGTTACAGTACTTTGCTCGTTGTAAGAGAAAAGCAACCCTAGCATGCTTGCGATAGGGAATTCAGATTGTAAGCTCCACTGCAGAAAATGTTATTGGCAGTCTGCTAGGAATGGCAAAGAACTATTGAATCTTCGCTAGAATATCAAAAACTCCAACTATCAGTGGCAAACCATTGAGGTTTGATGGCCAGCACTAACGCAGATTTTGGCAGAGCAGTTCAAATTTGCGCACTGCAAATTAACAAACAAAAGTGGCTGCATCAGTGACATTACTTACTGAGATATTCAATTACCCCAACAGCAAGTCGGGTGTTATGCAACACCTCCAGGGGCTATCTAATTAGCCCCGATAAGCCGGCACGTGCCGCAGCTTATCAGGATTTTGTTTTACCTGCCTCCGGCAGGCAAAGGAGAGTCCCCGATAGCAGCCCCGTTTGCCATTTTACCTGAAAACACACAGGTTTCACCAAACCTGTGTTTACAGGTATAAATGCACTTGTTACCGACCGAGCTAATCAAATAGCCCGACCGCAGCACCTGAAGAAACATCAGGGTTTTTACTCCCGATGTCTCTTCTGAGCAAATTGAATATCTCCCTTATTCTGTTGCATTTTCACTTGACTAAGGGGTCTATTCATGAAGCAGTGAGAAGAGCAGAGAAGTTGCTCATGGCAACCAATCATCTGCTCTGTATAATTTTATAGTATGCAAATTATAGATGTTACTTAACTTCAATGCTAATCAGCATTCAAGTTAAGTAACATCTATAAATTTGCATACTATTAAGGGGTACATTTACTAAGCAGTGATAAGAGCGGAGAAGTGAGCCAGTGGAGAAGTGCCCATGGCAACCAATCAGCACTGAAGTAACATCTATAATTTGCATACTATAAAATGATACAGAGCTGATGATTGGTTGATGGGGACATCTCTCCACTGGCTCACTTCTCCATTCTTATCACTGCTTAATCAATGTACCCCAAAATTGCCGTGGGCACACTTTTTCAATACTTCGTAAATAGACCCCAATATAAATAGAGCCCTGACACCCGGAGGATTGCTGCTGGCCGAGAGGGAGTAACTTCATGCTCGCTGCGGGAAGCACCGATTCTCTGCAGGCCACGCAGGTTCTGATTTTCAGCTAAAGCCCAAGGAATTCCTCGACTCACCAGTGCTCGATTACAACGCGCTCCCCACCACCGGGGGAAGCCCCATTCTCCACCTTCCGCTTCCCTGGGACTCCCACCAACACCACACCGCCATCATCGCTCCTCCGCTTCTTCTTCGACCGTGTAGCCATCACTAAAGGGGAGAGACAGAAGACAGCTCTGATGTCGCACACGTACCGCACTTCAGACACGGACACACACAATCAGCGTATTGTTGTTACCTGGTGTGGAATTCCCTCCCCACCGCGAACGAGCGTGTATGATGTGTCTGATTTGATTATTAGAAGAGATAATACCTTTTCCTTGGCGCGCTTTCATCTATTGGACTGCTTGTAATCACGTGGCTCCCCCGCCGTGACGTCAGGCATTCCACCACAGGGCTGTTCAAGCCGCCGTAAAGTCTATTCTCATCCTGAGCCCCGCCCCCACCCCGTATGACGCGCGTCAGCTCCAGCGGTCCGTATATCACCCATACTGCAGCTCGGAAGACGCCTGTGTCCTGCCCTGTTGCTGTGATTGGTCAGCTCTGCATACCATCTCTTTCTAGTTATTATACAGTATGTATCTATCGCTGCTGCCAGCCGCCGACTTTTACCCCAAAAGTAATAGGGAGCGGGGTCATGTTGTAACAACTGTCTGTGGTCACCTCCAGCCATATGGATAGCACAGTTGAGGAATTGTATGGGTTCAGGCGTGAAAGCCATTACCTCACAGAGGTCTTTTGTACAAAACATTCTTTTTTTTTTGCTCATTGTAACTAACCTTAATGAAAATCAATAGAGTGGCTTATTTAAAATAACGCTCAGGCGCTTTACTGTTTAGTTGGTTTTACCAGGGTAGCGTATAGTTTCCCTTTGACGAAAGGACCTTTCCCATCAGACACTGGGTCAACGTCATCATGTATTGGGAATAGCAACCTGTGGCGAGCAAAGCGAGTCACCAAAACCGAAGTGCGGCTAGCAAGACAAAATAACCAACAAAAAAACCTAGAGTTGACAAAAAAAAATGGTGTAAGGCATCAAAGAACTTCTGACCACCTCCCCTGACCTCACATTCTGGTCCTGTCCACGGAGGGAATATAGATTCAACCATATTACCAGGCATGTAGGGACGTCCATTGGAATCCGTTGGTTGACAGCCATTGATGTTTCCAATTCACTAAAAAAAAGGGTTTTCTACTCCGTGTACCCGGGTACGACCCGCCGTACGCGGTCTGAAAGGTGTATTATTGACTCACTAACACAATTTCTGTAGTTTGCAAAACCATCTGATTTTTCTTTCCCTTCTTCAATTGTCACGCTCTTGATTTTGACTTCAAACAACTTTGTTGCATTTCAGCTCCCACCAACCCCCCTCTCTCAAATCTTTAATCTCTATCCTCTGAAATGTTTCAATCTTTTTTTAAGCTTACATTGATTACTCTCATCCTTAAATAGTGATCTCTAGATCAGTCATCTCCCTCGAGGCTACCATCCTCCTCTAACCTTATTTTTGTTTCTAAATTCCTTAAATGCCTGGTTTATACATGCCTATTCCGCTATCTCACTGCTCTGATGAATTTACCTTCAGTCTGCATTCCAGGCAGTGTAGTCTTTTGAGTCATGACCTGGTTATAAAATTTCTTATATCACCTTAACTGTCATATTGTGATTCCCATCACATAACAAACCATTCATTTGCAGGGGTTATTTAAAATTGGCAAAACAGACGTTCTGCAGTGCACATACAAAAAAAAGCTCTTCTTCCATTCATTGTGGTTGCCAGGGTGATTTTCCTTACTAATCATTTGACAAAGCTGCCACTCACGGAAATGACTGCCTTATTCTTCCATGATAAAATTCCAAATTTTGGATAGCACTTAAAAAGCTGAGTGAAGATCATTAGGATCTGTGCTGGCTTTGATGTTAAAAAGTTTTGTTTAGAAATTTGTTTCGAAAGATTATGTAGACATCACTCCCCAATATGATAACCAGCCTTTTAGGCCTCTTAGCGTAGTAAGTAAATAAAAAAGAGACAGAGGCCACAGTTTAAAAATAGGAGTAGCTGGGTTCGCCAAAGATCCGGTTTTTTATATATATATATATATATATATATATATATATATATACAGTATAAGAATGCAGTATATATATATATATACTGTATAAGAATGCAGTGTTTAGTTATAACTAAAACCTAAACATTGCATTCTTTCATGAATAGACCCCTTGATCTGAAACTAGTGGTGGATTGTCGGAAACTAATGTGCATCAAAGGCAGATTTAAATGACAGCCAAAACTAATTAATAGCAAATACTGCTAATTTAGACAATAAACCACTGTCGATGCGCAACAGATTTGAAGTGACAGCATAACTGACGTTTAGTAAATTCCCTTATGTCCTTAATTGCATCCGGTCTTTAGGTTGACCATACTTAGGTCGACACTCATTAGGTCGACCACTATTGGTCGATATGCATTAGGTCGACATGGTCACTAGGTCGACATGGACAATGTTGACATGGAAAAGGGTCGACATGAGTTTCACTTTTTTTTAAGCTTTTTCATACTTTCCGATCCACGTGGACTACGATTGGGAATAGTAAACTATGCCGAGCGCAGCGGCAGCGGAGTGAGGTACCTTGCCTGAACGCGAGCCATGCGAGGGGACACTGTGCACTAATTGGGGTTCCCAGTCACTTTACGACAAAAACGACACAATTTAAAAAAAAAAACTCCTGTCGACTTTTTTCCATGTCGACCTAATGACCATGTCAATCTATTTCAGGTGTCGACCTAGTCACTGTCGACCAATAGTGGTCGACCTAGTTAATGTCGACCCTATGATCCACACCCGTCCTTAACATGTAGCTTTTAGCGACTAGCCCCTTCTTATCTTACATATCCTCGTTGTTACAGCATTTGTCATTTTTGGCTTAACACACTTTGGGCCTGATTCTGATTAGTATGTAAACCCGATAGTTTACACACTTATTCAATGTTTCTGCAACTGCGCAGGCGCACAACCTGTTCTACGCATGTGAAGAACGAGTTCTACATGATTACTCGCAGACCCTCCCCTGTTAGCTGCAGCCTGATTGCCATGCTGAGGGGTTTGGTGGGGCAGGGACGGCAACTGTAAGCATTCTACAAAATGGGGGCATGTCATCCCTGTTTTATAGATGTACAGGCAGAGACAATCGCATTTTCTGCGCCCCTTCCCCCCCCCTGCAAAAAGTGAGGGCGCATGTGCAGGACGAGCGCTGCGCATGCACCTGCATCTTTTTCTCAATATTTGCGGTTGTATTGCTTACTGTGAGTAGAGCAGACATGAGGTTGAGTTGGGAAGTCGGTACTGTGCTCCTCGATACTGGTATGGTACAGCTCCGCCATCACGAGGTACAGATGCAGGCTCCAAAAGGTGGTCAGAACCGTAGAGAAGATCATCGGGGCCGACCTTCCCTCAGTCCAGGACCTGTACCTGTCCAGAGCTAAAAAGCGGGCAACGAAGATAGTAAAGGACCAGCTACACCCCGGCCACAGCATGTTTAACATGCTTTCTTCAGGCAGGCGTTACAGGGCCGTCCCCGCCAGGTTCACCAGCAGCCTCAAAAGTTACTTTCCCCAAGCGGTCTGCCTGCTGAACTGCAGAACATTGACTGACTAGACGTACATGTAACTCACTTGTGTCCGTACGGTACGGTACGGTATTCCTATCTGACTTTACTTGTCCCCGCCCCTCCACCTGCTTAACTGTTACCTACTTGGCTGTTGTATAGCAAACCGAAGACAAATTCCTAGTATACGCAAGTATACCTGGCCAATAAAGCTGATTCTGAAATGTGTTGAAATTAATTATTGCAGACAGTTGACAATTTCCAATATTTAGGAATCCCTGTGGTATTCCAAAGGGAATAACATTGGTGTGTAGAGTTAGCTCTTGATCCGAGGCACTAACAGGCTAAAGCTTTGACTGTTCCCAAGATGCACTGCACCGCATCCGCTGTATCCCCGCCTCCAGGCACTGGAGCTCAGTTTGTAAGTTGGTGTCTGCAGTGCAGGTAGCTAACAGGGAGGGCTGCGTTAGGCAGCCCTGAAAATAGCTTTTCTGAGAAGAAAGAAGACTTCAAAATCCGCAGCACAGGCACTAGATGCTATATGTCATACTGACTTATCATGCTGCCGCTCCATCAACTCCCCAGCGGCGCTGTATATTCACGCACCCTGGTTGTCGGGTACTTACAGCGGAGGCGCTCTGGTCTCTTCAGGCATACATCACCGCTGCTGCTCTCTGGGATCGTGTGGCCGCACTTACAGGGAGGAGATAAGAGGGTCCCCCAGGTGGGACCCGCCAAAATCGCGATCCGGACGCGGTCCTAGGAGACGGACCGCGCCGCTGGCGTGGACACTGTGGCCGTGCAGGGACCCCACTATATCCACCAGAGCAAGGAGCACAGGTCGGATTTACTAAAATCTGTTTATTACAGGCTCCATAGTACCCGGTGGTGAAGCCCAGCAGAGGGGAAAAGGCACTGACCTGTAGCCCCTCCCCCAGCCCCAGGCGCCATCTACAGCAGATGTTCCCGCCCTGGAGCTGCATCTCTCTCTCTCCCTCACTCCCTGTCAGCGTTTGGGTGCCATTACACAGAGCTGCGCTGATTCTGGGACTG
The DNA here is from genome assembly GCF_028390025.1 of Pseudophryne corroboree. Taxonomy (NCBI): domain Eukaryota; kingdom Metazoa; phylum Chordata; class Amphibia; order Anura; family Myobatrachidae; genus Pseudophryne; species Pseudophryne corroboree. The sequence continues at coordinate 166,370,896 of NC_086446.1, forward strand.
GTGGGCACTGTCTCTGTAAAGCCGCCTGCCTCATCAGCGCTGTGCATTTACTGGACACTACAGTATTCTACATGTCGTTTAGACAGTGTTAGTTAAGAACAAGTGCATAACTACAGGAATATTTAGTACAAGTATTCTGTGATATACATTGTGTTTACTGTGCATTGTTATATCTGTATACAAATTTAGTTTTATGTAGTACAGGTTGAGTATCCCATATCCAAATATTCAGAAATACGGAATATTCCGAAATACGGACTTTTTTGCGTGAGACTGAGATAGTGAAACCTTTGTTTTCTGATGGCTCAATGTACACAAACTTTGTTTAATACACAGTTATTAAAAATATTGTATTAAATGACCTTCAGGCTGTGTGTATAAGGTGTATATGTAACATAAATGAATTGTGTGAATGTAGATACACTTTGTTCAATGCACAAACTTACAAAAAATATTGGCTAAAATTACCTTCAGGCTGTGTGTATAAGGTGTATATGAAACATAAATGCATTATGTGCTAAGATTTAGGTCCCATCACCATGATATCTCATTATGGTATGCAATTATTCCAAAATACGGAAAAATCCCATATCCAAAATACCTCTGGTCCCAAGCATTTTGGATAAGGGATACTCAACCTGTATTACTAGTCCAGTGCAGTCTTATTGTTGTGTGTAATAATTTCTGCATTGTACATGTGACTGTGTGTGCCTATAGCTGCCGTGTGGTTTCCATTCAGTGTATTACGTCTTGCTATCACTATATTCTGTACCCTGAGAGGGCTAAGTGCATCAAGATCATATATATATATGATCTTGATGCACTTAGCCCTCTCAGGGTACAGAATATAGTGATAGCAAGACGTAATACACTGAATGGAAACCACACGGCAGCTATAGGCACACACAGTCACATGTACAATGCAGAAATTATTACACACAACAATAAGACTGCACTGGACTAGTAATACAGGTCGAGTATATAAAAATAACAAAATGTCTAAGGGAGCTAGATGTGTTGATTTAAATGGACAACTCTTCCAAATTCTGACCACTACTTAATAAAAAAAATGATCAATTTATTCACATATTATCCATGCACAATGCACTGTAGTGAACATAAAAATGCTGCATACAATTCAAGCGGCAGACATAGTTAAAATACAGATTCCAAGTTTGTAGAAGACATGATACAAGCAATGCATTCCATCCAATGATGTCTCTTAAAGCAGGGGTGGGGAACCTTTTTTCTACCGAGGGTCATTTGGATATTTATAAAATCCTTCGGGGGCCATACAAGTCTTCACCCGCGCGCGCCAAAAAAATGGGTGTGGCCAGTTAAAATGGGACGTGATACACATATGCCCCCAATAGTGCAGTGCCAGATCCACAATTGCCCCCACAGTGCCAGTTATACAAATGCCCCCACAGTGCCAGGTATACAAATGCCCCCACAGTGCCAGGTATACAAATGCCCCTCACAGTGCCAGGTATACAGATGCCTCCACAGTGCCAGGTATACAAATGCCCCCACAGTGCCAGGTATACAGATGTCCACACAGTGCCAGGTATACAGATGCCCCCACAGTGCCAGGTATACAAATGCCCCCACAGTGCCAGGTATACAGATGTCCCCACAGTGCCAGGTATACAGATGCCCCCACAGTGCCAGGTATACAAATGCCCCTCACAGTGCCAGGTATACAGATGTCCCCACAGTGCCAGGTATACAGATGCCCCCACAGTGCCAGGTATACAAATGCCCCTCACAGTGCCAGGTATACAGATGTCCCCACAGTGCCAGGTATACAGATGTCCCCACAGTGCCCTGCACCCTCAGTGACCGGAGTGTGAAGTGTGCATGAGGAGCAATGGCGCACAGCTGCAGTGCTGTGCGCTACCTTGGTGAAGACTGAAGTCTTCTGCCGCCGCTTTTCCGGACCATCTTCTTGTTTCTGGCTCTGTAAGGGGGACGGCGGCGCGGCTCCGGGAACGAACACCAAGGACTGGGCCTGCGGTCGATCCCTCTGGAGCTAATGGTGTCCAGTAGCCTAAGAAGCCCAAGCTAGCTGCAAGCAGGTAGGTTCGCTTCTTCTCCCCTTAGTCCCTCGTTGCAGTGAGCCTGTTGCCAGCAGGTCTCACTGTAAAATAAAAAACCTAACATATACTTTCTTTCTAGGAGCTCAGGAGAGCCCCTAGTGTGCATCCAGCTCGGCCGGGCACAGAAATCTAACTGAGGTCTGGAGGAGGGGCATAGAGGGAGGAGCCAGTGCACACCAGGTAGTACCAAATCTTTCTTTTAGTGTGCCCAGTCTTCTGCGGAGCCGTCTATTCCCCATGGTCCTTACGGAGTCCCCAGCATCCACTAGGACGTTAGAGAAAAGGGCATTAATAAAGGTTGTCATAATGTGTAAGGCACATTGTTTATAAGGACACTAATAAGGTGTCTCATATGTGTAAGGGGCATTACTGTGTGGAATGTGTATAAATGCATTACTAATGTGTGGCATTATGTGTAAAAGGTGCTCTACTATGTGGTGTTGCGTATAGAAAGGGCACTACTGTGTCGTCTAATGTGAATAAAGAGCAATAGGGTGTGTTGTAATGTGAAGTAGGAGCAATTCAGTGTGATGTAATGTGAATAAGGGGCTCTACTGTGAGGAGTAACGTTAATAAAGTAAAGTGATACTACTGTGGGATGTAATATGAATTATGGACACTATCGCAAGATAAAATGTGGATAAAGTTGCAGTACTGTGTGGCGTAATTGGAATTGGGGTTACTATTGTGTGGCCATGCCCCTTGCCAGCAAAAACACACCCCTTTTTGGGCTGTGCACCAAATGTGCGAACTGTTCCTATTTAAAATATAGGGGGTACAAGGTCAGATGCGGAACCAGCGGTGGTGCTAGGGGGCACCAGCCAAAATCTTGCCTAGGGCATCATATTGATTAGGGCCGGCTCTGTCCTTAAGGGAGGCCGAGCCAGGGACAGGTAAGAAAACCTTTTTTGACAAACTAGATACAGAAGCGTCCACTATAGGTGGGCTTTCCCACTTCTTCCTATCCTCTTCAGGGAAAAGTAAAGAAATGAGTAATCGTTTAGGGATTTGGAATTTTTTCTCTGGGTTCTCCCAGGTTTTTTCAAATAGGGAGTTCAACTCCTTAGAAGCAGGGAAGGTAAGCGAGGATTTCTTATTTAAATTAAAATAATTCTCCTCTACCTTCTCAGTAATATGCAAAACATCCCTAATGGCTTCAATCATCAGTTGCACCCCTTTGGCAAGGGCTGCATCACCCCCCTGCCAGTGGCGTGCGGTGAGGTCAGTGGCTGGTGAGGCACTATAGCCATAATGTCCGCCGAATCCTGCCGATGGCCCCTACCGCCGCCGAGCCAATGCCCGCTACTTGCCCTGAGCCGCTGCTTGCTGCCACCGCCAATGGCTTACAAACTCACCCACCATCAACTGACCCAGACCTCCGCCACTAATATGCATCTCAGTCCAATGCCGCCAATGCCTGCTACCTGCCTGCTCATCATACTTGTGATATATTGTACATTTGCATAGAAAATAAATAAATAAATTAGTGTTTGGGAAGGGAGTGGGAGGAGGACATGAATGCAATTTTGTTGTCCAGGGCTTCCATTAACTTAATGGAAAAGGGTCTGAATGGGTTAAAAAATGGAAAAAAAAATGTGTGAGGTCCCCCCCTCCTAAGTATAACCAGCCTCGGTCTCTTTGAGCCGGTCCTGGTTGTTTAAATACCAGGAAAAAAATTGACAGGGGTTCCCCGTATTTAGACAACCAGCACCGGGCTCTTAGTCCGGTCCTGGTTCCAAAAATACGGGGGACAAAAGATGTAGGGGTCCCCCGTATTTTTAAAACCAGCACCGGGCTCCACTAGCCAGGGACATAATGCCACAGCCGGGGGACACATTTATGTAGGTCCCTGCGGCCGTGGCATTACCCCCCCAACTAGTCACCCCTGGCCGGGGTTCCCTGGAGGAGTGGGGACCCCTTAAATCAAGGGTTCCCCCCCCCTCCAGGCACCCAAGGGCCAGGGGTGAAGCCCGAGGCTGTCCCCAGCACCCCTGGGCGGTGGGTGCCAGGCTGATAGCCATGTGTGTAAAACAAAAGAGTATTTTTTTTTGTTGTGGAAGTACAAGGCCCAGCAAGCCTCCCCCGCTTGCTGGTACTTGGGGAACCTCAAGTACCAGCGTGCGAGGAAATAACGGGCCCGCTGGTACCTGTAGTTCTACAACAACAAAAATACCCAAATAAAAACACAACACACACACCGTGAAAGTAAAAGTTTATTAAAAACACACTTACACACTCACACATACTTACCTACATCCCACGCCGGTCACGTCCACTTGTCCAGTAGAATCCAATAGGGGTACCTGTAAAAATGAGAGAGAGATTACTTACCTACATCCCACGCCGGTCACGTCCACTTGTCCAGTAGAATCCATTAGGGCCGGCACCTGCAAAAACTGAAAGTTATGCTTATATATATCAATGCACAGGCCGGAGAGAGAGAGAGAGAGAGAGAGAGAGGGAGGGAGAGAGGGAGAGGGAGAGGGAGGGAGAGGGAGAGGGAGGGAGAGAGAGGGAGGGAGAGAGAGAGGGAGAGGGAGGGAGAGGGAGGGAGGGAGAGGGGGAGAGGGAGAGAGAGAGAGAGAGAGAGAGAGGGAGATCCTGGATCCAGCACTGGATCCGCTGTCCAATCATTTCTGCCTTGCTGACAGTGATGTCAGCGAGGCACTTCTATAGGTGCCGCTTTGCCTATGTTTTGCAATGGGCTTTTACAGCCCACTTCTTGGCCCCACCCCCCGCTCGATCCCCGTTTCCATTATCTACGGGAGGCACTGCTATCAGTGCCTCCCAAACCTATTTAACCCCCTAAAATTATTAGAATAAAATAAAGAACATACTTATGACACAGAACATGTGTCATAAGTATCTTCTTTTTGTTCTTTTAATAATTTATCACAGGGGAGGCACTGCCTCCCCTGCCTCCCCTGACTGCACGTCCCTGCCCCCTGCATATCTCCATCACTGTTCCCTGTATCAGAGTCGGTATCAGTGTCAGCTTGCATTATTTGTGCAAGTGTATGTTTTTGTGGGTTTGTAGGTGGGTTGAGGGGCGCAGTAGTGGGGGCTGAATACATCATAACCTCCATAGATTCTCTCATAAACTGCGTCTCCTTCTCAGTATTGGACAAGTTTGTAGAAATACTGGATATCACCCCCTTATGGAATCCACCCAGGCGGGTTCAGACCCAGAAGGTTGAGCATTTGTACACTCTTGAGTACATGGTATAGAGTCCTCCGGTGAAGATCAGTCCCTAGACATGGTAGTGTGAGATATATGCACCCTTACACACACAGGAAATTGTCAGACATAGTTTCCCCCAGAGTACTCTTACAGAGTCACAGAGTATGAGGAGTCATCTACACCGCGCCCTTTCAGGCTGTTAAATCCGGCGCTGGCTAACTATCCTTAACCCTAATCTATAACCCCCTGGTACCGCAGAGGTGCTGGAGTTATGTGGATGGACAGCGCTTCCCTGTCTGCAGGGAGAAAATGGCGCTGGTGAGCCGCTGGTCCTCTCTGAGAGGAAGTCTCGCCCCCTGCAATGGCGCACGGCTTCCCGCACTTTGTTATTTATACTGGCCTGAGTTATTATTAACAGTGGGATTAGCCCCTGTTAGCTCTTGACCAGTGTTGAGTTTATCGCGCTTGCTCAGGACGCCCCTCAATAGTGCCTACATACTGTGCATGTTGCTGAGCCTTCTGCGCTCCCACCCTTGTGCCGCCTTGTATACCCGCCGGCCACCCGCTAACCGGGATGCCGGCGCTGCACTCACCACTCTTCTATCTTCTGGCTCTGTTAGGGGTGGCGGCGTGCTGCGGGAGTGTGCGGTCGCCTCGTGTGCTTGCGGACATTTCCCTCAGGAGCTCAGTGTCCAGTCAGCGGAGTAATGTACCATTACCTCTTTATTAAGTTGGTTCATTACTCCCCCCTAAGTCCCACGAAGCAGGCAGACTGTTGCCAAACAGCCTCCTGTAAACTAACAAACTCTAGAAAAGAATAAAACTAAGAAAACTCCTAGGAGCTCCCCTAGCTGTGACCGGCTCCTCCGGGCACATTTTCTAAACTGAGTCTGGTAGGAGGGGCATAGAGGAAGAGGCCAGCCCACACTGTTAAACTCTTAAAGTGCCAGTGGCTCCTAGTGGACCCATCTATACCCCACTACTAAATGGAACCCCAGCATCCTCTAGGACGTAAGAGAAAATAATTTAGTAACCTTCTGATGTTTAAACTTATCAGGTTTCTTAGACGTATCCGGAGGATCAGTTTCATCCTCAATCTGAAGAAATCAGTTTGATAGCCTCCAATAGGTCAGGAACATCAACCTGCAGATTCCTCATTGTAGATTCCTCATCAGAAGCATCTGCATCAGTGTCTGATGGGTCAGTATATACCCAATCTTCATCGGATGAAGTATCCGAAACATGAGTGGATTGGGAGGAAGAAACTGCCCGCTTAGATGACACCTTGGTCCTAGGACGGCGAGGGTTAGGTTTTTGTTTAACCAAAGACTGATTTAATTGCTGTAACTGAGTAGCTAGAGTATCCGCCCATGGCGGATTAACTACAGGGACAATATGTGGCTGTAATGGCACAGGAGGTCCCACAGGGGGCGTAAGCCTCGTTACTAGCGTAGTCAGTAAATTAGAAAAAGCAGCCCAAGGTGGGTCTTGGTGTGCCACCGGTGCTGGAGACTGACTGAGGGGTACAGAACCCCCGTTACCTGGACCCTCAGCTGGAATATGAGATAAATCTGAACCGTTAGCACTGCATGATGCAGGATCAGACAAGGATTTCCCACCCTGTGTAGCAGACATTATATGGAAACGTAGCCTTAGGGCGTAACAGTACAATATAGCCAGACACAGTACCTGACAAAATACCCCTGTGGAGTGTGACTGCCAATGCAGAACACAAACAGAATATTTAAGTGGCATATGGTGACACTGAAATACACAGCGGAAAATATAAAAAACAGTATATCCTGTGAAACTATATACACTGCTCAAAAAAATAAAGGGAACACTAAAATAACACATCCTAGATCTGAATGAATGAAATATTCTTAATAAATACTTTATTCTTTACATAGTTGAATGTGCTGACAACAAAATCACACAAAAATTATCAATGGAAATTAAATTTATTAACCCATGGAGGTCACCCTCAAAATTAAAGTGGAAAAACACACTACAGGCTGATCCAACTTTGATGTAATGTCCTTAAAACAAGTCAAAATGAGGCTCAGTAGTGTCTGTGGCCTCCTCGTGCCTGTATGACCTCCCTACAATGCCTGGGCATGCTTCTGATGAGGGGGCGGATGGTCTCTTGAGGGATCTCCTCCCAGACCTGGACTAAAGCATCCGCCAACTCCTGGACAGTCTGTGGTGCAACGTGGCATTGGTGGATGGAGCGAGACATGATGTCCCAGGTGTGCTCAATTGGATTCAGGTCTGGGGAACGGGCGGGCCAGTCCATAGCATCAATGCCTTCGTCTTGCAGGAACTGCTGACACACTCCAGCCACATGAGGTCTAGCATTGTCTTGCATTAGGAGGAACCCAGGGCCAACCGCACCAGCATATGGTCTCACAAGGGGTCTGAGGATCTCATCTTGGTACCTAATGGCAGTCAGGCTACCTCTGGCGAGCACATGGAGGGCTGTGCGGCCCCCCAAAGAAATGCCACCCCACACCATTACTGACCCACTGCCAAACCGGTCATGCTGGAGGATGTTGCAGGCAGCAGAACGTTCTCCTTGGCGTCTCTGTGAAGAGCACAGGGCGCCAGTGGTGAATTTGCCAATCTTGGTGTTCTCTGGCAAATGCCAAACGTCCTGCACGGTGTTGGGCTGTAAGCACAACCCCCACCTGTGGGCGTCGGACCCTCATACCACCCTCATGGAGTCTGTTTCCGATCGTTTGAGTAGACACATGCACATTTGTGGATTGCTGGAGGTCATTATGCAGGGCTCTGGCAGTGCTCCTCCTGTTCCTCCTTGCACAAAGGCGGAGGTAGCGGTCCTGCTGCTGGGTTGTTGCCCTCCTACGGCCTCCTCCACATCTCCTGATGTACTGGCCTGTCTCCTGGTAGTGCCTCCATGCTCTGGACACTACGCTGACAGACACAGCAAACCTTCTTGCCACAGCTCGCATTGATGTGCCATCCTGGATGAGCTGCACTACCTGAGCCACTTGTGTGGGTTGTAGGGAGGTCATACAGGCACGTGGAGGCCACACACACTACTGAGCCTCATTTTGACTTGTTTTAATGACATTACATCAAAGTTGGATCAGCCTGTAGTGTGTTTTTCCACTTTAATTTTGAGGGTGACTCCAAATCCAGACCTCCATGGGTTAATAAATTTGATTTCCATTGATAATTTTTGTGTGATTTTGTTGTCAGCACATTCAACTATGTAAAGAACAAAGTATTCAATAAGAATATTTCATTCATTCAGACCTAGGATGTGTTATTTTAGTGTTCCCTTTATTTTTTTGAGCAGTGTGTATATATATATATATATATATATATATATATATATTATTTATGGCACTATTTTGGACCACCACCCCCTCTTATAGTATTAGATAATATGATTACCTCATCTCTCGTAATGATATGGTTCTTTCAGATTTTACCAGTGGGAACTACATCACTGATAAATCGGTTATTTGCCCCATTACTCTTCCTATGTCTATTGGTATGTATAGAAGCACTACCTTAGATTATGATCACTATGGTATGTTTTATATAAATGCTCATACAGGTTGAGTATCCCTTATCCAAAATGCTTGGGACCAGAGGTATTTTGGATATCGGATTTTTCCGTATTTTGGAATAAATGCATAACATAATGAGATATCATGGTGATGTTACCTAAATCTAAGCACAGAATGCATTTATGTTACATATACACCTTGTACACACAGCCTGAAGGTAGTTTTAGCAAATATTTTTTATAACTTTGTGCATTAAACAAAGTGTGTCTACATTCACACAAATCATTTATGTTTCACATACACCTTATACACACAGCCTGAAGGTCATTTAATACAATATTTTTTATAATTTTGTGTATTAAACAAAGTTTGTGTACATTGAGCCATCAAAAAACAAAGGTTTCAGTATCTCACTCTCGCTCAAAAAAGTCCGTATTTCGGAATATTCCGTATTTCGGAATATTTGGATATGGGATACTCAACCTGTATTCATATTCATTACCTAGACATGAACCCCTGATGAAGTACTTCGGTACGAAACGCGTCGGGTATTGTTTAGCTGTGAGAACATCAGACATCCTTTAAGACAGGGGTGGGGAACCTCCGGCCCGCGGGCCATATAAGGCCCGCGAAGCCGTTTGGTCCGGCCCACCCGCTCCTCTCAGTGAGACACGCCACCGCACAGTCCGGCGGCAGCGTGTCTCAGCTGTCACCACATGGAGGAGAGCGCGGCTATTGTCGGGCGGCGGCGTGTAGGACTTGAAACCAGCCGCCGGTTCGTGAGCCAATCAGAGCTCGCGGACCGACAGCCAATCAGGAGCCGCGGCTGCCGGTCCGCGAGCTCTGATTGGCTCTCGAACCGGCGGCTGGTTTCAGTCTTACACGCCGCCGCCCAACATAGCCTCGCTCTCCTCCGTGTCCCCGCCGAAAGGAGCGGTAAGCGGGACGGGGATGGGGGGGCACCTGTATACCTGGCACTGTGGGGGGGCATCTGTATACCTGGCACTGTGAGGGGCATTTGTATACCTGGCACTGTGGGGGCATCTGTATACCTGGCACTGTTTGGGCATCTGTATACCTGGCACTGTGGGGACATCTGTATACCTGGCACTGTGAGGGGCATTTGTATACCTGGCACTGTGGGGACATCTGTATACCTGGCACTGTGGGGACATCTGTATACCTGGCACTGTGAGGGGCATTTGTATACCTGGCACTGTGGGGACATCTGTATACCTGGCACTGTGAGGGGCATTTGTATACCTGGCACTGTGGGGGCATCTGTATACCTGGCTGGCAAAATAACCACAATATATAGCCCCAGAGGCTATATATGTGGTAATTACCCCTGCCAGAATACAGAAAAAAAGCGGGAGAAAAGTCCGCCGAAAAAGGGGCGGAGCCATCTCCCTCAGCACACCGGCGCCATTATTCCCTCACAGTTCCGCTGGAAGGAAGCTCCCTGACTCTCCCCTGCAGTCTACACTACAGAAAAGGGTAAAAAAGAGAGGAGGAGCACTCATTTGAGGCGCAGTAAATATTATAGCAGCTATAGGGGACATAATTCAGTTAGTCCCTGCATTATATAGCGCTCTGGTGTGTGCTGGCATACTCTATCTCTGTCTCCCCAAAGGGCTTTTGTGGGGTCCTGTCTCCTTTAAGAGCATTCCCTGTGTGTGTGTGCGGTGTGTCGGTACGGCTGTGTCGACATGTTTGATGAGGAGACTTATGTGGAGGCGGAGCAGATGCCTATAAATGTGATGTCACCCCCTGCGGGGCAGACACCTGAGTGGATGGACTTATGGAAGGAATTACGTGCAAGTGTCGACTCCTTACATAAAAAATTTGACGGGGGCGTGGCCAGGACGGGCATGGAGTAGCACACACATTGTGCAACTCTCCAGCCAAACTATCCTGCAACTTTATCCAGTGGTTCCCCCTGGGACTGATCTGTGGACTGGGGCTGGGTGAATGATTGGTGCCCCCCCTGGAGTGCCCTGGACCGACCGCTGCTGTCTCCCCGGCCGTTTGGAAGCCGTTATATGTGTGGCCTGGTGAGCGCTGAAGCCACTCGTGACGCCGCGGGCTCACATTCCCTCTTCAACCGGAAGTTCGGCTCCGTCACCTTTGACCGCCGCCTGCCACGGCCGCTGCGGGCGGGTATACGGAGCGGCAGCACACGGCACATCGCTCCGTTCAGCTGTGGGGACACCTGGAGCACCCTTTGAGCGGTGTTCTATCCAGCCTGCCGTGCCTGATCTCGCTGGCCCGCGGACCGCTCCCCGGACCTCTACCGCTCTATCCACACAGACGCTGCACACGCCACGGAGGTACAGGGGTCTGTTTTTCCTGCTGCGGGGGGTGCCCTTGCTGGGAGTCTGTGCCAGGATTGATACCCTCTCTCCCCCTTCCTCTATCCTGGATATTATTTATGTTATAATTATAAATATATACTCCTACATAAGTAATACAGGAACTGAGATTCCCCGCCAGGCCCAGGATCATTGTGGGACTTGCCTCACTGTGCCTTAAAGGGATAGAGACTGTCCAGGTGGGAAGTTGCCTAATTCCCTGTTTCAGCCCATAACACTCAATATCCTCTGTGCCGACATTCAGCGATACACCCAAGAACACTGGTCCTTTTATATATATATATTTTTCCTGCACTTCTTGGCCCTTTCTCTCTGCCTGCATTGCTTTGATATAATTGGTCGAGTGCTGCGGCAGGGTGCTATCCAAAATGGTGAAAGGCCGTCAGCAGAATGCGGCGGCGGGCGCGATGGAGAAGTTTGTCCGCAATCCCGGTCCTCAACAGCAGAGGAGGGAGACTGTACAGTCTGAAGCGTCGCCCCCATCTCCTGCACACAGCTTTGCTTCGTCTGAACCGCCCGATGCTGCATTACAGAGAGTGTTGGATGCCGTGACTGCTAGTGAGGCCCGCTTGGCTGATAAAATTGGGCAGGTGCAGTCTGACCTCTCCATTATCCATCAAGACCTTCAACGGGTGAGGGAGAGGGTGGGTGAGGCCGAAACCCGTATATCCAATGTCGAGGATACTATCACCCCGTTGGGACGACGCACTGATACTTTGGAGTCTCAGATGACTGATGTGCGCAAAAAACTAACGGATATGGAGGGACGCTTACGGCGCAATAATGTACGCTTCATTGGTTTGCCTGAGAAGGAGGAAGGCTCATCTCCTGAAGAATTTCTAGAACAATGGCTCAGGGATGCATTTGGTTCCGAAGAATTCTCGCCCCACTTCACAGTGGAACGAGCACATAGAGTTCCGATGCGCCCTTTACCTCCGGGGGCTCCGCCCCGTACCTTCATCGCCAAGTTCCTCCACTTCCGTGACCGGGACACTGTTCTGAAGCTTGCTCGCACGAAAGGCCCTCTAAAATGGAACGGGTCACCGATATCGATCTTCCCGGATTTCGCAGTAGAGGTGCAGAAGGATAGGGCTCAATTTCTGCCTGTTAAGAGAAGACTCCGTGAACTCGACCTGCCATACGCTATGCTCTTTCCATCGAGACTGCGAGTAGTGGCTGACGGTGAAACCAAATTTTTTGCGACTCCTCGTGAGGCGTTGATGTGGCTGGATAGACGCTTCCCGGCGGGACGGGCCCTTGCTGATCCTTGATTAATTCCTGAGACTCTAGTTGCAAGAGACTTCCTGTACAGGATATGATTATATGTATATTTACTGGGGGACTGCAGGATAAGGAAATGTTTAATTATCTATATGCTGCTTTTTGAGGATGTGGGAGTGGAGGGAAAGATAATTTTTGCCCGATTTTTCCTTCTCATATAGGCCAATTATAACTCTATTGATGGGTGGTGAGGGGTGGGGGAGTTGGGGGGGGAGGGATATATATGTGGTTCAAATATATCCGATAGTAGTTTGTTCTTAAGTCCCGGGGGGAGACTTTATATGTTTCGCCCCTTTTTCTATTTTCAAGGGGTGATCTGGTTTAATGGCTGATAGTGTTTTTGTTTGTGTTTTGTTTTCTCTTTTCTGAGGGCCATTATATTCTTGGCTCCACCCAGAGTATAGCTCGTTGTGTGCTTTGGGTCTGAGTCAGTGTTCTGTTTGGGGATCCAGGTATGCTGCGGGTTGGGAGTAGTGTACAGGGCGGGGGGAGAGGGGAAGTTAAAGGCTATGGTTATTTTTTGTATAGATGTTTGAAGTTTGTGTATGTGTGGCTTACGAATCTATTCATTGAGCGGTGGCACCTTGCGATTGTGTGCCGCGAGTGTGGATCTGGCTGGCTGCGGGCTATGGCCCCTATTATTGTAACGACTTCTCATGGTTGGACTTAAAATGTTGTCGTGGAATGTGAGGGGACTTAATGATAAAATTAAGCGATCTCTGGTGCTTAGACAAATCAAACAGTATGCTGCTGATGTGGTATGTCTTATGGAGACTCACCTGGTGGGCAGTAGGACCCTTTCTATTAAGAGACCTTGGGTAGGTTGGGCATTCCACTCTACACACACTTCTGCCTCTCGGGGGGTCTCTATCCTTGTAAAGAGGAGCGTCCCCTTTATGCTGGACTCTGTACAATCGGATCCATGGGGGAGATATGTGTTTTTAAAGTGTAGAATTCATTGTACCCCTCTGCTTTTATTGGCCGTATATGTGCCTCCCCCGTATTCCTCCGATGTCCTAAAAAAAGCTGCAGGGTTTATGGCCTTGTCACCGGGAACACCTGTGGTTCGTCTGGGGGATTTCAATAATGTATTAGATGTAGCGATGGATAGATTCTCTACTGTTCCCTCTGGTCCATGCTCTGGAAGGAATGGCTTTGCTGATGTTGTGTCGGGGTTGGGCCTGGTCGATCCCTGGAGACTGAGACATTCATCTGTTAAACAATACTCATGTTTCTCACATTCCCATTCCTCGTTCTCTAGGATTGACCTGGCCCTTCTCTCGAGCGACTTGGTTCCCAGGGTTCGGGATAGTAGATATGAGACTAGAGGTATATCGGATCACTCACCTTTAACTTTGATTTTGGATTTCAAATGCTCCAGAGGCCAGACTGTGTGGAAGTTCAATCCGTTCTGGCTTGTACATATGGGCGATGGCTCCGAGTTGGTGTCTGCATGGCGGGAATTTTTTGAGTTAAACAAGGCTGGGCAGTCTATCTCTAATTTATGGGATGCGTTTAAGGCCTTTTTGCGGGGAACCTTAATTAAACGAGTGGCTAATCTAAAATCCTTTTTTAGGCACCGGGAGTCCGAACTGGAGACCCTAAGTATTGCTGCAGAAGCACAATACTTACAGGATTGTTTGGATAGTTCCAAATCTGCATGGTTGTCAGCCCAGGGGGAATGGAGGGAATATCTCATGGAAAAGACTCAGCATAGACTCCTCTTCTCCTCCCATGCCTTTTATGCTTCTGGGGATAGGCCGGGGTCGTATTTGGCCTCTCTGGCACGGGGTGAGAGATCCTCTAACACCGTGGTTGAAATTGAGGCCTCAGATGGTACCATTTTATTGCAGACTCCACAGATTGCATCTGAATTTGTGTCCTATTATAGGCGATTATATAGCTCAAAATTAGACTGTACCCCAATGCAGTTAGATGAATATTTACAGTCTATACAGATCCCCTTACTGACTTGTGAAGCGCACGACTTCCTCGAGGCACCGATTTCGCCTGAGGAGATTGTGGCTGCTATCAATGCTGCTCCCAATGGGAAGGCTTCAGGACTAGACGGCATACCGTCTGAGCTCTATAAACGTCACTTAGATTTTTTTGTCCCCCAATTACTTGAGTTATATAATCAGATGTTTACACAAGAATCCCTCCCATTATCTATGGCGGAGGCATTGATTGTTGTCCTTCCGAAGCCAGACAAGGATCACAGGAAGGTTGATTCTTATCGACCTATCTCCCTTTTACCGACCGACATTAAAATTCTGGCCAAAGTCCTGGCATGTAGACTGAATCAAGTCATTACGCAACTTATACACCCCGATCAGACAGGATTTATGCCCAATAAATCAACCTCCATTAACCTCAGACGTTTATTTACCCATCTACAGATCCCCCGTGAGGCACCCTCCTCCATAGTTGTATCATTGGACGCCGCTAAGGCCTTTGATTCCGTGGAGTGGGAATACTTGTGGAGCATCATGCGCAAGTTTGGTATAGGCCCCAACTTTATTAAATTTGTTCGGTTGATGTATTCCTCTCCCCTGGCCAGAGTGGCGGTGAATGGTTTTGTATCACACTCCTTCCCTTTGTCTAGAGGTACACGCCAGGGGTGCCCACTGTCCCCTACCCTGTTTGCTATGGCCATTGAACCCCTTGCATGCCTTATACGGGCGAACTCTGAGATTTTTGGTTATAAAGTGGGCACTAGGGAGGAGAAAATAGCTTTATATGCCGATGATGTTCTGCTATTTGTGGATCGTTATGCTGAGTCTATGCCTAAGATTTTAGAAATTATTAACAAGTTTGGGTGTTACTCTGGGCTCCTAATTAATTGGGAAAAATCCTCCATTATCCCACTTCAGGGCGAGGTCCCTGTCTCCCCATTGATTACTCTCCCATTAAGATGGGTGATGTCACAACTGAGGGCCTGAGCTGACGGGAGGCAGCCTCAGTTGTAGGGGCTGAGATGTAACGGAACCTGGGAGGTTGTATCAGACCCCTAGACATGTAAGTAACATGTAGAATAACTGCCCGAAGGCGTGACCACGACAACCAGGATAAAAGTCAATGATGTTTATTATGACAAACTCCGTAACACAGCAGCAGTAAAAGGAAACATAAAAGTCAACAGAGGATAAATACAATTCCTGGGTACTACAGGGTGGCAAGGGCCACAGGCACTGGTAGTGTGAGACAGTTCTAATAATCTTCTAGTTGGAAAGTCCTTACCAGGCCTGACTGTAGCAATGGAGAGAACCCAGGATCGTACCAGCTGATGTTCCAGGAAAGGCTGGGCTGCTGAAGGTAAAACGGCTGCTGTGGATACTGGCTGGAACCAGACTGTTGTTGGTACGGAGTGGATACTGGCTGGAACCAGTTAAATAATAAACGAACTTGAGAGCGATGAAATAATAATGAAGTTTGGAGTTTGAGAGCGGTGAAATAATAATACCGGTGGAGAGTGGTAAACTGCAGAAAAGGACACCGGCCCTTTAAGAGAAGCTATACACTGCTGGAAGCTGGGCTGGAAGCAGGTGATTGTTTGAGAGCGGTGAAATAATAATACCGGTGGAGAGTGGTAAACTGCAGAAAGGACACCGGCCCTTTAAGAGAAGCTGTACACTGCTGGAAGCTGAGCTGGAAGCAGGTGATTGTTGTAGCTGGAAACAGGTGAGTCCAGAATGGATCGGAGAGTCAGGCTACACCGCAGATGGAATGCTGGTGCGGGTCTCTATAGCAGAAGTCTGGAGACAGGAGCTGGAACCTGGAAGACAACCACAGGAGAGAGACAAACTGGAACTAGGTTAGACAACCAAAGCACTGACGCCTTCCTTGCTCAGGCACAGCATACTTATACCTGCAGCAAGGAAGGGGTTGGCTAGGCAATTATGCAAATCAACAATACAGACAGCAGATTGGTGGAAATAATCAGATGACAAAATCCAAGATGGCTGCGCCCATGCAGACACTTGGAGGGAAGTTTGGTTTGTAATCCATGTGAGAATTGAAACAGTAATGGCGACGCCGGCCACAGGAGACAGGAGACGCCAGACTGACAAGCGCACATTTAACCACGCGGGCACAGCGGAGGCCGCGGCTGATGAAATCACCACTCTGACATTCTGCATGTGGAAACTCAGGAACAACGGGATCCGGTCCTGGAACGCTGAGCCAGCCTTAGGAGGCATCTGAAGGGTAAGTAATGGCGTCCAGATACCCGGATCGTGACAGCACCCCCCCCTTTAGGAGTGGCCCCAGGACACTTCTTAGGCTTTAAAGGAAACTTTGCGTGGAAATTTCGGACCAAGGCAGGAGCATGGACGTCTGAGGCATTGGTCCAAGAGCGTTCTTCAGGACCATAGCCCTTCCAGTCAATGAGGTATTGTAACTGACCGTAACGGAAACGCGAGTCCAAAATCTTGGCCACCTCGTACTCGACTCCCCGTTGAGTCTGAACTTTGGGAGCTGGAGGAAGTGCGGAATGAAACCGATTCAGGATCAGCGGTTTCAACAAAGAAACATGAAATGTCCTGGGTATTTTCAAGAAGGATGGTAACTGTAACCTGTAGGCAACAGGATTGATGACTTGTTCAATCTTGAAGGGTCCGATGTAGCGAGGTGCAAATTTCATGCTGGGAACTCTCAACCTCAAATTCTTCGTGGACAGCCACACACGATCACCCACCTTGAGAGCAGGAACCGCTCTACGCTTCCTATCGGCAAACTTCTTATACCTGAATGAGGCTTTAAGCAGGGCTGCGCGGACGTTCCTCCAGTTATTTGAAAACTGACGCAAGGTGACATCCACTGCTGGAACAGAAGTTGCGGGAAGCGGTTGGAATTCTGGGACTTTAGGGTGGAATCCATAATTAATGAAGAATGGTGTAGAAGAAGATGAGGAATGGTATTGATTGTTGTGGCTGAACTCGGCCCAAGGAAGGAGTTGAACCCAGTCATCTTGAGAGGAAGACACATATATACGGAGGAAGGCCTCCAAGTCCTGATTCACCCTCTCGGTTTGACCATTGGTCTGAGGATGGTAAGCCGTGGAAAACTTTAACTTGACTTGGAGGGCTTGACACAAACTTCGCCAAAATTTGGCTACAAATTGTACTCCACGATCCGAGATGATCTCTTCAGGAAGACCGTGAAGTCGGAAGATCTCTTGTATAAACACTTGAGCCAACTTGGAAGCTGACGGAAGACCGGTGAGAGGGATGAAATGTGCCATCTTGGTGAACCGGTCAACTACCACCCAGATGGTATTAAACTTGTTGCAGATAGGTAGATCGGAAACAAAGTCCATCGACAAATTGGTCCAAGGTCGACGGGGAACAGATAATGGAACCAGTTGCCCCGCAGGCGACTGGCGGGAGACTTTGTGTTGGGCACACTTTGGGCAGGAGGTAATAAATTCCATAACGTCCTTCTTCAGAGTTGGCCACCAGTAGGACCTAGAAATAAATTCAAGGGTTTTCTGAATGCCTGTATGTCCAGCAAAACGGGAAGCATGGGCCCAATGCATGAGCTTCTTCCTTAGAACTGGCTTAACAAAACTTTTCCCTGGTGGAGGCGTAGAGTCCATCCCTACCGTGGAGAATGCCAACGGATTAATAATAGGATGCTTGTCTGCAGACTCGGACTCATTTTCTTGCTCCCATGAGCGGGAAAGGGCATCGGCCTTACGATTCTGAGAACCCGGACAGAACTGGAGTTTAAAGTCAAACCTAGAGAAGAAAAGTGCCCATCTGGCCTGACGAGGATTCAGACATTGTGTGCCTTTGAGATATAAAAGATTTTTGTGGTCGGTAAGTATGGTGATTGAGTGGGAAGCTCCCTCCAACAGGTATCTCCACTCCTCCAGAGCGAGCTTGATGGCTAGCAACTCCTGATCGCCAATGGCATAGTTGCGCTCAGCTGGGGAGAACTTCCGGGAGAAGAAACTGCAAGGATGTAGATGTCCATCTTTGGCCCTCTGGGATAACACGGCTCCTACTCCAACGGAGGAGGCATCTACCTCGAAGATAAAAGGAGAGTCGGTGTCGGGCTGTTTCAGAACTGGTGCAGAGATGAACCGTTGCTTCAGAAGGTGAAAGGCCTGTGTAGCTTCCTCGGACCACTTGGACGGATTAGCACCTTTCTTGGTTAATGCAGTGATAGGCGCCACGATGGTGGAAAAGTCTCGTATAAATTTTCTATAATAATTGGCGAACCCTAAGAACCTCTGGACCCCTTTGAGGCTTAAGGGTATAGGCCAATTCTGGATTGCTTGGAGTTTCTCAGGATCCATCTCTAGTCCGGAACCGGACACAATGTAACCTAGAAACGGAATGGTTTTAACTTCAAACACACACTTCTCCAATTTACAATAGAGGTGATTGACACGGAGACGGGAAAGAACCTCTTTTACCCAGAAACGATGATCTTCGAGATTATTAGCAAAGATGAGGATGTCGTCTAGATAAACCACGACATGGCGGTACAAGATGTCCCTGAAAATCTCATTCACGAAGTGCTGGAAGACTGGTGGAGCGTTGCTCAATCCGAAGGGCATGACGAGGTACTCATAATGTCCATCACGGGTGTTAAAGGCGGTCTTCCACTCGTCACCCTCACGGATTCGGATGAGATTGTAGGCACCCCTCAAGTCCAGCTTTGTGAAAATAGTTGCACCACTAACTCTATCAAAGAGCTCGGTAATCAGGGGTAAAGGGTATCGGTTCTTGACGGTAATGTCGTTCAGACCTCTGTAGTCGATGCACGGACGCAGACCACCGTCTTTCTTCTTAACGAAGAAGAAGCCTGCGCCGGCTGGAGAAGAAGATGGTCGGATGAAACCCTTCGCCAGGTTCTCTTTGATGTACTCTTCCATGGAGTGTGTCTCAGGCAAAGACAACGGATAAGTTCGGCCTCGCGGTGGAACCTTCCCTGGAATGAGGTCGATTGGGCAGTCCCATTCTCTATGAGGAGGAAGGATATCAGCAGAGGCTTTACTGAACACGTCCGTGAAGTCTTGATATGGAGGAGGCGGAACATCAGATGACCTGGGGAAGGAAGAACAAACAGGAAGAACTTTGGCTAAACAAGTCTCAGCACAGGAGGGACCCCATGCCAGTATTTGCGTAGTCGTCCAGTCAATTGATGGGTTGTGGAGACGGAGCCATGGAAGGCCTAAAACCACTGGATGTGTGGCTCTTGGAATCACTAAAAAAGAAATATACTCAGAATGAAGAACTCCCACTCTCAGACGAACTGGAAGAGTCCTTAAGGAAATGACTGCGTCAAAAATCTTGCTGCCATCCACGGCAGTCAAAGAGATGGACGAGGACAGTTTCTCGGTGGGTAGGGACCACCGTTTAACATAAGCTTCGGTTATGAAATTCCCAGCTGCTCCGGAATCAAGGAGGGCAATGACGTTCCTGTAACGTTGAGCAATTTGGAGCGACACTGGGAGGTTACAGTCATGAGGAGATGGAGAGGAGATCATTACTCCTAGCCGGCCCTCTCCTTGGCGAGCTAGGATCTGGAGTTTCCCGGACGTTTGGGACAGGCATTGATAGTGTGCGACGGAGCTGCACAGTAGAGACAGAGAGACTCAGAGAGACGTCTCTCTCTCTGAAACGTAGATCAACCTTCGTGCAAAGAGAAATTAGCTCATCCAACTTAGAGGGCAAGTCTCTGGTAGCTAACTCATCCTTGATGCGTTCTGATAAGCCATGCCAGAATGCAGCATACAGGGCCTCGTCGTTCCATGCCAGTTCGGATGCCAGGATTTTAAACTGTATAAGATACTGTCCCACAGTACGTGTTCCCTGGCGTAAACGGAGAATCTCAGATGAAGCAGATGTTATCCGGCCTGGCTCGTCGAAGATGCGCCTGAATGTAGCTACAAAGTCAGTATAGGAGGATAGCAGGGGATCAGACTTCTCCCATAAAGGTGATGCCCAGTCAAGGGCTGAGCCACTGAGAAGGGAGATGATATAGGCAATTTTGGTACGGTCACTGAAGAAATTGCCAGGTAGAAGCTCAAAGTGGATTTCACATTGATTGAGAAATCCCCTGCAGAACCTTGGAGATCCATCAAATTTTGCTGGCGTTGGAAGATGAAGATGTGGACTGGAAATGGGTAAGGTGGGTGGGGTTACAGCTGGTGTTACTGTAGTGGACGCACCGGACGTGCCAGGTCCACGGAGGGTCGTTTGAATCCCATCCAGCCGTGTAGAGAGATCCTGGAGACAGCGGATGATGTGGCCCTGTGCAGCCTCCTGATGTTCAAGTCGGGCTGCCAGTTCTTGCATCGGCCTGGCCGCTTGATCCTGGTCTCCGGCTGGATTCATTAGGTCAGTGCTTACTGTCACAACTGAGGGCCTGAGCTGACGGGAGGCAGCCTCAGTTGTAGGGGCTGAGATGTAACGGAACCTGGGAGGTTGTATCAGACCCCTAGACATGTAAGTAACATGTAGAATAACTGCCCGAAGGCGTGACCACGACAACCAGGATAAAAGTCAATGATGTTTATTATGACAAACTCCGTAACACAGCAGCAGTAAAAGGAAACATAAAAGTCAACAGAGGATAAATACAATTCCTGGGTACTACAGGGTGGCAAGGGCCACAGGCACTGGTAGTGTGAGACAGTTCTAATAATCTTCTAGTTGGAAAGTCCTTACCAGGCCTGACTGTAGCAATGGAGAGAACCCAGGATCGTACCAGCTGATGTTCCAGGAAAGGCTGGGCTGCTGAAGGTAAAACGGCTGCTGTGGATACTGGCTGGAACCAGACTGTTGTTGGTACGGAGTGGATACTGGCTGGAACCAGTTAAATAATAAACGAACTTGAGAGCGATGAAATAATAATTAAGTTTGGAGTTTGAGAGCGGTGAAATAATAATACCGGTGGAGAGTGGTAAACTGCAGAAAAGGACACCGGCCCTTTAAGAGAAGCTATACACTGCTGGAAGCTGGGCTCGAAGCAGGTGATTGTTTGAGAGCGGTGAAATAATAATACCGGTGGAGAGTGGTAAACTGCAGAAAGGACACCGGCCCTTTAAGAGAAGCTGTACACTGCTGGAAGCTGAGCTGGAAGCAGGTGATTGTTGTAGCTGGAAACAGGTGAGTCCAGAATGGATCGGAGAGTCAGGCTACACCGCAGATGGAATGCTGGTGCGGGTCTCTATAGCAGAAGTCTGGAGACAGGAGCTGGAACCTGGAAGACAACCACAGGAGAGAGACAAACTGGAACTAGGTTAGACAACCAAAGCACTGACGCCTTCCTTGCTCAGGCACAGCATACTTATACCTGCAGCAAGGAAGGGGTTGGCTAGGCAATTATGCAAATCAACAATACAGACAGCAGATTGGTGGAAATAATCAGATGACAAAATCCAAGATGGCTGCGCCCATGCAGACACTTGGAGGGAAGTTTGGTTTGTAATCCATGTGAGAATTGAAACAGTAATGGCGACGCCGGCCACAGGAGACAGGAGACGCCAGACTGACAAGCGCACATTTAACCACGCGGGCACAGCGGAGGCCACGGCTGATGAAATCACCACTCTGACATTCTGCATGTGGAAACTCAGGAACAACGGGATCCGGTCCTGGAACTCTGAGCCAGCCTTAGGAGGCATCTGAAGGGTAAGTAATGGCGTCCAGATACCCGGATCGTGACAGGTGAACTCCTTTAAATATCTGGGCATTTGGGTATCTAATGACCCTCACAAATTTACCTCCCTCAATGTTACACCGCAAATAACTTATCTTCGCACTAAAGTGAAGGTCTGGGGGAAATTACCCCTGACGGTTACAGGGAGGGTTAACATGGTGAAAATGGTCTTCCAGCCCAAACTCCTGTATATTCTACAACAATCCCCTGTATACATCCCTCAGAAGATTTTTAAACGAATTGATGGTTTGCTATCTTCTCTGATCTGGGCTAGTAAACGGGCACGGTTGAAACTTAATACTTTGACCAGATCCAAAACTTCAGGGGGTTTGGCTCTTCCCAATTTTCGTTTTTATTACTTTGCAGCACAATTAGCACATCTTTGGGAGTGGGTTAATGACTCTGACACTTCAAGTTTACACTCACAGTTGGTATTGCAGGAATACCCAGGTGGTTCCCCATTGAGACTGCTTCTTTGTGGAAGCGTCAAAATGTCAGCACTACCACTCATAAAACAATATATTACTATTTGGAGGCTGGTACACCGTATACTGCAAGGACAGGGCACTGACCCTGACACTCCACTGGACAATAAATATGGATTGCCCGAGTTATGTCAGCTTCAAGTCAGGAGGGTATGGGAACCATGGGGAGTGATCTCATTGGGACACTTATATACTGACGGGTTTTTTAGATCCTTTCAACAGCTTCAACATGAATTTAACGTCCCCTCTGCATATTTTTTTCGCTTCCTTCAACTGCGACATGCTATGTCTGCCCAATTCCCTGATGGCCCTACGGCGCTTACTGATTCTCCGGTCAAAATATTATTGAAAACAGTGGGACCTGGACATTTAGTCTCCAAAATATACGCCCGTTTACTTCAAATGCATCACATAGACCCCCTTGTCTCCCTTAAGATTAAGTGGGAGTCTGATCTGGGTCCATTGTCGGATGATATATGGGAGGGTGCTCTGGGATCGTGCCGGCTTTCAACTTCATCTGCCCGGTATCAGCAAATTCAGTTGTATGTGCTACATAGGGTATATATGACCCCGGTGAGGCTGTCGCATATAGGGGGATCCCATAGCTCAAAATGTCCCAAATGTGGTAGTATGGGAGCAGACTTTTGGCATATGATCTGGCTATGTCCCTTGGTGTCAGTTTTTTGGGAGGAGGTTTTGCGTGCTATAGTTAATACAGGTGTCCCCTCTTCCGTACTTACACCTATCTCCTGTATATTAGCGACTATGGATGAGGAGGTTCTGGATCCGCCCAGTCGACGCTATGTTGTGAACCTCTGTGCTTTGGCCAAGGTTTGCATAGCCAGACTGTGGTTGGCTAATGAAGCCCCAGCCCCACAATCCTGGATTTCTCTGGTTAACACTTCTGTTACACATGAAAAATTTATATACCTGGCCAGGAATGCGGAAAAAAAGTTTACTGCTATATGGGGAAAGTGGATGAGTTCTCGCTATTTCATTTCACGGATAAGTACTGCTGAGCCCTAGAATTATTTAATCAATTGTCATGAGTGCCTACTATGGGAGATCTGTGGGGTGTGTGGCCTGCGGCCGGCCGGGCTCGGATGAATGTTAATGCAGTGGCAACGTGTAATACGCTGTGGGTAAAATATATAGTAACGATGGGTCATCACTGCTCTGTTGATATATGTATTTGACTGGGATACATGTCCACACGTCCCGATATGCGCTTTATACACAACCGTAAGCCTGTTGTTATTTTATTGCTCTTTATTTGCTTTATTGTTTTAGTTTGTATTTTGTATGTCTGTTATGTATTGCCCTTGGCAATGTTTAAATGTTAAATCAATGTAAAACCCAATAAAAAATTTATTGAATTTAAAAAAAAAAAAAAAATTTGACGACAGGCCAAATACGGGACAGCCGGCTTCTCAGCCCGTGCCTGCCCAGGCAATTCAATGGCCATCAGGGGCTCTAAAACGCCCACTACCTCAGATGGCAGACACAGATGTCGACACGGATACTGATACCAGTGTCGACGACGATGAGTCAAATTTAATGTCCACTAGGGCCATTCGTGGCATGATTGAGGCAATGAAAGAGGTTTTACACCTTTCTGATATAAACCCAGGTACCTCAAAAAAGGGTATTATGTTTGGGGAGAAAAAACTACCAATAGTTTTTCCCCCATCTGAAGAATTAAATGAAGTGTGTGAAGAAGCGGGGGCTTTCCCTGATAAGAAATTGGTGATTTCAAAAGAATTACTAATGGCGTTCCCTTTCTCGCCAGAGGATAGGTCACGTTGGGAAACTCCCCCTAGAGTGGATAAAGCGCTCACACGTTTGTCTAAAAAGGTGGCACTACCGTCTCCGGATACGGCCGCCCTAAGGGAACCTGCTGATAGAAAGCAGGAGGCTATCCAAAAGTCTATATATACACACACTGGTGTTATACTGAGACCGGCTATTGCTTCAGCATGGATGTGCAGTGCTGCTGCTGCTTGGTCAGATTCCCTGTCAGAAAATATTGACACCCTGGACAGGGACACTATATTGCTTACCATAGAGCATATAAAAGACTCAGTCTTGTACATGAGAGATGCACAGAGGGAGATCTGCCGGCTGGCATCTAGAATAAGTGCATTGTCCATTTCTGCTAGGAGAGGCTTATGGACTCGGCAGTGGACAGGGGATGCAGATTCTAAAAGGCACATGGAAGTTTTGCCTTATAAGGGTGAGGAGTTATTCGGGGACGGTCTCTCAGACCTTGTTTCCACAGCAACAGCTGGGAAGTCAGCATTTTTACCCCATGTCCCCTCACAGCCTAAGAAAGCGCCGTACTATCAGGTGCAGTCCTTTCGAACCCAGAAAAACAGGCGGGGAAAAGGCGGGTCCTTTCTGTCTAGAGGCAGAGGAAGGGGGAAGAAACTGCACCACGCAGCAGGTTCCCAGGAACAAAAGTCCTCCCCTGCTTCTTCCAAATCCGCCGCATGACGGTGGGGCTCCACAGGCGGAGCCAGGTACGGTGGGGGGCCGCCTCAAAAATTTCAGCAATCAGTGGGTTCGCTCACGGGTGGATCCCTGGATCCTTCAAGTAATATCTCAGGGGTACAAGCTGGAATTCGAGGCGACACCCCCCCGCCGTTTCCTCAAATCGGCCTTACCGACAATTCCCTCGAGCAGGGAGGCTGTACTAGAGGCAATTCACAAGCTGTATTCCCAGCAGGTGATAGTAAAAGTGCCCCTACTTCAACAAGGACGGAGTTACTATTCCACACTGTTTGTGGTACCGAAACCGGACGGTTCGGTGAGACCCATTTTAAATTTGAAATCCTTGAACACATACATAAAAAAATCAAAGTTCAAGATGGAATCGCTCAGGGCGGTTATTGCAAGCCTGGACGAGGGGGATTACATGGTATCCCTGGACATCAAGGATGCTTACCTGCATGTCCCAATTTACCTTCCTCACCAGGAGTACCTCAGATTTGTGGTACAGGATTGTCATTACCAATTCCAGACACTACCGTTTGGACTGTCCACGGCACCGAGGGTGTTTACCAAGGTAATGGCAGAAATGATGATACTCCTTCGAAAAAAGGGAGTTTTAATTATCCCGTACTTGGACGATCTCCTAATAAAGGCGAGGTCCAGGGAGCAGTTACTGGTCGGAGTAGCACTATCTCGGGAAGTGCTAAAAACAGCATGGCTGGATTCTAAACATCCCAAAGTCACAACTGGTTCCTTCCACACGCTTACTGTTCCTGGGGATGATTCTGGACACAGAACAGAAAAAAGTGTTTCTCCCGTAGGAGAAAGCCAAGGAGCTGTCATCTCTAGTCAGAGACCTCCTAAAACCAAAACGGGTATCGGTGCATCACTGCACACGAGTCCTAGGAAAAATGGTGGCTTCATACGAAGCAATTCCATTCGGCAGGTTCCATGCAAGGACCTTCCAGTGGGACCTCTTGGACAAGTGGTCGGGATCGCATCTTCAGATGCATCGTCTGATAACCCTGTCTCCAAGGACCAGGGTGTCTCTACTGTGGTGGCTGCAGAGTGCTCATCTTCTAGAGGGCCGCAGATTCGGCATACAGGACTGGGTCCTGGTGACCACGGATGCCAGCCTTCGAGGCTGGGGAGCAGTCACACAGGGAAGAAACTTCCAAGGACTATGGTCAAGTCAGGAGACTTCCCTGCACATAAATATTCTAGAACTAAGGGCCATTTACAATGCCCTAAGTCAGGCAAAACCCCTGCTTCAAAACCAGCCGGTACTGATCCAGTCAGACAACATCACGGCAGTCGCCCATGTAAACCGACAGGGCGGCACAAAAATCAGGATGGCGATGGCAGAAGCCGCAAGGATTATCCGATGGGCGGAAAATCACATAATAGCACTGTCGGCAGTGTTCATTCCGGGAGTGGACAACTGGGAAGCAGACTTCCTCAGCAGACACGACCTACACCCGGGAGAGTGGGGACTTCATCCAGAAGTCTTCCTACTGTTGGTAAACCGTTGGGAAAGGCCACAGGTGGACATGATGGCGTCCCGCCTCAACAAAAAGCTAAAGAGATATTGCGCCAGGTCAAGGGACCCTCAGGCGATAGCTGTGGACGCGCTAGTGACACCGTGGGTGTACCAGTCGGTTTATGTGTTCCCTCCTCTGCCCCTCATACCAAAGGTACTGAGAATAATAAGAAGGCGAGGAGTAAGAACGATACTCGTGGTTCCGGATTGGCCAAGAAGAGCTTGGTACCCGGAACTTCAAGAAATGTTATCAGAGGACCCATGGCCTCTACCGCTCAGACAGGATCTGCTACAGCAGGGGCCCTGTCTGTTCCAAGACTTACCGCGGCTGCGTTTGACGGCATGGCGGTTGAATTCCGGATCCTAAAGGAAAAGGGCATTCCGGAGGAAGTCATTCCTACGCTGATAAAAGCCAGGAAAGAAGTAACCGCAAACCATTATCACCGCATTTGGCGAAAATATGTTGCGTGGTGTGAGGCCAGGAAGGCCCCCACAGAGGAATTTCAGCTGGGTCGTTTTCTGCACTTCCTACAGTCAGGAGTGACTATGGGCCTAAAATTGGGTTCCATTAAGGTCCAGATTTCGGCTCTGTCGATTTTCTTCCAGAAAGAACTGGCTTCACTGCCTGAAGTTCAGACTTTTGTAAAGGGAGTGCTTCATATTCAGCCCCCTTTTGTGCCTCCTGTGGCACCTTGGGATCTCAATGTGGTGTTGAGTTTCCTAAAATCACATTGGTTTGAACCACTTAAAACCGTGGATCTCAAATATCTCACGTGGAAAGTGGTCATGTTATTGGCCTTGGCTTCGGCCAGGCGTGTGTCAGAATTGGCGGCTTTGTCGTGTAAAAGCCCTTATCTGATTTTCCATATGGATAGGGCAGAATTGAGGACTCGTCCCCAGTTTCTCCCTAAGGTGGTATCAGCTTTTCACTTGAACCAACCTATTGTAGTGCCTGCGGCTACTAAGGACTTGGAGGATTCCAAGTTACTGGACATAGTCAGGGCCTTGAAAATTTATGTTTCCAGGACGGCTGGAGTCAGGAAAACTGACTCGCTTTTTATCCTGTATGCACCCAACAAAATAGGTGCTCCTGCTTCTAAGCAGACTGTTGCTCGCTGGATTTGTAGCACAATTCAGCTGGCGCATTCTGCGGCTGGTTTGCCGCATCCTAAATCAGTGAAAGCCCATTCCACGAGGAAGGTGGGCTCATCTTGGGCGGCTGCCCGAGGGGTCTCGGCTTTACAACTTTGCCGAGCTGCTACTTGGTCAGGGGCAAACACGTTTGCTAAATTCTACAAATTTGATACCCTGGCTGAGGAGGACCTTGAGTTCTCTCATTCGGTGCTGCAGAGTCATCCGCACTCTCCCGCCCGTTTGGGAGCTCTGGTATAATCCCCATGGTCCTTACGGAGTCCCCAGCATCCACTAGGACGTTAGAGAAAATAAGAATTTACTCACCGATAATTCTATTTCTCGTAGTTCGTAGTGGATGCTGGGCGCCCATCCCAAGTGCGGATTGTCTGCAATACTTGTATATAGTTATTGCCTAACTAAAGGGTTATTGTTGAGCCATCATATTTATTCATACTGTTAACTGGGTAAAATATCACGAGTTATACGGTGTGATTGGTGTGGCTGGTATGAGTCTTACCCGGGATTCAAAATCCTTCCTTATTGTGTCAGCTCTTCCGGGCACAGTATCCCAACTGAGGTCTGGAGGAGGGGCATAGAGGGAGGAGCCAGTGCACACCAGGTAGTACCAAATCTTTCTTTTAGTGTGCCCAGTCTCCTGCGGAGCCGTCTATTCCCCATGGTCCTTACGGAGTCCCCAGCATCCACTACGAACTACGAGAAATAGAATTATCGGTGAGTAAATTCTTATTTTACACATAATGTCCCTTACACATATGCCGCACATTATTAATGCCCTTATACACATAATGACACACATAGTGCCCCTTACACATATGTTGCACATTATTAATGCATTTTTACATGACACACACAATGCTCCTTACACATATTCCGAACACTACTGCGCAACCAACCCACTCACATGCACACAGCACTCACACTGCCACTAACACTGTGACCTCTGCCTCTGCTTGGATACAGCTGTGTCCTCATAAATATTGCCTCAATGCTAACGTCGAGCTCACCTTTTTTTTTATGAAAGTGCATCTTATTTGCATTGCTATGTGGCTAGGATGCACAAGCAGCGTCTGGTGATTAAAATGATATGCAGCATGCCTATATTCTGTGTGAGACTGTGGCTGTATCTGCATATGAAATGCTACAGACAGAATATAGGCATGCCGCATATCATTTTCATCAGCAGAATCTGCGGATGCCCCTAGGCATATCAAATGCCCTAGGCAATTGCCTAGTTTGCCTATGCCTATGACCGGCTCTGCTTAAGGATCCGGCTGACCGCAAGATTGAGACTACGCTCAAATCATTATACACTACTAGGGGAGTGGCTCTGAGACCCACTATTGCTTTTGCATGGATTTTTAGGGCCATAGTAAAGTGGTCAGGCACCTTACTTGATGAATTAGATTCCATGGATAGGAGTGACATTGACATGTTTTTATGTCACATACAGGATTCCACAGGCTTCATGGTAGAAGCCATGAAGGACCTGGGCCTGCTTAACGCAAGGGCCACAACCATGGCAGCCTCTGCAAGAAGAGGATTATGGCTGCACCAATGGACTGTAGACGCAGAATTCAAGAAAAGTGTGGAGAACCTACCCTTCACAGTTGAGGCCCTGTTTGGTGACACACTGCATACGTGGATATCCAAGGCAACTGGGGGTAAGTCGACCTTTCTTCTTTCCGCAGCTGCACCGGCTAGGAAACCATCTCCTATACCTGGACTGCAGTCCTTTCAGACCGCAAAATATTAAAAATCCAAGGGTGCCCCCACCTTCTTTAGAGGAGGTCGGGGAAAATCCCAAAAACCTGCACCAACAGGTTCCCAGGAACAGAAACCAGGTTCTGCTTCCTCAAAATCTTCAGCATGACATTGGACCTCCCAGCCTGGAGATCGGGCAGGTGGGAGCGAGACTAAAAAATTTCACTCACATGTGGGCGTCCTCATGCCTAGACCACTGGGTAAAAGATATTGTTGCCCAGGGGTACAGACTGGATTTTCAGGAACTACCACCTCACAGATTCTTCAAATCAGGCTTACCAGCTTCGCTGACAGACAGTACAATCCTGCAGGAAGCCATTCAAAAATTGGTACAAACAAATGTCATTGTTCCAGTTCCACCTCTCCAAAAAAAAACCAAGGGTTACCACTCAAGCCTGTTTGTGGTACCAAAACCGGATGGTTCGGTAAGACCAACATTGAACCTGAAGTCCTTGAACCCTTACTTAAAGGTATTCAAATTCAAGATGGAGTCTCTGAGAGCGGTGATCTCAGGGCTGGAGGAGGGGGAATTTCTAGTTTCCCTGAATATCAAGGATGCGTACCTTCACATTCCGATCTGGCCGCCTCACCAGGCCTATCTAAGTTTTGCAGTACAGAACTGTCACTTTCAGTTCCAGACCTTGCCATTTGGCCTCTCCACAGCACCGAGGGTGTTCACCAAGGTCATGGCAGGGATGATGCTCTTCCTCCGCAAGCAGGGAGCGAACATTATTTCATATCTGGACAATCTCCTGATAAAGGCAGGGAGAGGCTGTTGCAGAGTATGGCTCTCTCAACTCTACTCCGGGATCATGGGTGGATCCTGAACCTTCCAAAGTCACATTTGGAGCCGACAAGGAGACTGCCCTTCCTAGGGATGATAATTGACATGGAAGTACAGAATGTGTTTCTACCAGTGGAGAAAGCATTGGTGATCCAATCAATGGTCCAGGATGTCCTGAAGCCAGCCCGGGTATCGGTTCATCAGTGCATTCGCCTTCTGGGAAAGATGGTAGCCTCCTACGAGGCTCTTCAGTACGGAAAATTCCATGCAAGGTTCTTCCAGCTGGATCTCCTGGGCAAGTGGTCAGGATCACATCTTCACATGCACCAGCGGATACGCCTGTCGCTGAAAGCCAGAATTTCACTCCTCTGGTGGCTGCAATCTTCTCACCTACTCGAGGGACGCAGGTTCGGGATTCAGAATTGGATCCTTCTAACCACGGATGCAAGTCTCAGAGATTGGGTAGCAGTCACCCAGGGGGTACACTTCCAAGGAAAGTGGTCAAGTCTGGAAACCATCCTTGCAATAAACATTCTGGAACTAAGGGCCATATACAACAGTCTTCTACAAGGGGCACATCTTCTACAAGATCAGGCCATTCAGGTTCAGTCGGACAATTTAACGGCAGTGTCCTACATAAACCAACAGGGCAGAACGAATAGCAGAGCTGCCATGTCAGAGGTAACAAGAATCCTGCTGTGGGCAGAAAGGCACGCGGTGGCGCTGTCGGGGATCTTCATTCCAGGAGTGGACAACTGGGAAGCGGACTTCCTCAGCAGACACGATCCCCATCCAGGAGAATGTGGCCTCCACCCGGAGGTATTTGCAGAGGTAACAAGCCGATGGGGTATTCCTCAGATAGACATGATGTCCTCTCGCCTCAACAAGAAGCTTCGGAGGTACTGTTCCAGGTCAAGAGACCCACAAGTAGTGGCGGTGGACACCTTGGTAACTCCGTGGGTGTTCCTGTCAGTGTGTGCGTTCCCTCCACTTCCACTCTTCCCAAGGATTCTAAAACTAATAAAAAGAACAAGAGTTCAGGCGATCCTCATTGCTCCATACTGGCCAAGAAGGGCTTGGTACGTGGATCTTCTCAAATTAGTGCTGGAGGATCCGAGGCCTCTTCCTCTTTGCGAGGACCTTCTACAACAGGGGCCATTCGCCTATCAAGACTTACCACAGCTACTTTTGACGGCATGGAGGTTGAACACCAGATCTTAGCTCGGAAGGGCATTCTGAACAAAGTCATTCCGACTCTGATCCAAACTAGGAAGGGAGTAACGTCTAAACATTACCATTGGATTTGGAAAAAGTATGTGTCTTGGTGTAAATCCAAGAAGTTTCCTGCAATGGAGTTTCAACTAGGACGTTTTCTCCTCTTTCTGCAAGCTGGTGTGGATGTGGGCCTACGCTTAGGCTCCATAAAGGTCCGGATTTCGGCCTTGTCCATTTTCTTCCAGAAACAATTGGCTTCTCTCTCTGAGGTTCAGACATTCTTGAAAGGGGTTCTGCACATCCAACCACCCTTTGTGCCTCCTACGGCACCATGGGATCTTACTGTGGTGCTGCAGTTCCTGCAGTTGGATTGGTTCGAACCTTTACAGGAGGTGGACGTAAAGTTTCTTACTTGGAAGGCGGTTACACTGTTGGCATTGGCTTCTGCAAGACGTGTGTCAGAATTGGGGCATTGTCGCACAAGAGCCCCTACTTGATTTTCCAGAAGGATAGAGCTGAGCTCAGAACGCATCAGCAATTTCTTCCAAAGGTTGTGTCGGCTTTTCATATCAACCAACCTATTGTGGTGCTAGTGGCTACTGACATCTCCACTACTTCAAAGTCCTTGGATGTTGTGAGGGCTTTAAAAATTTATGTGAAGAGAACTGCTTATCACAGAAAGTCGGACGCACTATTTGTCCTTTATGATCCCAACAAAATTGGGTGTCCTGCTTCTAAGCAGACGATTGGTCGCTGGATCAGGCTTACTATGCAGTATGCTTGTTCTACAGCAGGATTGCCGGTTCCAAGCTCTGTACAGGCTCACTCTACTCGTAAAGTGAGTTTTTCCTGGGTGGCTGACAAAGGACGCAGGTCTGAAACGCGTTAAGCGTGGCTCTGGCTCTCCCTGGCTGGTAACGCTGCTGTGCTGTTTACCTGGATGGTTTTCAAGTGTCCGGACCTGTTAACCCATCCTGTCCTTTAGTACATCTGGACTTTGAAGGATCCAACACGCTGCTGTTCAGCCTCTGTGGGGACGTTACATGCCTTTTTTATCATTTCTGTTGTAAGTGCATCTTGTATTAAATGTGTTTCTTATTTAAGACACTCTGCACTATTTTGCTTTATTCTTCTTCTTCCATATATTGCTGTGGAAAGCCCCTGCACCACCCATCTTTAAACTAGGTGGTTCATCTGGACTGATTTGTGGCTACACTACATGCCTGATTATGTTCTCGTTATTGTAAGTGCAAACCTGGAAATTAAATAGAGTGCTGTTTGTGAAGACTTGTTGCACTATTCTCTTGTTTTCTCTTGTCCTTTTATATGCACAATCGAGATATTCAAGGATTTTAGGACTCCTATTTATCTAGGTGATATACATCTTTTTTTGTGGTGTTGCTCCACTGGTGTTAAAACTTGGTACTACATTCTGCGCTGGGAAGTGTGTATTATTTTTTCATTTCTTCCTGGGCGGCTGCCTGGGGTGTCTCGGCCCTCCAGCTTTGCCGAACAGCTACTCGGTCAGGGTCGAACACGTTTGCTAAGTTCTATAAGTTCGATACTTTGGCCTACAGTTTGGTCTATCAGTTTTGCAGGACCCTCAGCACTCTCCCTCCCATCCTGGGAGCTTTGGTACATCCCCATGGTACTAAATGTAACCCCAGCATCCTCTAGGATGTAAGCGAAAACAGGATTTTATATACCTACCGGTAAATCCTTTTTTTCTATTCCGTAGAGGATGCTGGGCGCCCGCCCAGTGCTTTGTATTCCTGCTTGTTACTTGGTTAAGTATTATTGGTTCAGTCGTTGCTGAATTGTTTCAAGTTGGTTAGCTTGGTTTTCCTTTTATTATGTGTGAGCTGGTGTGAATCTCACCACTGTCTGTGAATTTCCTTCTCTCGAAGTATGTCCATCTCCTCGGGCACAGTTTCTAGACTGAGTCTGGTAGGAGGGGTATAGAGGGAGGGGCCAGCCCACCCTGTTAAACTCTTAAAGTGCCAGTGGCTCCTAGTG
Source organism: Pseudophryne corroboree (assembly GCF_028390025.1). NCBI lineage: Eukaryota > Metazoa > Chordata > Amphibia > Anura > Myobatrachidae > Pseudophryne > Pseudophryne corroboree. The sequence continues at coordinate 166,404,489 of NC_086446.1, forward strand.
GACCCGTCTATACCCCACTACTAAATGGAATCCCAGCATCCTCTACGGACTACGAGAAAAGAATTTACCGGTAGGTATATAAAATCCTGTTTTTGCCACATTCTGACCACTTGGTTGACATACGTCAGGAATCCTGGGAGTCTCCAGGGAAGAAATTCTCCCTGTCTAAAAAGATGCTAGATCATTATCCACTCTCTGCAGAGTTAAGTAAGAATTGTCACTACCATCACCTCTCTGAAAGACCCGATGGATAAGCACGTGGAGGGTTGCTTGAAGTCTATTTTCATTCTTGCAGTTGTTGTACATAGACCTACTTTAGCAGCTTCTTGGGCTGCAAAAGGTATTGAAGTCTGGGTTCAAGCTGTTGAGGCAGAGCTACCTCTGGATTTTTCTGATAATGCCAGACAGTGTCTTTCATATATTACCACAGCCTCTCATTACATTCAGGAGACGGCCTCTGATGCCGGTGTTCTGGCGGCCCAAGGTTCTACTACATTCATTCTGGCTCGCCGGATTCTCTGGTTGCGGTCCTGGTCGGTAGACCTGGGGGTAAATTTACTAAGATGGGAGTTCTATTTAAGATAAGATGTTGCCCATAGCAACCAATCAGATTCTACTTCTCATTTATCTAGACCCTTCAAGAAGATAATACCTGGAATCTGATTGGTTGCTATGGGCAACTTCCCATCTTAAATAGAACTCCCATCTTAGTAAATTTACCCCCTGGACTCTAAAAAGACCTTGGAGGTGATCCCTTTTAAGGGAGACATCTTTTTTCGGGGAAGATTTGAACAAGATTGTTGCTGATTTAGCGTCTGCTAAAACTGCATGTCTACCAAGTACTAATCCTTTGGCTTCGAAGGCTAAAAGTACCTCCTTTCATTCCTTTCGACCTCCAAGTAAAGCAAATGGTCAGGCGTACCCGAAACAGGCTTGCACTTCCAGAACCTCTGAGCCCAAGCCTAAACGTTCTTGGGCTGCCCGTCAGCTTGCTTCCAAACCAGACAAGCCTGCTGCATGACAGGGCGGGCCTCCCCCTGGGGAATCCCAGTGTGGGAGGCCGACTTCTGCGGTTCACCCAGGTATGGTTACAGACCACTTCGGGCGCCTGGGTGAGGGAAGTCGTCACTCGCGAATACGTCATCACTTTCAAGACACATCCCCCTCACAAGTTTTGCTCGACGGTTATCCCTTCGGATCCGTTAAAGGCAAAAACTCTACGTTTGGTGGTACAATCACTCCTGGACACGGGAGTGATAGTGCCGGTGCCTCTGTCTCAGAGGGGCAGGTGGTACTAGTCAATGCTGTTTTTAGTCCCGAAGCCGAATGGATCCTCCCGGCCCATTCTCAACCTCAAATCTTTAAACAAATTTGTGTAGGTATCCAAATTCCGTATGGAAACTCTTCGCTCTATTGTTCTGGCTTTGGAGCCCAAGGATTATATGTTATCCCTGGACATACAGGATGCTTACCTACACATACCTATTGCCGTATCGCATCAGCAATATCTACAGTTTGCTATTGGCAACCTACATTATCAATTCCAAGCCTTGCCCATTAGACTGACTACAGCTCCTCGGATCTTCACCAAAGTCATGGCAGTCATGACGGCCATTCTCCATCACCAAGGTATCAGGATCCTGCTGTATCTGGACGACTTGCTGATCCTGGCGAACTCCCCAGAGGTTCTCACACATCATCTGGAACTGACGGTCCAACTCCTACAAGCACACGGGTGGCTCATCAATTGGAAGAAATCCTCACTGGTCCCTGCTCAGAGCATGGTGCACCTGGGGGCATTACTGGACACACACAACCGTTTGTTCTTGTCTCCAAAGAAGGTCCTGAAGCTTCAGGACAGGATAAGATGCTCGATACACTCGGCGATGCAAGTACTAGGCCTCATGGTGTCGGCTTTCGACATGGTAGAGTACGCTCAATTTCACTCTCACCTTCTGCAGAAGCTAATCCTTGGCAGGTGGGACGGCTTGCCACACCGGATCAGATCTCACGTGATCTCCTTGACTCCGGAGGTTCGTCTGTCACTGACCTGGTGGCTACAGGACCAACAATTGAGCAGGGGTCGTCCCTTCTGGATCTCCAACTGGGTCCTCCTAACGACGGATGCCAGTCTGCTGGGTAGGGGCGCGGTGTTGGAGCAACACTCTCTTCAGGGTCGGTGGACCAGGGAGGAATCTCTCCTCTCGATAAATATTCTGGAGTTGTTCAATAATCTGAAACTTGCCCTGCCCCTGGTACAGAACAGGCCTGTTCAAATACAGTCAGACAATGCCACCACGGTGGCGTACATAAATCATCATGGCGGCACGCGAATCCGCATGGCAATGTGGGAAGTGTCAAAGATTCTTCAATGGGCGGAACGCCATCTGCCAGCCATATCGGCAGTGTTCATTCCGGGGGTCCTCAACTGGGAAGCGGACTTCCTCAGTCATCAGGACGTACACGCCAGAGAGTGGAGCCTTCTTCCAGAAGTATTTCAACTCCTAGTAGACAAGTGGGGCCTATCGGATGTAGACCTTGAACAATTGTGCAAGGCAGCTACGTGGTCCTCAGTGAACACATTCATCAAGTTCTATGCCTGTGATACCTCCGCCTCCCAGGATGCCTCCTTTGGACACCGGGTTCTTGTGCCCGCTACAGTGCGTCCCCTCCCATGAAGAACTGCTTTAGGACATCCCCAATGTTATTCCCTGTGGAATACCAGTGTACCCCGCTGCAGAAAAGGAGATTTATGGTAAGACTTACCATGGTTAAATCTCTTTCTGCGAGGTACACTGGATTCCACAGGGCGCCCACCCTGACGCACTTAGCTTCTTTGGGTTTGTATGGCATTAGCCGCTAGTACCTTCTTCTGTCGTGAGAATGTGGTTCTATGTGGCTAACATCTACCGTCTCTTTTACCTGCTACTGCATTGGACTGGTTAACAAAACTGAGCTCCAGTTCCTGGAGGCGGGGATATAGAGGAGGCGGTGCAGTGCATCTTGGGAACAGTCAAAGCTTTAGCCTGTTGGTGCCTCGGATCAAGATCCAACTCTACACCCCGATGTAATTCCCTGTGCAATCCAGTGTACCTCGCAGAAAGAGATTTAAACATGGTAAGTCTTACCATAAATCTTCTTTTTTCTTCTGAGCAATACATTGGTGCTAAGTACTCTGTTATCCCCTTACACCTATATACAGAAAATAGGATTTTAATTACCTACCAGTAAATCCCTTTCTTGTAGTCTATAGAGGATACTGGGAATCCATTGAGTACCATGGGGTATAGACGGGTCTAATAGGAACCTTGGGCACTTTAAGAATTTGATAGTGTGCGCTGGCTCCTCCCTCTATGCCCCTCCTACCAGACTCAGTCTAGGAAACTGTGCCCGAGGAAACGGACATACTTTGAGAGGATAGAGAAGGAAAGTGGGGAGATAACGAACCAGCACACAGAAACAATAGGAAAGCCATGCTAACCAAACTTCAAACATGAACAGCAACAGCTGAACAAACCAGAATACTTAACCAAGTAACAGTGCAGAAAAAAACAAAGCACCGGGCAGGCACCCAGTGTCCTCTAAGGACTATGAGAAAAGGATTTACTGGTAGGTAATTAAAATCCTATTCTCTATTACGTCCTAGAGGATACTGGGAATCCATTTAGTACCACGGGGAAGCACCAAAGCTCCCAAACCAGGTGGGAGAGTGCTGAGGTTACTGCAGAACTGATTGACCAAACTGAAGGTCTTCAGATGCCAAAGTACCGAACTTGTAGAACTTTGCAAACATGTTCGAACCTGACCAAGTAGCTGCTCGGCAGAGCTGTAAAGCCGAGACACCCCGGGAAGCCACCCAAGAAGAACCCACCAACCTAGTAGAGTGAACTTGTACAGATTTTGGAACCGGCAATCCTGCCGTGGAATAAGCATGCTAGATAGTGAGCCTGATCCAGCGTGCGATAGACTGCTTAGAAGCAGGACACTCAATTTTATTGGGATCATAGAGAACGAACAGCGAGTCGGAGTTTCTGTGACGAGCTGTTCTTTTTACATACACCTTCAAAGCCCTCACAACATCCAAAGACTTTGAAGCAGCAGAGGTGTCCGTCACAGCTGGAACCACAATCGCTTGGTTGATGTGAAAAGCAGACACCACCTTAGGAAGAAATTGCTGACAGGTTCTAAGTTCAGCTCTGTCCTCATGGAAAATTAAGTAGGGACTCTTGTGAGACAACACCCCTAGCTCCAACATGCGTCTTGCTGAGGCCAAGGCCAACAGTGTGACGGTCTTCCATGTAAGGTACTTTACATCAACCACCTGTAACGGTTCAAACCAGTCCAATTGGAGGAACCGTAGCACAAAATTGAGATCCCAAGGTGCCGTGGGAGGCACAAAGGGAGGCTGGATGTGCAGAACACCTTTCAAGAACTTCTGGACCTCAGGGAGAGAAGCCAATTGTTTCTAAAAGAAAAAAGACAAAGCCGAAATCTGGACTTTAATAGAGCCTTGGCGTAGGCACACATCCACTCCCGACTGCAGAAAAATCAAAAAACATCCCAGGTGAAATTCCACCGCGGAATATAGTTTGCTCTCACACCAAGTGACATACTTCTTCCATATACGGTGGTAATGTTTAGACGTTACCCCCTTCCTGGCTTGGATCATAGTCGGGATGACCTTGTCAGGAATCCCTCTCCTGGCTAGAATCAGCCATTCAACTTCCATGCCGTTAAATGTAGCCGTGGTAAGTCTTGATAGACGAACGGGCCCTGTTGCAGAAGATCCTCACGAAGAGGTAGAGGCCACGGATCTTCTATCAGCATCTTGAGAATATCCGCGTACCAGGCCCTTTGAGGCCAGTCCGGAGTAATGAGGATTGCTTGAACCTTTTCCCTTTTTATTCTCTTTAGAATTCTTGGGATCAGAGGAAGTGGAGGAAACATGTACATCAGCTGGTAGACCCACGGAGTTGTCAGAGCATCTACCGCCACTGCATGTGGGCCTCTCGACCTGGAACAATACCGCTTGCGCTTCTTGTTGAGTCGAGAGGCCATCATGTCAATCTGTGGATATCCCCACCGACGTGTCAACCACCGAAACACCCACGGGTGGAGGCCCCACTCCCACGGGTGCAGGTCATGTCTGCTGAGGAAGTCTGCTTCCCAGTTATCTACTCCTTGAATGAAGAGGGCCAACAACGCCACGGCGTGTTTTTCCACCCAGAGAAGAATTCTTGACACCTCTGACATTGCTGCTCTGCTTATCGTTCCGCCCTGTCGGTTTATGGACATTACCGCCGTTATATTGTCCGACTGGACCTGAATGGCCTGATTCCGAAGTAGAGATGAGGCCTGCAGAAGGGCATTGTAGATTGCCCTGAGTTCCAAGATGTTTATTGGAAGGATGACTTCCCGATTCTTGCTTTTGGTGACAGACAGATCCTCTGGTGCATGTAAAGATGTGATCCTGACCAATTGTCCAACAGGTCCAGCTGGAAGGGCCTCGCATGAAACCTTCCATACTGAAGTGCCTCGTAAGAGGCCACCATTCTCCCCAGAAGGCGAATGCAATGATTTCCGGGATGGATTCAGCACAGCCCGAACCATTTACTGGATTTCCATAGCCTTCTCCAAAGGAAGGAACACTCTCTAAGACACTGTGTCCAGTATCATTCCCAGGAAGGGTAGCCTCTGCATCGGTTCCAGGTGAGATTTTGGTAAGTTCAGAATACAACCATGATCCAGGAGTAGTTTGGTCGAGAAGCCAATGCTGTTCAACAACCGCTCCCTTTTTGCGGAGTAGAAACACCATCTCTGCCATCACCTTGGTGAACACTCTCGGTGCCGTGGAGAGACCACATGGAAGGGCCTGGAACTGGTAGTGACAGTCCTGCAGTGCAAATCGTAGATAAGTCTAATGAGGCGGCCAGATCGGAATGTGAAGGTATGCACCCTTGATATCCAGAGACACTAAAATTCCACCTGCTCCAGACCTGAGATCACCGCTCTCAGAGACTTTATCTTGAAATTGAACACTCGTAAGTACGGGTTTAACGACTTGAGGTTCAAAATTGGTTTTACCGAACCGTCTGGTTTCGGTACTACAAACAAGTTGGAATAAAATCCCTTGTTTTGCAGATGAGGTGGAACTGGAACAATGACCTGAGTCTGTACCAGTTTTTGAATGGCGTCCTGTAAGGTTATACTTGCTTCCTGTGAAACCGGTAAGCCTGATTTGAAGAATCTGTGAGGTGGGAGCTCCTGAAACTCCAGTCTGTAGCCCTGGGAAATAAGATCTATGACCCAGGGATCCTGGCATGATGTTGTCCAGATGTGACTGAAAAATTTTAGTCGGGCTCCCGCATTCCAGTCCTCCAGGCATCGCGGTCCACCGTCATGCTGAAGGCTTTGATGAAGCAGAGCTTGAGTCCTGTTCCTGTGAACCGGCAGTTGCTGGTTTTCGTGGTTTACCTCTAGCACCTCTGGTGGCTGTAGAAGAACCCCTGGTTTTGCCCTTAAACTTGGCCTTCCGAAAGGACTGTAGATTAGGTCCTGAGTATGACTTCCTGGCTGTTGGAGCTGCAGAAGGAAGATACGTGGACTTACCCGCAGTAGCTTTGGAGATCCATTTGTCTAGTTCATCTCCAAGTAAGGCCT